>NC_132957.1:958333-1277777 GCF_034638445.1 Ciconia boyciana | reverse complement strand
CTATTGTTTATTATTGGAAGTTACAAGTAGCTAAAGACCTCCCCAATTATCTGGGAGCCACTTAAGAGCAATTGAGCACCTGTCACCCACTGAATGGGCTGCATCGCCCTAATGACAGGAGCAGAGAAAAGATGCAGGTCAGCAGCGATGGGGATGCTGGCGATTTACAGCTTTGCAGTGCCAGCTCCCAGCTCTGAGAGGGGCAGGGAAAAAACATCCAAAGAAAGAGGCAGAAGGAGAAAAGGAGCCATGAGAAGCCTCCCCAGGGGTCCCTTGCAGGATGGGTGGGAGACTCGATAACCACAGCTTGAGGGTCACCCCTTGGTCCGTGGAGCTCTGCAGCTCCCGGCATCCCAGGGGATGTGGAGCAGGTCATGCCATTAGCTGCTCAGTCCTGTAAACAGGAAAGAAAAAAATGTGAGGAATCATTCACTGACCGTCAACCAGCATAAAAAAAAATATTTATCTACTTTTTTTTTCTGCTTTCAATGAATGGCTGCCCGTGGGGGTATATATCCCATGCTGGGGTGTTTGGGGTGGGGCTACTGGAAAGGCTGGAGGTGCTGCAAACCCTCGATGCAGAGCCTGAACCTGCGGGATGAGCTGCAGCCTCTGGGTAGCGGAAGCATGGCTGCGTTTCCTGTACGAGGCCATTTAAGACAGCTTTGGATGTGGGATCATGAAAACGATTGCTTTTGAGGCATAGTTTTGATTAGATTCATTATAATTTCAATGTGCTATAATACAGGGTCAATTGTACAGAATAGCGTGAAAAATAAACACAACCCAATACCAGCAAAACCTGACGCGATGTGCCCCCATCATGAACGAGAAGATACGGGTGTAAAACTATCACAAAAATCATATTGTAGGAGATTGCGCTCAGCTCTGTGAAACAAAGCCTGGTACCCGTTCCCCAGCAAACCAAGCCTGAAACCAGCCTCTTCCCTCCGGCTGTGCCGATGGGCAACTTTGACTGGGAATGACCTTCTTGGGAAAAGCAGAGGTTTTCGTCCCGAGTGGAGAAACCTGCCCAGGCACAAACACCCTCTCCTGCAGGCAGCTCCAGCTTTGGATACGGCTTTTTGGAGCAAGGATGCGAGAAGAGGCTGGCAGAGCCCCACCCCGTCCCCCAGCAGCGATCGTCTGAGCGGGGGTGCAGGCAGCGGGGTGCCCCTGGGGAGTGGGGGGCTGGAAGGTGCAGGAATGGGGGAGAAGGTGCCAACTTGGAAAAGTTCATCGATAGAAACATAAAATTAAAATAATTTGCGTCAATTCTGCTGAGTGGCTGTTAGGCCTAATTGTTATTGACTCGTCACTGTAATTATTAAAGCTCACACAGAGCTCGGCTGGCAAAGGAGGCGGGTTTGGGACCCCGCCACACAACGTGTCCCCCCCGTGCCGGACAGGGCTGGGAGGGGGACGGCAGCAACCGGTCCCCCTGCCACGCAGGGACACGTTAGCTCCTTGGTTCTTGGAAATAGCCCCCAGGAAGTCACCATTGGAGCAAAGGGGGGAGATTTTGGCCATTTTCGGTGGGCAGGAGCTAGAGAGGGATGGCAGAAGGGAAGACGGAGAAAGGGCGAAGGAGAGGAAAACCGAGGGCAGATGGCAGGAGTGGGAAGGGATGAGGAGGCGGCTCCAGAGAGACCCCATAGACGCTGCCAATGCTATTTGCTCGGTGCGGTGCCGAGTAATTTTCTCCCCTCCTTCCTCCGGCCTTTGTTTCTGCTGCCAGCGCAGACCCCAAGCAGCAAAGGAGCCTGATCAATAGGAACACGGTGTTTGCATGGATCATACATGCGAAGAGCACGTTCCCGGATCAATGCCGAGGTCTCGCAGAAGGAGAGGAAGGGAGGGGAAAAAAAAAAACCAACAACCTGCCAGGATGCGCATCGCCACAGGATGTACCGTTTCCATGGTGATGGGCTGCTCTCCCGCCACCCCGTCCTCTGCAGTGATGCTGGGGACCCCACTCAGCACCCCAAGGCAAGGCAGCCTTCCCGCCAGGCTCTCCACCGAGGGACGATGGGGGTCCAGCTGCCCTCACAGCCACAGCGATGGGGGTCAACCCCCCCGGCTGGCTCTGCCCGCAGGCTGGATGAGGCCCCTCGCACGATGTGACGTGGGGTGTCACCAGGGTACGGTCAGCAGCGGAGAAAATCCTCACCCTGTTTTTCCTGCTTCCGAGAGGCCACTGTGCGATCGTGGCTCCCAACCGCCCGTGTGCCCATGCAGGATCCCTGGCTCCACCTCCCTACCTGCCTCCTTCCCCGGGGGCTCGGCGGAATTAATTAGATCATGTCTTTAAAGTGCTCTGGAAATGAAAAGCACTTGAGAAAAGTGGTCAGAAACCTTAGCGGAGCCAGAGGTTGCCCAGCCGAGGATGGACATCCCCTGCTTTGTTTCCATGCAAGCAAAGACACCTGGGGCCACATATCCTACCAAAGCCCCCCAAACCATCCCTTTGGGGCTTGTCCGGGCCACGGGCTCCTGGGGTTTTCTTGCCCACTGTTCACACTGGGCTTCACCTGTGGCTGGCCGCGCAGAGAGGCAGGAGGCTGTCTTTGCAGCAAAGCTAGCCAATACTTCTCAGCCAATAAAGTTATCTAAGGGTAATCATTAAGCCCTTACGAGCAATGCAGCTTGCGTGGAGCTGGGGGAGACAGCGAGTGAGATACTGCTGCAAATGTCCTTGCAGAAAGCGGCTGACCTTGGCGAGGCAGAATCGCGCAGCTGTGCCGGATGCCGGCAGCTGGCTCCTGACCTCCTCCAAATCTGGGGATGAGCAATCACTGTAAGACCGATTTCCTCACGAGGAGTCAAAGGGCTTGTGGTGGCAACGGTAGCCAACCCGTGCTTGAAGCAGTCATGTCCCTCCTGCAGCAAAGGAACAGGCACAGGGCGGTGGGAGGAGGGCAGGGAGGAGCTGGTCAGAAGAGGGGCAGGCTGGAAGCACACGGGATCACAACTGGATGAGAGCTTTGAGAGCAGCTCCTGAGCATCACCAACCCATCCCTGAAGTTGTGCAGTTGTCCTCCATGAGGGTAAATCCCACCCTCAGAGCCGCCAGAGCTGCTACCCAAAGCAGCTGCCCTGGGTGCTGGCAGCTTGCAGGCAGAGCTGGCTTCGAAGTGTCTCTGGCAGGGTTTGCCTTAGCACCAGCTTGGCCTTTGCTATTGCTTAAAACATTTTTTCTTTTAATCAGCCAGGAAGTAAATTAAAAAAGTTGGCTGTGCAGGAATTAGGCCTTTTGGCTGATAGTTTGGGAAGCATCTGTCTCCATCGTCTGCAAATTAGTCTTCCACAGGAGAGTAATCAGATGGTTAATGCAGCTGCAAATGAAATCACCCATCATTAACTATTCAAACCAAGAATTTTGTAAAGGATCGGCCCAATAAATCCCCCCTGGAGTGAGGGCAGGGGGAGCTGGAGAGGGGCTGGAGTCGCCTCTTTAGGGCCATGAGTTGGTGATGGGGACGGGGGGACCGGGGCCACCCAGGAGCACCAAGAGCCACACTCTGAGCGTGAGGTTTTCACCAACCTGAAAAGCCCATGGAGGGGGATGGCTTTGACGAACCAAAACCCAGATGGTGTATTTGGAGCAAAACTGGAGATACTGGCCAAAAAATACTTGTTTGGGAAGGATGAGGAGTCAGCGAGGCTGGGTCCCAGACCCCACAACAGGCACCTGGCCCTGCCGGGTCCCCAGGGAATAGCCTTTCAGAGTTTGCTAAGCAGCATCTCCCCAGCCCTGTAAATGCCACCAATCCCTCACCTCAGGGCTGGCCACAAGCATGGTGCTGGCGAGGCAGCATCACCTCCTCCTCATTACAGCCCCCTGCCCACCCCTCACCGCATCCCGGAGCTGCAGGGGGCAGGTGGAGGAAGGGACGCTTGGGGCTGGGGACGTGCTGGGGAAGTCCCGGGAGAAGCAAAGCCCCAATCAACCAGTCCGGGCTGGTGCAGCAGGAGAATCGCTCGGGCTCAAAGCCTGGGTGACAGGCTGGCATTCTGGAGCTGGGAAAAAGCAAACGCAGAGGGCAAAAGGGTCTTTCCTCCTGGTTTTGGTCTCTCCAAACTCCTGGCCAGTGAGTTTCTGGGAAAGAGAGGGTAAAGAAAACCAAACCGAGAAGCAACCCCCACCGCAGTTATGGGAAAGGGGAAGATGCAGATGTTGCCAGCTGTGCAGACATTGCCTTGCTGGTGGGCACCCCCATGGGTGCCTCCGGTCCCTGGCGATTGTTTGGGCTGGAAGTTAATCGACATGGGAAAAAAAAGGGAATTTGGATTTCATCTTGACACTGCCACATGCACATAACAAACACGGAGACCAAGGGAGACATTTACCCCTTCGAAAGAGGTCGGCACAGAGGTTTTGTAACATCCAAGCCCCGGGGACGCCGTGGGCTGCCTCTATCCACAGGGCTGCGTTTTGCCCTTAAAGAGTAATCCCTTAAAGATGACTTTATCGCCAGAGAAGGGGAGGAGATGGAGGGAGTGTGAGAGCCTGTGTGCTGGACGAGTAAGTTCTTTGTTGCCTAGAGCTTGTTAAATCCATACATTGAAGAGAAGAATAAATAAAAAATCAAATCTCTACTTCTGAAAAGCGTTTCTGTGGGGAGCTGCTTCCCTGAATCTTCCAGACCCGGCCTCTGTCAATAAATCAATAGCTGATGCAGGTTGGCTGCAATCGGCTGCAGGAGAGCAAGCGTGTGATGGATGGACAGGAGAGAGGCGAATCTAAGAGATAGGGCAGAGGTGATGCTCACCTTGAGCTTTATCGTTTGCCACTGAAAGACGAGGTAGTGTGGCGGCATTAAGCGAAGTGCTAACAGCAGGAGCAGTAGCACAAACACCCTCCTCCCCAAAGCCCACTTCTCCTGAAGACCCTGCTGTGTCTCTCTTCTGGCTTTTACCCTGTGTCCTGTGGTCTTCCTTGCCACGCAAATGCATAAACTGAGGTGAGGAGAGAAGCTAAATGATGCTCCAAATGGCTGGGAAAGGAGGGATGCTCCTCGGGCCCCTCCTCAGGTGTTCCTTGTGCATTAAAGCTTTCCAATTTTGGCTGCAAGGGGAACCTTGTTGCTCCTGCACGAGGGAGGGAGGCGTGGGAGAGAAATGTGGGATTTTCACAGCCGATTTCCTAGTTTTCAAGCCCAGTGTCTGTTCAGCATCAGGAAGGGGGCAACTATACCGGGGAATGGCGAACTAGATCTCCTAGGTTCAGAGTTCACTTGGGGCAGCACAGACCAAACCCAGCCCTCGCTCCCAGGCCAGCATCGAGATCAGCCCAGAGCAGTGATGGGCTTCCATGAGTCTGTCTCATGGGAGTGGTTTTTCCTTCTGCCATCCTCCTCCTGCCCCACAGATTCACTCTTCCCTCCCCTGAAATCCAGGAGACCTTTGGGACCCTCAGCACATCCCTGTCCCTGGGGAGAGATGCTAGGGGAAAGCTGGTAAGAAATAAGGTGACACTTCTCATGCTGAACCACTTCTTCTTACCTTCAGCTTAACGACTTATGTAGCTGAGGCTGCACTAGCCATCCCATGTAACTGCCCTCAAGGGGTTATTCCAGCCCCTCTGTCGGGGTTTAGCCCCAGCCGGCAACTAAGCACCACGCAGCCGCTCGCTCACTCCCCCCTGGTGGGATGGGGGAGAGAATCGGAAGAGCAAAAGTAAGAAAACTCGAGGGGTGAGATAAAAACAGTTTAATAGGTAAAGCAAAAGCTGCGCACGCGAGCAAAGCAAAGCAAGGAATTCATTCACCCCTTCCCATGGGCAGGCAGGGGTTCAGCCATCTCCAGGACAGCAGGGCTCCATCACGCGTAGTGGTTACTTGGGAAGGCAAACGCCATCACTCCAAATGTCCCCCCCTTCCTTCTTCTTCCCCAGCTTTATATACTGAGCATGACGTCATGTGGTCTGGAATAGCCCTTTGGGCAGTTTGGATCAACTACCCTGGCTGTGTCCCCTCCCAGCTTCTTCTGCACCTGGCAGAGCACGGGAAGCTGAAAAGTCCTTGACCAGTGCAGCAACAACTAAAACATCTCTGTATTATCCACACTGTTCTCAGCACAAATCCAAAACATAGCCCCATACCAGCCACTATAAAGAAAATTAACTCTATCTCAGCTGAAACCAGGACACCCTCCAAGCACATTTATGCTTTGGGTCTTGGCAGCCCGGAGATGGGGAATTCCTAAACACAAGGAAACACAGAGGGAAGAGGATTCCCTTTGGTTTGCTCTGAGACTGCTTATCAGAGAGATTTGAGGGTTTGCCTCATTCTTCTGTTAGGAAAACAAGAAAATAACCATTTCCCTTCTTCTCCAGGTTTCTTACCATCTTTAGGGCTCCTCATATGCCCCTTAATGTCCCTGTATGCGGGTACCAGCCCATCCCACCCTCAGTACCTCTCCTTGCTCAGCTCCCAGAGCAGGAGGGGACGGGAGTATCGAATATGGATTGACACAGGACTATAATGATGTGTTCTGATTTCTCCTCTGTTCCTCTCTTAATCATTGCTAACATCCGATTTGCCTTTTTGACTGCAGCCGAACATTGAGCTGACATTTCCAGAGAACTACCCACATTAACTCCAAGAGCTCTTCCCTGAGCAGTAATAGCTAATTTGGAGCCCATCATGGCATATAGGTAGTTAGGGTTGTTTTCCTCATGTGCATGACTTTGCATTTATCAACATTGTATTTTATCTGCCCTTTTATTGCCCAGTCTCCTCGTGTCCCTAGATCCTTCTGCAAACTTTTCCAGTCAGTCTTTGTGTCAACTACCATGAAAATTTCTGCCTCCCCACCAAGCCTTATTGCTTTATTTTCTGCTTTTTCCCGGATTATTTAAGAACGTGTGGATCACGGTGGGTCACAGCAGGGATCCCTGTGGATCCTACATAGAAGTCCTCCATGGGGGCGGCTCTGATATCCACGCTCCGCCTGGCCATATTTCTGGTCCCAGGTTCTCCAGGACAAGCAAATCTATTTTAGGCCCAGGACACTGCATAAGAAGGGAGCTAATTTTGGAGAACATGGAAGAGAGCAGCAACAGATCCCATAAAATAATCAGGAATGTTGAGGAAGGTCACTTCCTCACCAGGCACAAGGCTTCTGCCCAGGTAGATGTTATCTTCAAGCCCTTGTTGCTGTCCTGCCTGTGCTTGTCTGTCCTGAGGTCTGTCTATCCAGGTCATCCATCCCTTGCGCTAGGATCCCACGTAAGCAATTCCAGCCTGGGAACCTTCAGAGCAGGATTTTCTCCTGGGATGTCTGCAAGGCCCTTGACCCTGGTGATCTCCAGGAGCACATGGAGGCAATGAAGCCCAGATCCCGGGGACTGGGTCAGCTGGGGAACAGCGTAGGGCACTGACCCCAGCAAACGTGCTCAGAGACAAGCTCTCCTTGGGCGGGGGATTCAGAGCTGCCCTTTCACCTGTGATCCACCCCATCTTCCCTGGCACAAGTCTTCATCGTCTCCTTGCTACTCGGAGGCTTGTAATAGCAGGATGGAGTAGCCAGGCTGACGGTCAGCCTGTGCTTTGTAGGCAAAGGAAAATACCTTCCTAATCCAGGCATCTTTTCCCCAAAGAGGGATGCAATTGCTCTCACAGGGTCTGTATAAAGAGGAGAGGACTGGGATTTGTACCCCTACTCAGCCCATGAATGAAGGCGTCCCATTTAATCTCCACTCCCGACCAAGTCATGGAGATGCTGCATCACCTCCCCTTGGCTTTCAGCCACGCCATGTCCTGAAGGATGCCGCAGCCCCCACAACCACACCAGTTTGCCCAGTAACGTTTGCCGTACACCTCCCTGTGTGCCCCTTGTCATGGGGAGAAGCAGGGGAATCCAGCTCGGAGCGCTTTGCCTTGTTTCTCCCTCAAACTCATTCTTGGTTTCATTCAAAACAGCTTGGAAAATAATAGCCAAAAATAAACCAGGCTGCCAGGGAAGGCTGGAGGGAGAGGACTGTGCCCACTGCTATGGCAACTGCAATCACTCCCTGCCCTGCTGCGGGAGGCAGAGCTGCTGATTTGTCTTTATTTCCGAGAAGATTGGCTCAGCCCCAGCCCAAGGCATGCACTCAGGCAGTCTCTCCTTGGGTGGGCAAACGGGCATCTCACCTGCAGGCAGCACAGCGAGCCCTGGGCACCGCTGGCTGGGCAAGGGGCAGCCAGAAGCAAGTCAAATCTGGCGACGACAAGCTTTTGGAGTTGGTTGAAAGGAGCGGAGTTGTGGTTTCAGTGCTCGGTCTCCCCCTCTGTCCCTGCAAAGGCCTCATGTGCACGGTCACAACAAGACAGAGATCCTGGCGTGCCTAAAAATAAACCAAAGGCAGACAAAGAGTGCTCTTATGGCCAAGGCACAGGCTGGATGCAAGTAGATGAGATGTTTAAAAGGTTTGAAAGCAAACCTAAAACCAGATCAAAAAGACAGCCACTGCATGGCGTAAAACCACCCCAGACTTCTCCAGATCACTTCAGGGTCCTCAAGGAGATTGTTGGTTGAGACGAAAGTAAATGAGATGGGTGAGATTTGCTCTGCCCAGCCGCCCTGCCTCGCACACAGGCCGTCATCACCCCTTTGGCTCCTTGGGCAGCCCCAGCCCCATCTCCTTGAGACCCTGGGGGAGCCCAGACCTCGCTACAAGCTCCCTCCCAGCACCAGATAAGGAGGTTTTTTTGAGGCTGTTTGTGGGTTTCATGCTGTGGGTGCCTTGCTAGGGTCATCCTGGACTTTTACCCAGACTCCTTCCTTTTGAGGTCATCTGAAATACCCTTGCAAAGTAACACCTGCACTTGAGGACTCTGTTGGCTTTTTCCAACCTGTCATTTCTTGCTGAAGACAGAATTTCAATAGGTTTTAAGATCCGTCCCAAGGTATGCAGAGAGGCCACATTATCGGGTCATGCTCTGCTTCCATTAGGATCCTTTGAAGCAGACAAGCCAGGTTCAACCCTTCTGCTGAGGAGCAGGGTCACCAGCCCAGCTCAGCGAGTGGGAGCAGCAAACCTCCACAGGCCTGGCCCACAGTAACAAGAAATAAATCTTCAGCCTTTAGATTTTTTTTCCTAAACTAGAACTTTTCAACATCTCCTATGAAATAAAACTGGGGAAGATACAATTAGACTAAAATCTAGTAACTTCTTAACTTAGAACTTAACTCAGAAGCACTATAGGCATCTAGAACATGGAAATTAAGTATCATTTGAAATATCCTGTGTTGGCAGGTCAAAGTATTTCATTTCAGCCTTTAAATGGCGTTTCCTTCCGGAGCTTTCCCCTGTACGCTTCATTCAGCTGAAGTCAACACCGTTCCTTGTATTTGTCTGATGAAGGAGTCACCACTGCACAGGTTCCCAAGCCATTTCTGCTCATCTTTTCTTTGATTTCCACATCAGCTTTCCTCAAACAGAGCAGCCAGGCTCCTGCCTCACCGGCTATTTAAAGCACGAGGTCCTGAGTGCCTGGCACACTTCCCCAGCTGGATTTCTCCCCAGCCTGTCACTCTGGGCCCCGATACTGCCTGAGCACCGAGACGCTAATTGAGAGCCAAGCAGAAGGCCACATGCTCCCAATTTGAGGACTGGAGACTAATTTAGAGGCAACAACCTAATTCAGAGGCAACAGACTAATTCACCCCAAACTCTGCAGCCTGAGGAAGGGAGCGGGGCTGTATTGCAGAGCCAGGACTCAAATCTCCTTGATCTCCAGAATTTGCCTGGTGCAGCCTCAATATCCAGGCTGGTGGCGGCTCCGGGAGCCCTTGCTCTTGGGGGAGGGGGATTTTGAGGGCTCTGCACTGCACTGGGTTTCACTGGTGCCCCGTAGCCCTGCTGGCTGCAGACCCCCTGGGCTGGCTGGGGCAGGCTACCGGAGTCTCGGAAAGAAGGAGAAGCACTAGAAACGGAATTCATCTTTTTTACAGGTCTAAAGAGGTGCTGGTGCCTCATGGCTCCTGGGGAAGAATCGTCTTTTACTTGTCCCAAAATAGGCTCAGCAGAGCCCAGGGGAGGCTGAGCTGGGATTGGAAGTTGTGTCCTGGTGTCCCTCCATGGCCTCGTCCGCTCTCCTCAGCCGTGCCGCGGCTCCTCGGAGTCTCCAGCCCTGTCCCCAGGGCTCAGCCATACGTCCTGGCTGCCGTCCTCTGCACGGGGCTGTCGCCCTTCCCTGCCATCCCTTACGCTGACCTCAGCTGAACGGCGCCCTTGGGCCTGGGACCAGGATGCGCCTCATGGTGCCTGGAGACCCACTGGTGCCTGAGAACCCACCGGTAGCTGCTTTGACCGGAGCAAAGGGACATTTTAAAGATCGTGCAACTCACCCGGCCCACACAGTTGGAGACAGGAAGATGTTTCTAGCCATGATAAACTTGGAGCTGCAGCACGAGGCTCATTGCAGGATTGCCACCCGTGTGGGCATGGAATCATTTAGAATCACAGAATCATTTAGGTTGGAAAAGACCTTTAAGATCATCGAGTTCAACCTCCATCTCTGCAGGCACATCCATACCAGCTGCCTTGTGTGTCGTGGGATAAGGATCTCCCCAGGGATAACCCAGGGAGGGCTGGTGGCTTCCTGGGACGCCTCGCTATGGTGTCCCGTGCACAACTGGCCCATGTTGCTCAGCACCACCAGGCCTGGGCAAGCACGTGTGGTGCATCGTGCCATGGGATGTGGGGCCGCTGGACACCAGCAGGGAGTAGCGCACACGCTTTCTTCCTTGCAACTGCAATAGCAAAGCAGTGGCAAGGACTTGAGGGGGGGAATGGGCTTTTTTGTCCTTTTTTTATCCTTGCACTGATATCCCCTGAGTCAAGACTGGCTCCTCCACAGGACCGACACTGCCCCGGTCCTCCAGAGCCATGCCCTGGACCTGAAGTCCCCACCGCCGTCACCTCTTCCCAGCTGTCGCCAGCTGCAGCAGAAAATCCCGGCGTCCCCGCTTTGGCCAGGCTCCGCCACCTTCCCTGGCTCTTGGTACAGTATCTCCCGGCCCCCTCCCTGCTCCTTGGGCTTTGTCAAAGCACATTTCCCAATTAGAGGATAAAAATATTCCATTCCTGACTCCGCGCGCTATCGATTTTGCCTGTAGCTGTGGAGGGGGCGAGGGCGGGCGCACGCGGGGTAGGGAGAGGTGAAGGGCTGTAGGCACAAAGTGCAGCTGCCTCCCCCCCTACCCCTTTATTATTATTGTTATTATTCATCACTGTGAAAAGCACCTAGCAGGACTGGTTAGCTCAGCTGACCACTGATAGAGAACAGGGGATCGATACTTAATTGACACAGGCTGGGCAGCCGGAGCAGGGATTGGAGATGGGGGAAGGCTTCTGGGAGGAGGGAGGGGAAGAGAAGAGAAGGAACAAAAGCCAGAGGAAGGGAGGAGAGGCAGGGAGAGGGTGGGAGGAGCGGAGAAATAATGAAGGAAGAGGCAGAGAGGAGAGGACGGAAGAGGAGGCGGGAGGACAAAGCCCTCTGGAGCCCAGCTGGCCCAGTGGGAGCTCGGCGGATGGGTGCTGTGCCGGCATGCGGCCCCGGACGCCTTGTGTGCCGCAAGGTCTGACGGGACGGGAGAGGCGACAGCGTGGCAAGGACCTCCTGGCGCCTACACGAATATCTAAATCCTCTTCTGAAGGCAAGGTGTGGGCTCTGTCACTGCTGCAGGTGTGCGTGCACCCTCGGCTTCACAGCAACAGCAAAACGCCCTGGACCAGCACTGCTCGTCCCTTCTTGCCCCCTTTGGCCAGGAAGTGTGAAAAGTAATGAACATTGCTCTGCTGTCAAAAATACCCCAGCAAGACCCAAACAGCATGCAGGAAATAATCTGCTGACCTCGGATCTTCTCTTCCACCACCTCGTGGTGTAACTCCACCTCCTTCTGCTGGCAGGAGCCATCCCTCCCTTAGCAGCAGAGCCCGTCCCACACAGCTGGTGGTGTGTCTACCTAAGTAGCAGATATGGTCTAAACTCCCCAAACCTCAGTTTTCCTACCTCTAGATAATGCCTCCCAGAGCTGTTGGGAAAATTAGTAACTTTGAGCGAGGCTTGTCTTATGAGGACTTGTTTTCTCTCACAGTGATCATCCGGGTCCTCTCTCTGCCCAGTGATGCCCTGCCATGCAGGCAAGTTCAGGTGCAGATGGTGGCAATGACAGGGACAAGCACAGCTCACAGAGCGGGGTCTCACTAAGGACCGATGTGTCACCTAGTGGCCCTGGTCACTGCCACCCCTCGAGGTGAGGGGCTAGTCTTGAGTGCTCAACAGAGCCTGCAATGCCCTGCTTTTTGGGGAAAAGCCCCGAGTAGGTTGGGGAGCGCACATGAGCCAGGCAAGGTGCCAGACCTGGCAGTCACCCTCTTGCTTGACTCAGCTCTAGTGAGGTCCCCGCTGGAGCAGCTCACCTGGGCTGGGCACCAGATTTACAAGGAAGATGTATACAACCTGGAGAGCCATGGAGGAAAGGAACAAGAATAAGAGGTTTGGAAGATGTGACCTTTGAGGAAGAGTAGAAGGTGGTGAGTTCATGTACTCCAGCAGGGAGAAGACAGCAGCAGCCAAGCCTAGTAGGACAGGACACTGGCTAGTTTCTTCTCTGTCTCTGTTGAGGGGAGGACAGGAGAAACCCTGTAAGGTTGAAGATGGGCTCCCAGGCTGGAGCCAGTTTCTCTCTGAGGATTTTGGTGGCCAGTGGTGGCACCAGACATGATTGTTACGAGGTCTGGGGGAGAACAATGTGGATATTCCTGCAGAACTCCAAGAGACACTGCCTGTAGTATGGAGGTCTGGCAAAGGGAACTTTGACCAGAAGGACAGAAAATTGCTGAACGTCTCCAGGACTTGGCTGCTCCAGAGGCCTGGGCAAGACACACTTGGGGCTTCTTGCTGGGCCAGGAAGGGAAAAGCCAAAACATGCCTTGACCTTCAAAGCCCTTCAGCTGCCAACAGCATGGGCTGCTCTTCACCCTGAGCTGAGCTCTCAGCCCTAGGGAGAGAGACAGCAGGAATCCTTTCTTGAGCAGAGGGCTCTTTGCCCCTGTTTGTAGAGTAAGAGGGATGACCTTTCCCACGCTAGAAGTTCACTTTCCTTTCTCTTTCCTGTTACTCTGGACCCTTCCAACTCTCCCACCCATGACCTTCAAGAGGACACCCATGCACAGAAAGCCTTCCAGGCTCTTCCTTCTGCCAACCTTTGCCAGCAGCTCACGCAAACAACCCAACCAGCCAGGAAGAGGCCAGCTGGCCTTGAGCAGAGCCCAATGGAGCCTTTGGCTGCTTCCCAGTCAACAGGAAGAAGAAAGACCTTCCAGGCACCTTGCCCTGCTCCAGAGTGTTCAACCTACAGAGAACGTACCAACCTGGAGACACACATCTGCCTCTCGCTCCTGGGAGCTGTCTGGATGGGAAACGCTCAGACCCTCTTCCCATCCACACAGCTGATCACCCGCAGACGGGAAAGGCAGATATATTTAGCTTCTCTTGGCACCAGCCAAAAAGAGCATTGAAGGGAGGGATGGGGTGGTGGGAAAACAGCACTTTGATTTTATTTGTTCTTTTTATGGACTCTTAAAGGTACAGGCTGGTATTTGATCCTTGTTAAGGCATGGGGCCCAACAGGCCGTGGCACAGGGAGCATCAACCCGGGGCCTGTCCCGTCACTCTTGATCTATAACACGTCAGCCTTAAAAGGATCCTCTCTGTCTCCTTAAACAATATATTACCGCTGTCCATCGTTCCCATTAATGCATAAAAAATCATTAGGTATTTCTATGGAGACCCATCGCCATAAACACAGGCTTCCAAATGCACTCTGGCATTAAGTGGCCAAAGTAAACTGAAGGCGATGTCTGTGGTAATACCCTCTCATCACGCATCCCCATCCCAGCCCTCCCCCGTCCCCCACCGTCTCTCTTCCCTCGATCAATTTTATGGTGCTTGCCTGGGGTTCATTAATGTTTCCGGAATCTCTCTCTGCCCTGTTTAAAAATTCTTAATTAAGCAAGGTTTTTTTGTTTACACTTGAACTAATTACACTTTTAAACCCGACAATAAAACATCAGCTCTGGGCCATTAGGGCCTGCTGCGGCCGGGCAATTCAGGAACTGCCACGCTTTGCAAGGAGATAGGAAGGCCGGAGATGCAGCCGTTCTGCCTAGCTTCAGTCAAGAGGATGCCAGGATCTTCACCTGGTACGTGGAGATGGGGGCCAAGGGTTCGAGCAGCCAGATGTCTCCTTTAGCTCTTCCTTGTTTCCTCCGGATGCGCCTCCCCCAGATAAGGGCTGGCAGAGCGGCTAGACGCGGACGTGTCCTCTCCCAACGCTCATTGTTGTTTGCCATGCATGGGTTCTCCACGCAACCGTCCCCATTTCTCCAGAGGCACATTGCCATAGTGGGGCCCAAGGGTAATGAACGATGGAGGCAATGGAGACCTGCAGAATGGGCCTACATGGAGGATGTAGGCCCTGGATGTCAGTGGTTGGGTTGTCTCCAACAGGCCAGGCTTGAGCGCTTGTCTGTACCGAAGGAGATGCTCTCCCTGGTGGCCAAGGAGCAGAAGGGATGGAGCAGAACCTCTGGGACACATCTGTCTCCATCCACAAGGGAATGTCCCACAGCCTAGTGGTGGGAGCACCACATCTCAGGAGCTTGGACTCAGCTTCTCACTGCTGCAGGAAAGTGTTTCTTCCTGGCCTTTGTCTGCCTTGAGCTTTTCGTGTCCATCCTTGGGGGCAGGATCTGCTGTTGTGGTGCTGAGTCCTTGGGGTGTTGGTACCAGGCTGATGCTGGTGAAGACCCTTTAAGCAAGAGGTAGTGCAGCTGGTGGTGGACATGGTGTCACCAGTGACAGGGAGCTGCCCACCACCACCATGCAAATGTTCAAAAGTCCCCATGAGCACAGCAATAAGGGACACCCAGAAGCTGTTCTGCTCCATTCAGGACCAGGAGATGCTGGTCATTAGTTCATCTCCCACCATACTGGTGGCTCTCCAGATACCAGCTCCAAACTGGTATTTTCTGCCTTCTTTCTGTCCCATCTAGAAATAACCTCCCTTACATCAGGAAAGCACATGGGCATGATGAAGGTGGCACTGGGGCTAGGTTTGCTGAGAGCCTTTGGGTGGTGTCTGCGGTAGCAGTATGGAGGGGAGGACAGCAGGACAAGGCAGGGTGCTGGTACCTGCACATTGGCAGCTCTTGCGGAGGGTGCTCAGGTTTCTGTGTGAGGCTCTTGATGCCCAATGGCAGAGGGTTGGCCATCCTACATATCCCACCCAGCCAGGCAGCCTGTCTCGGGTCCTCAAGGGACCCACCAAGAGGAGAGGGCGGGAACCAGGTCCTGATGGCCCAGCCTTTGCTCAGATGCTTTCCTGAAATCCTCACCAGAGGAGAAAACCAGAGCTCTAGGGCTCCCTCTGCAAAAGGCAGTGTGGTATTTGACACCTATGGGACATTTTCTCTTGTGCATCCAGGTCTCACCGAGCCAGGACCAGAGAGGGCTTTTGCAACACAAAAAACCACCCTGAGCAAGACCAAACACTCCCTTCCAGTCCTACAACCCGCTCCCCACATTGCTTCATCCCAGAAGGCTGCCCAGCTCATGTCTGCCTTTTGGAAACCGCTTTCCCTGGCAGTTACGGGCAGGGAGCTCAGGAAAAGCATCTCTCCTTGCCCTGTTGTTTCTTCTTTGTAGCCTTCCCCAGTCATCAGAGCAGCATTCAAACCACCTCCAAAGCCCTCCATCAACCGTTCCTCTCTGAGGGAGGCGGGTGGTGACTGAGCTCCTCCCTGGTGCAGAGTTTGCAGGCAGAAACACGTTCGTGCAGACCTGGGCTGTGCTCGGACTCGCACACGTCTCCTGGGCAGTGCTGGTGCTGGGGCAAGGGCACTGCAAAGACTGCCGCCATGATCTCTGCCAACGGTCCTGCTTGATAAACTCACTCACTTGATGAGAAATGAGGTGTCAAAGCAAATTTTTTTCCATAGAGAATAATTTTTTTAAAAAAAATCAATATACAAAGCTTTTGGGAGGGAATGTTGCATTTTTTAACTTAAAAAAACCCAGATTCAGAAAGGTCTTTGGGAGCCTAATTCTTAAAGAAACCAGTGGATTTGCTAGGAAGGGAGGGAGGAAGACAGGACTGAAATTGTCTGTTCCAACATCCTGATCTTCCCTTTCTCCTCTCCTATTTGAAGCGGAAAATTTCCCATTTTGGAAGCAAAACCTGCGCAAAGAGTTGATTCCTTCCCTACAATCGCTGCTGCCCACGTGAGCTCTCAGATCTCCTCCCAGGCAGGAGCAGGCTAGCGAGGCGGCAGCAGCGAGGCGATCGCCATCTCACCCATAAATCCCTCTGACTTTTGTGTTATTTTATTCATTCTGGACTCAACCTGCTTGGTGTCGGCTCCTGGCACGTGTAAAACCTGCCCGGACCTCACCGTAGCCATCCTGGCCAGCCCCGGGTGAACCGCACTTTGGCTCACAGCCACCGGCGCGGGAACCCCCTGGGCATACTCCTGGGAGGATTTTGTCCCTGCACAGCAGAGTCCCACCTTGCCCCCAGTGCAGGCTATAAGGAAGGAAATTTCATTGTCCTCCTGGGCCGTAAGGGAAACTGGGGCACCGAGCAGGAGAGCAGCTCCCCAGGATCCACAAAGCCGTGGCACCAGCCAGGGGGGTGCACCCGCTCCTCGCCCCACGGCCCCCCTGCACACAGCGGCTGGAGCTGAGGCCCGGCAGACTCGGTTCATGCAACAGCGGTACAGGGAGTCACTGCTCTGTCGCATAACCGGAGCCGGCGACAGGGGATAAAGCCACGCCAGGCTGCCGCCAAGCCCCCCAGGAGGGATCTGGAGGGGAGCGTGAGGCTGCTGGGAGGAGGATGAGGAGGGAGAGGAGGGAGGAGCGGCAGGGGCCGGGGCATGGCTTTCCAGCAGTGTCCCTCTCGAGGTGACTGACTCAGGTGGCATCGATCCCAGTGTTGTCGGGACATTGTATTTGCTGCACAGGGGAGGGGGAGAAAAGCTCGGGGGGGGAAGAAAACAGCAAGAAGAGGGGGAAATCCGGAGGTGGGTGTTTTCCTGTCCCTTCTATTGCTCTAGAGGGAGGCAAAAAACCAGACACCCCCCTCTTCCCGGCAGACCCACCCCAGTGCCAGCCTTGAGCATCCCAAAAATACCAACCGCAAGGCCTGCGGGGGACCTGGGGCAAAGAGCACAGCAGAGAGGCATCAGTCCCAGCTACGGGGGGACCTAGGGCCCCAAATTCAAGCCCTGTTCATGTTCACACCCTCCGTCAGCACCTTCTCCTCCTCGTCTCAAACCTTCCCCCACAGACCCCCCTGGAGGACTCAAGCTGAGACCGGCCAACACATCACACCTCTAACACGTGGGCAGGGTGGGCTCCAGACCCAGCGAAGCCACCGCGCTCGGCCAACAGCCTGGTTAATGCCGCACGAGCGTCAGGAATAAATCATCGGGATGCCCAGTGCCCGTGGGCATCCGCGAGGGCCGGGGAGCTGCAGGGAGGATGGAGGGGGGCTCACCTCCCCCGCTCCACCCTGCCCACCCCCGGGGGTGCTGAGCGGGGCTCAGCCCTCCTGGGAGGGCTATTTGGGAGCGATAAATCTCCCTGACTATTTGGGAGCGATATTTGGGGGAGGATTTACAGCAGGGAAGGTGCCAAAAGGGGTGGAGAAGGGAAACATAGCCTGGCACTGCGTGGGGTTTGAAACGGGGGGAAGGAGGATGAGGAAAGGGGAGAGGGATGAAGAAGTAAATCAGTGCAGGGGGATCACATGGGGAACATGGCCCTTCATGCCTCTCCTGACCATGTCCCCGCAAGAGGGACCACCTCGGGGTGTCCTTCTGGCTGGGACAGGGGAGGGGGGACACAGGTTTTTGGGGCACGGAGGAGCCAGTGTCACTTTGCCTGGCTGGGCGCTGGCGGGCAGGGGCTTCCTCCGCTCCTTGCCCCTGCACGAGCCCATCTCCCCCCTTTTTTTTCCCTAATTCTTCTCATAAATGTCTTTCCACATCAAGGCCTGGAGGAAAACTGCAGCTCCTGGAAATGCTGGGCAGGGTTTGTTTTGGGGGGCCAGGGAGGCAGGAAGGACGGGACGGGGGAGCTGCCTTCCTGGCAGCTGCCCCAAGGGGGAAGGACGGTCGAGCGGCTGCAGGTCCCACTCGCCCTGGGGGCAGAGAGGGGGGAAAGGTGCCTTCCCCATGTGTCTCCCCCAGAAATAGGTCAGGAACCCACTGTGGGGCTTGGGGTGGACCCAGAGCTCTCTGCCCCCCACAGTAGCCGTCTCCCTGGGTTGCACGAGGCCAATGGGGGCTTGCGAAGGGCTGGGGAGGGCCAGAGGTTTGCTGGGGTTAGCACCCAAAACCCCCCCATGCACAGCCACGTCCCCCCAGCACTCACCCCTGGCCCCCAGCCGGGACATCATTTGGTGCTCCCCTGCCCCGTGAGCTGGGTCTCCACCCTGCAGCCCATCCAGCACCAAATCCCAACCCCTAAACGGCCCCCCAGGGCGGGCAGCTTCCCCCCCCCCATCGCACTCTGCATCCTGCCTTTCCCCTTCCCGTGGTCAGCGTCACGGCCGGGCTGCGGCCGGGCTGCAGCCTCCTTCCCGCGCTCTGCCCTTGTTTCAATTTTATGAGCTTTTTCTTGCTATAAATATGGTTTTGAGTGCCCATTTATCAGGTCCTGCAGCTCTGGAGTCAGCCTGCCGAGCTGCCCATGACAGGTCAAAATTGACTCGTATGATATTAGAATTGCTATTGATCCCTTCGGCACCTTGCAACGCTCCCGGCTCCGTGACCCGGTGTCAGGCTGGGCAGCCCCCCCGCCTCCGGCCGCCTCGCGCTTCCTCCTGCCTGCTCTCTGGTTCATCCCTCCGTCTGTGGCTGGGATGGGGTCCCTCGCTCCCTGCCCACCTGACACCCTACAGGCACCCGGGCACTGTGTCCTCCCATGGCCACGGGCCCTTTAGTCCCCATCGCCTCCCCCCCACTGCTTCGTTGGGTGATGCTGGGTGGGATATGGCCTCAGAGCTGCTCTGGGCACAGCGCTGGGTGAATCCCAAAGGGAAATCCTGCTCTGGTCTGAGTGACTTTCAAGGCTCTCAGCCCCTTGCTCAAGGACTTTGGGGCTCGGATGGGTGCTGCACCCCAAAAAGGCCATCAAGTCCTCCATGCCTCAGTTTCCCTGCCTGCAAAGTGAGCATCTTCCCCCTCCTTTTCCTGCAGGTTTCTGCACTGGAGGCAATGGAAGACTAAGGCTCAGGCAGCTCTGGGTGTTGCTTTTATCAAAACGGGCAAATGCCATCACCAATTCAAGCTGAATTAACCTGGTTTCTTCCATCCCCGTTTCCTGGGGGATCCGTGCGGGGTCCTGCTGTGCTGGAAGCCCTTCAGGAGCTTCCCAAAAGACCTTGATTTTCACCCCCAGGTTCCTTTGACCATCCTTTTTTTCCCTGTTTTCCCCTGGAGAAGGAGACGGGGGAAAGACCATTTTTTGGCCCTTCTCATATAGAATGAAGGGCATCAAAGGAAAAAGCAGGTAGCAGGATCAAACCATGCAGGAGAAGGTCCTTCTCCACTGATGTGTCACC
Source organism: Ciconia boyciana (assembly GCF_034638445.1). Taxonomy (NCBI): domain Eukaryota; kingdom Metazoa; phylum Chordata; class Aves; order Ciconiiformes; family Ciconiidae; genus Ciconia; species Ciconia boyciana. The sequence goes on along the minus strand of NC_132957.1, from coordinate 1,258,151 downwards.
CTGCAATGGCAAGATGCTGTAGGCACTGCAAGGGCGGTCAGGGCCAAGAAGCACGTTCATGAGAGACAAACCATCCACGACCAAGCACGGCCAGGGCACCAACCCAGCGAGGGAATCCCTGCAGCTGGGCGGCCGAGGGAATAGCTGGGGCAGGGCGGCTGCACGTGTGGTGGTGATGTGTGGTCATGTGTGGCCATTTCACAGCCATGCACGGTCATATGTGGTCAGACACAGTCATGCATGATCACCCACGGTTGTGCATGGTCATGCCGGTGGTGAGCGGTCATGAGTGGTCATCCACAGTTGTGCGTGGTAAGATATGGTTGTACATGGTCAGGCATAGTCGTGTGTGGTTGTGCATGGTCATGAATGGTTGTGCATGGTCCTACATCGTCCTGCATGGTGATGAATGGTCACGTATGGTCATGCATGGCTGTGGTGACATCCAGAGCCACATCTCTGTGCCCACAGCTGGGAGCAGGGCCGACCGCCAAGGACACGAGGATGCCGCCAGCTCACCAGCTCCCGGGTACAACATCACGGATGACCAAAAGCGAGACCTGGCTTTCCGAGGAGTTTATCCGGAGCCAGGACTGGCAATAGATCAAGGGGAAACTCTGCATCCTCCAGAGCAACCCAGGATTAATTTATGTTTGTCTGAAGGACGCTAATTAAGCCTGTTAAAGAGAAAGTTAACTTTAATACTGTGATCTAGTTGATATTAAGAAGCTGCCAAGGAGAGCTGGAAGCAGCTGATCTAACGTCCGGCCAATGCCCTGTTTCAGGATCTGCTCAGCACGGCCCCAGGGCAGGACGCGGCTGCCCCGGGGATGCTCCCCGGGAGAGGCCATTCCCCTCTTGTGCTTCCCACCTGCTTTAACACCCAAAGGGTACAAAAAAAGGACCAAATCTGATCCAACCTGGGCTTATCAAACAGGACCAAAAATACTTTTTTTTCAGTTTATTGGCCATTTCCCATTCCCCGACTCAAAAAAATTAAATAGAAGTAATTTGATTTGAAATGAAAACCAGTTCAAAATCATTAGTAAATCGAAAGTCAAGCAAAAACCAATTGTTCTGGGTCGGGCAGCACATTCGGGTTTGATTTCAGGCTTTGAGGCGCAACTCGAACATTTTAAGGTCAAATCAAAGGAAGTTCTTCCAAACAAAGTTGCTCTGGTGGCAGAGCTGGAGCTGCTTGGCACTGGAGCTGCTCCCACGCGAGGCGGCCCAGCAGGCTGTGCTGGAGCCCGGCACCCCCCCGGGGTGCTCCCATCACCCCGGGGCAGGGAGCGGGGCCTGATCCTGCTCCCCTGGCTGGTGCGGGAAGCCCCACGCTCCCTCTGGTACCCGTGGTCCCCAGTTACGCCCGCATTCACCGTGGCAGCTCCCCACACACCCCGGGGCTGCGGGAGAGGCCGCTGGCCCGGGGATGAGAGGAGGCAGCAGCTCCTCATCCCCCCACAGCCCCATCACCCAGGGCAGGGCGACATCCATCGAGTCAACAAAAAAATCTCCTGGCAGCTCCATCTCTTTTTTCCCCCCTTAAAGCAAACATCTTCATTACAGCTCGGAGTTGTTTAAATAAATGAATTAATATTGACAAACCATCAACGAGGCTAATAAATGATTAGTTAAAGGCATACATACATCACATTACGGTTAGCATTAGCCGAGGCTTAATTACTTGTGGAGAGGATCCCATTAGAGTAGGTGCTACGTCGCCGTCGCCCTCTGCAGCCCTCCACCCCCACGGGGCTCCCGCTGCGCCCTCGGCCCTGCTGGGACCTCCCAGTGCCACCGCGTCCTGCTGCCGCAGGGCCGTGCCAGGACGGGCACCGCCGGCGGGGCAGGGCACGGCAGAGGAAACCTCGCCCTGACACCCGCGCCGGGGCACGGCCCATCAGTGCGGCGAGTGGGCCAGGTCTCAGTGGGCAGCGGCACTGCCGGGGCAGAGCCGACAGCTCTCATTCAGACGCTCGGTTGGCACGAGGTGGTCAAACGCCCAGATCCATGCGGCCTGTGAAAAGAGACACTGACAAATAAAATAGGCAATAAATAATAATAACAATATCATAAAATTTTCAAATTTATTGAAAACCGGTCCACTCGCAGAATATTGGATTTTTCTATTATTTACACAGCTGCTGATTTTCTGTAAATATTTAATGCCCCATGGATTTTTTTCAAAGTACAAATCTGAACAATTTCTAAATTTAAAAACCATTGCACAACGCAACACAGCGAGGGCCTGATCCTGCCACCCTCCCTCAGCGGGAGCCGTCCCTGGAGCTGGGATGGGACCAATACTGCACCCAGAAGTGTCCATGGAGGCTCCTTCTGGCCGGCGACATTTTGGGTCATCCTCTCAGTCCTCAGATATTGGAGGAGACAGATGGGCAAAGCAAAACCCATAAAACCTCCTAAGAGCTTTCCAGCGTGTCCAGCACCCTGTGCCACCCATCCCTGGGGACCCAAGGCCACCGCACTGGTCACACACGTGGTGTCACTGGGATGGCCGTACCCCGCTGCAGGGGCAAAGAGCCAAACCTCCCAAAAGGCGAAAATTGAGATGAAAGGCAGCGTGCGCAAGGCTCACGTCCATATGCATTTGGGCTTCGAGAGGTTTGTTAGGACTAAAGAGGCCCTTTCATCCCTTTCCAAGGTGTTGTAATGTATCCCCAGCTGGCTTTCATCTCCGCCTGATTGATACTCAGGGCTCTAATGAGCGTGACGGGAAAAGTGGCCGAGACTGGGGGGGGGGTATGGAGGTGGGAGGGAGAGACCCCTCTGCAAAGGTTTCAAAACACTTTCCGTGTTGCAGCTAATGAGGGGATCAGGAGAGGAGAGCTGGAGCGCGGTGCCGAGGAGCATGACGGGAGGACGGGGCTCCCTGAAGGCTGATGGGTGCAGGTCTCTGCCCCCCCCCGGGACATTGAACCCATGTGGCCATGGATGACACCCCAGGACGCCTCTGCCCCGAAGCCAAAACGAAGCATTTGAAGCCAAAGGAGGACTTAAACAAACCCCCCTTTGCTCTTGTCCCCTCTGCCTGCATTTGTCCCCCAACCGTTGAGCGGTGGAGAATGGCCCCACTGGCCCTTCTCCCCTGGGAGGCGAAGGTTTGTACCCCTCTCCCCAGGGTGGGCAAGTGAGAAAGGAGCCCCCGGACAGAGCGCCCCGGCCCTGGGGAAGGTCAGGTGCTCAGCACAGTCAATAGGCATCGCCCTGCCTCCTCTCCTAGCCTCCTCCTCACCAACTGCTCCCGGGCCGAAAAATCTGTACGAACATTAATGGAGCACCTCTGCACCCCCCACTTCACCGTCCTCCTCCTGCTCCCTTCCCACTCGTGCCACCAAGGTCAGCTCGATGGCAGCCCCAGCACGACCCCATGCGCTGCCATGGGGAGCTGGGAGGACCGTCACCTCCCTCCCGTCCTGGCACCGGGGCACAGCCCGGCTGGCACCCGCTGCGGGTTCCCCAGCTGCCTCCCGGCATTGGCACCGCCAGCGCTGGGTGCTGGGGCGAAGGGGGAGGGCTGGGGCCACATCCTGCGCACCGTCACTGCGGCAATGGTCTCACTGCAACCTCATCAGCCCAGAGGGTCCCTGGCCAGGGCCCATGTCTGTCCTTGTGTCTCAGTGGCCCTTTGAGATGTGGGACAAATGGACGGAGGCTACGCCGGAGCGTTTGGGGAGCGAGGGGGTGTCCTTGCAGCCCCCTGGCACGTGCCTCTACCTCCACAGGCGACAGACCCTGCCCTGCCTGTGGGCAGCTCAGCCCTGCACCGATGCCACAGGGGATGCCCCCGAGCACCCCTTACCTCTCCTTCCCCCTCCTCTTCCTCACCCCCTCTCCCCGCCGCCGGCATTCACCTCTTTCTGTCCCCAGGTCTAATGGGCTGCTGAGGGATGGGCCACATGCCAATATGGATCTTGACAAATGCAGCCTGAGCAGGACTTCTCCCTCTTGACTCTGGCCCATTTGTTTTCCCTAATGCCCCAGTGGGTCTGGAGCTGCTAGCTCCTCTCAACAAGGCAAAAAAGAAGAGAGAAAGAAAGAAAGAAAAAAAAAGCAGCTGCTCCAGAAATCCCTGAAGCTGGGTGTTTTTGGAGCCTCCCCGTCTGCCTGCACCCGCTGCCCAGCCGGGGCCGGATCCAGAGCTGCCCCTCGCCGCTGCCATCCCCGAGACCGCCGCATTCTTTGCGCCAATGGCCAAAGCAGGGGCTGCGGCTCTGGGTCCCCAGCAGCCAGGGCTGGCTGTCCCCAGGCTCCTCTCCCTTCCAGAAGGCCCTCAGGCAGGGTTAACCCTGGTGCGCCTGAGGTCTTGGCCACCTCTCCCGTGGAGAGGGTCACCAGAAGGACCCCTCCTGTCCCTGCTGGTGGGTCCCATCGGGCAGAGCAGGTCCTCCCTGCTCTCAGAGCTGCGACCACAGCAAGCACACGGCATCCAGGCTGGACCCTCGGCAGCTCCTCCGTGCCCAACAGGGCACCCGAGCAGATACGCTCTCCTGTCCCAGTTCAGGGACTGGAGCTAAAGGACGACGTGGCAGTTGTCGCTGGCCCGGGAGGGACTGAGCAGGGCTGCACCCTTGGGGACACCAGGGAAAGGCTGGCATGTCCCCATGGCAGAGGAAAGGGGAGCTGACCCTGCTGGGATCCTTCCCCTCCTGCTCGGCTGGTGCCTCCCAGGAGAGGGGAGCGAGGGGCAGGGGAGGAGAGGTGCGAGGGGGGTTATTAGCAGCTTCTCCCTTTCAGGGCCAGGCAGCCAGACTCTTTAAATAGATCTGAAGGAGTCCGAGCGCGTTGGCTTAATTGATTGGCAAGTGCTCCAAGCTGAATATCGGAGATGTGCTGGGGAGCCAAGCGCTATCGCCTTCCTCCATCCATCACCCCGGCACAGTCCTCTCCTCTCCCCCAGCCCAAGCAGTATCTGCTGCCCACGGAGGAGATCTGGCACTGCCAGGCCCACTCCTGGCTCTGGCGCTGGGCACTCTTCCCTGCGGCAGCTCAAGCCAGCTGGAAGAAAAAAAAAGCAAACAACAAAACCAAAAAAACCCCAAGCCAAACCGCACAGCATTTTCCAGGACCCGCAAGGATTTGGGGCAGAGCATCTGTGTGCACGCACAGATATTTGCATATGCTTATCCAAGGGGAACAGGGATGGGTTTTTTCTCATTGTATTTCACTTTCTATTTTATTTTACTCCTCATCCAGCCCTCAGAGCCAGCCAGGATGCAGGAACAAGAATTAACACAAGGAAAAAAAAAAAAGGAAAGAAAAGAAAGAAAAAGGAAAAGAAAAAAAGGGGGGACAAGCAGGGATCACCACTTTGCACAAGTGTTCGGAGTTCAGAGAGACTCACCCAGAGCCTCTGGAGCCACCAGCCCAGTCCGGAGCAGGAGCTGGGAACTGGGGGTTTCACACACCCCGGCTCTGCCATGGTTGTGGCACCCAGGACCCACCCCAGCTCTCGGAGCTCACAAAACCCATGGAGGGGCTTGTCCAGGGTTTCCAGCCCTTCAAGCAACTACTCGAGCAATTCCCTGTGCGTGCGAAAGCCAGAAATGCACTTTAAAACCCTCGAAATTCAGGACCTGAGGCTGTAAAAACCAAACCCCAACCTGGCCATAGGCAATTCCTTTCCAAGCAACTTCAGCTTCCAAAGCAGCTCAGGACTCCCCACAACCTTGGCACCAGCCTGGAGCTCGAAGGCAAGCGGCTCCCAGGCCAGCCCCGCGGTCGCAGGGCCAGCGCTCCGGGCTTGGTGGGTCTGACTCAAGCTCGAGCTGGCAATCCCAGCCCTGCCTGTCCCGCAGGGAGCTGGGAATGCTGTTGGGCACCCGGGATGGAGGTGGCACAGGCGCTTCAGCTGCTGGCATTTCGGGCAGCCCTGATGGCTGGATCCATCCCCCTCCCATTGCACGCATGCTCAGAGCGTCCGGCTGAGTGATCGATAGGTTTTTATGTTACATTGGGAGGAAAAAGAAATAAAAAAAGAGGAAGGCGAGGGAGGAGAGGATGGTGTATTTAACACGGGAGCAGTTGCTGATAATTGCCTGGAGTGGAACATCTCAATACCTGGTGGCTGCTGGACCCGGATCCCTGTCTCGCTGCCAAATCGCCAGCTGTGAGCACTGGTGCCAGATGCAAAAGGCAGCCCTGCAAGATGCAAGAAATAGCCTTGTTTCCCCCCCCAGATTCCCTCGTCCCATCTCTAACCAGTCTCCCACTGCCCCAGCACCACGCACGCACACCACCTCCCGCCCCGAGGGTCCTGTCCCCTTCCCTTTGCTCACTGTCCCCAGTGCATCCCACCCTGCCACGGTGCCGGGGCCCCTCGTGGGGCTGCTCCTCCACCGGGTCCGGCAGCACCGGAGCCGGGGTGGCCCCGGGGTGGCCCCAGGGTGGCCCCAGGGTGGCCCCAGGGCAGCTGGGAGTGGAAAAAGAGGGGTGCAGGCACAGTTCCCAGCCAAGCACCAAGGCTGCTGTGGGGGCACCCCGAAGTCCATCCCACCCCCCCGGCAGCTCTGTGACCCTCCCCTGGGCTGATCCCTCCTTCCCTTGGCTCCTCCAGCAGCTGCCTCTCCCCATTGCCTTCCCCTCCCTCACCGCTTTTAAACGATTGCAAAGCCTCTCATTTTCTAAGCCCAATTACTCCGGCACAATACCCCCGACCGTGCTCTAAGCACGGCGGCACGGTCCGTTGCCTCCCCAAGCTGCCCCGCGGCTGGCCGCGGTCAGCACCGAAAGGTGACGGCGAGAGGCCGGGATCAATACAGCACCTTCATCTCCCGGCCCCGCTCTGCATCAGGGTCCTCACACCTCCGGGCTCTCTTTCTGAAGAGGACACCCAGCAGGAGCAGGATGAGCCACGTCCTGTCCTACCAAGTTGCCAGCGAGGGAATGGGCATGGAGGGCTTTTGTTGGGATTTGGGAGCTTTATCTGCCCAAACAGGAGCTGCTCCCTCTCGGCTCCCCCAGGGGAGGGGCGTGGGTTGAACCTCAGCCCCTCATCTTGTTCCCATGGGTCTGCCCAAACTCATGGGGTGGGCCTGGAAGGAGCCTCCCCCGCAAGCCAAGAGTGCATCCGAGGCACGGAGCTGCAGGGCTCGGACTCGCCAAGCGACCCGGATTGCAAGGAGCCGTTGGCCGGCAAAGGAGGTTTTTTGGTAAACCCGCCTTGGAAGGGTTTACCTTCCCTTCAAAGGCAAGCGCCTTTTGAAGCCAGCTTGCCCCCTCTGTGCCATAGCAATAGGAAAAAAATGGTGTTTTGCCAGCTTACGCAAATAAACCAAAGGCAAAGCCCTGGCGGGTGGGCTAGAGAGGCTGGGGTGAACCCAGATGTTTCACCTGGACTGTTTCAACGGGGCTGGGTCCTTCCCCGGGTGTTTCATCTTTTCCAAGGAAGATGGGAAGTGGGAGTCGCCGGTGGCTGGTTTGGAAGGAAAGGAGCTGGCTGCGGGGTTTTCCCACTTTTGACCAATTCCGCAGGTATTCCCATCCATCTGATAACGCCCTTTTGAACAGAAACCCTTCAGCGTCCATCCCTTTGACCCAAAGATGCCCCCAGCCGTGCCCCAGAGCACTGGATCCCACGGTCTCACACGTGCATTGAGCGCTGCCTGTCCTCAGCTCTGGTTGAGCTGATGCGCTGCAGACCCTTCACAACCCAAACCCTCTGCGGGGAGCTGGTTTACAAGAAGAAGAGTGCTGGCTTCCCAAACAAGCCTCCCAGTCCACAACACATTTCCAGCCATACATAATCTAATATACGTTACCATAGCGCCAATCAATAACTCAGTAGGCCAGCTCCGAAATTATTCTCTTAAAGGGCCAGCACACCTCTTCCTCCCCCTCCCCAGGTCCATCTGCCTCGTGGTACCCAGCACTGGGCCCAGAGGAGCCACTTGCCCTCAGGTCTCGCATGCCAGGCATTGCTGACAGGAGACGACACCGGGCTGGCAGCGACACCCTTCTTCACCCTTCGCATCCTCTTTGCGCCACGTCCTTGTTGTGTAGCTTGTGATGGACACGTGGGCACCCATCTCCAGGCCACGGCTCTGCCTTCGCCGCTCGGCAGCATCTTCCCCGCTCTGCAGCTCCACCATCGACACAGCTTTCACCTCCTCAACATGACCCCAGCATCCCCGAGGGCGGCCTCCCCATGTGCACACACACGCTCACGCTAGCAGTGGGCAAAGCGTGCAAAAAGCGGGTTGTGCTCCGTCAACCCACCTGCTCAACAGGATTTTCCATCCCTCCAGTTCCCGGGAGCTGACGGTGTCCAGGCTGCAACTGGAGCACAGGACCAGGCAGCACCTGAAGCCGCTCCAGCCCCTGCCCAGCGGCTCCCCGCACACATCACCGTGGGCTTGGGGACAGGCATGGGGGACGTCAGCACCCTGCCAGCCCCTGCCCTTAGGCGAACGCCTGGGGAGCCGTCCCTCCTGTGCCAAAGCACCCGGGACCCCCGGGTGCCACAGAAAACCCCAGGGCGCGTTTCCAGTCCGGCTCCCGAAGCATCGCTAGCAATAGCTTTTCCTCCTGTTCAACACCAAGAGGGGAAAGCTCGAAAAGCCCCAGAAATGGCAATTGCCTCCCCGCAGCCCTCGCTGGCTTTAATCCCCCCCCGGGGAAAAACCTCCTGAGAGCAACCTTGCACAGGACTGCGCACGTGGGCATCGCTGTAACAAATCCCATCCTGCATCGCAAATTACCAGACCCGACGCCGTGCCCTCAAGGCACCATCCCCTTCCTCAAGCACCCATGGTCCCAGCTGGAGCAGGTTTACAAATGGGCCCTGCTGATGCTCCCCCGAGCCCAACTGAGCCGCTTTGCTCCCATTATAAAGGGAAAAAGAAGCAGCAGGACCTGGAGACCCTTTCTCAGGCGGCCGTGGTGCCTCCCCAAGCCCCTCACTGCGCAGCCTGAGCAAAATGAGCCCTACCTGAGCCTGTATTGGTGGGAACTCTTCCATTCCCTAACTGTGTTAACACTGAAACCTAATGATACCAGCCAAGGTTGCCTTCTCTGTATCTCAATCCCAGCAAAGACGTGCCAGAAAGAGGAATAGTAATTACGCTCTAAGACCCTAACGACAGGGGCTGCATATTGTCTCATCTTGGGTGGAGTTTGGGAGATTTCTGCACTACCCGTGTGCTCGGCAGGTGATTCTGTTTAACTTCCATTACCAGTAACCTCTGAAAGAGAAATGCCGGTGCTAGCGGCTGCTGCTCCTGGCCCCTTGGTGCCAAGGGAAGCGCTTTTGGGGGGGGGTGGGGGGTTGAGGCTTGGCTTTTTTTTGAGCTCACCACCAAACGCTCTGTGAAGTCAAATGAGATGTCGGATACCTTTGCGCTTGCTCCAGGCTGGTTGTAGGCAGGGTCCTGGTTACATCCGGCTTCTGTGGGTATGGGGAGCCCTCGTGAAAGAAAAGATGACAGCTTTTAATCAGAAGCTGGGGATTTTTCTCTCCTTTTTTTTTTTTCAACACACCCCACCAAACGTTTTCATTAAAATCTTGACCTCCCTGAAAGCTTTTTGTTTGCCACAAGAAAATACCGGTTTTTAAACCCAAGATGCCTGGCTGTGGGGAAAGTGGCTACAGATGCTCTTGCTGAGCTGGGCACCCTACGGCGCCCAGGGCACGGTGCTGCCCTGGCAGCCGCTGGCAGAGCCGGGGCTCAGGCACACGGGGCTCAGGAACCAGAGGGTCCCAAATCTCTTGTCTCTGAAGCCACAGGGTCCCTGCGGTTGTCCCCTGCCCCACTAGCGTCCCCCGGCCCGCGGGCAGGATCGGGGCCAGGGTCCCCGGGGACCCCTCACGGCATCACCAGCTGCCTTCAAGCAGCCCCCGAAGGGCAGCCCGGCCTCGGCAGCGCTGTCAGCCAGCCTCTACGTCTTCCATTAATTCACTTCACACTGTCCATATTGATCGGCTCTGCTCTCTCCCCAGCTCCCCCTCCCTCGCACACCCTCCCCCCCGCCGGCTGCTGCACCACTGGGCAGCCCGGGCTGCATGCTGCATGATCCATACAAACTCACTTACTCAGGGAAATCAATGGGCTCGAAAGAGCACACGCAGCAAGGCGAGGAGTCTGTCTGGGGATCGACCGCACAGCAAGGAGACACAGAGAGCAGCAGCCTGCACCCCGCCTGTGCCCGGCGCCCCGCGGGGCAGCCGAGGGACCCAGCGGCCCCCACTGCCACCCCCGCCGCAGCCCCTCTGTGCCCCGGTCCCCGGTGGGATGGGGCGATGGTGCTCGGGAGCTGGGTGGTGCCAGGGTGCAGCCGTCCTTGGGGGGGTTCCCCCTTTTCTGACAAAGTAGGGGGACTGGGAGGCAGCGTGTCTCCTGGGTAGGAGCAGGGGGTCTGGCAGGGGAGGGTCCCACCAGGACACCTGCCTCCTCCTCCCAAATCTAAGAGAAAGCACATCCCTCTTCTACACTCCAGCCAGGATGGGCTCCCGTACCCTCCTTTTGGTTCTCTTCAGCTTCAGACAAGTCACGCTGCATCTGTGCCTCAGTTTCCCCACGTTTAACTAGCAGGATGCCTCCCTTACAGCCGGTTTCGGGGCGAGGGGAGGCCCTGCTCTGCCAGACCGCCCTGGTTTGTGGCCAGGCCTGTTCACAGCAGCAATGAATGGTACTGGGCTGAGGAGAGAGCTAAAACTGAGGATTTTTTGTCCCCTCTCAGGGCACTGCTGGCCCTATTTGCCCAGGGAAATTGTTGCCACTGCACAAGCAGCGCACCAGGGTGATTAATAAATCCTGCCAGAAGAGCTGCTGCTGTGCTGAGTTTGCCCATCAAGGAAGGAAATCTTTATTTATATATATTCTATAAACTAATTTTTGCATCATTGCAATAAATCCATCTTCCAGCCGTCAGCTACAATCTGCCTTCGTTGCCATTCACGTGCGGCTCCGGGCGGGATGCTGGGGGTGGGGGGGAGCAGGCGCAGGAGCATCCCGGCACTGCTGGCCCTGGGGGGGTCCCCAGGGTCCCCGTCGGGGCTGGAGCCAAAATGGGAACTTGAGGCAATGTTAAGGGGGGAAAAGCAACCGCTGGCACCCAGCTCCCCCTCTGCTGGTCCGTCATGCCTCGGCGGAGGGATGGAGGGGTCCCCAGGAGCATCGAGTGACTGGCACGTCACCACACCTAGGACAGGGGACCCCCAATGGGCTCGGACCCGCTGCCTCCCTGGGGAGGCCCCGGAGGAACCGGGAAGGCCCCGAGACGGTGCTGTCAACCCAGTACCGGTAAATCCTGGCAATGCCCCTGCCTGCGGGCGCCCCGGCAGAGGCGGGGGGAGCCTTTTCCCAGCAGCCCCCCTCTCCGAGGTGAGTGTGGTTGTGCGCTGGAGACGCCGTGTCTGTCCTCCGCAGGCTCCGGCCTCAGACCGGAGCAGTGGGGAGCCGGGCGGGGGCACGGTGGGCAGCGGCAGAGCTCCGGGGACGGCTGCATCCCCCTCCCCAAAGCCACCGCCCCCCCTCAAGCTCTGGGCTGTCCCTTGGGGGTTCGGTTTGGGGGTCAGGGGGTGGCAACGCAGGGCCCGGCTGCTCTGAGCAGCCTCTGCTGGGACCTGGTGGCTTTTCCGCTGAGACTTCGACTGGGGGCGGCTGCACCCCTGCGCCGTGGAGCATCTCGAGGTGGGAGGTTGCACAAGGAGTCGGGGTTCCCATCCGGTCGGCCTCCTGTACAGCCTCCAGGGATGCCCCATCGGCCCTGCCAGGCTGGGGTGCTCCCGAGGAGCAGGACCCTCTTTTGGGGAAGATTTCGGTGCCCCATCCCATCGCCCTGCCTGGGAGAAGGCTCTGCTGCCCAGACTCACCCCAACACAGCCCGGAGCCGGGGCCAGCCTGCAGTGGCCGATCGAAGCCAGCCGAGCGCCCGGGCAGGGCAGGCAGGAGGTGCGGGCAGGGATCCCACTGGGGAGATGAGTCTGCTGGGCCTCAGCCAGGCCAGGAGGCCCCGCAGCCGTGGCTCCTGGCCCAGGGCTGGACATGAATGGCAGGAGAGCGAGGAAGGCTCAGAGCAACGGGGGTGGAGGAAGGCTGCCATCAGCTTGCCTCTTTGGCAAGCAGGGACCCCGAGCCCTCCCGAGGGTGGTTTCCCCATTGCTGGGGGGCACATGGCTGCCTGCCCCCCTCCCCATCCGCGACGGGGGAGGTGGAGGCTGGTGGGGGGCAGCAAAGCCCCCCCGCCTCCCCTGCCCCTTCCCACAGCCGCCTGCTGACGCTCTCCGGCAGGATGCGGTAACGCCGGTGGGAGTGGGCTCACCCGCGTGGGCAGGGGGTTTCGGGAACTGGCAGCCCCCAGACGCCGGTGTAGCGGGCAGCACGGCTGCCCCGCCGCCTCGGCCCGACCCGGGGCACCCCGACCCCCACCCTGCCCAGGGACACCCACCCAGGCAGGTCCCAGCCCCTCTGCCCCGAGGTCCCTGCAGAGCACTGGAGAGACCCACCTCAGGGGTCCCCTAGTGGGGCAGGGGCTGGGAGGGGACGGCGGGGGGGCTGGGGCAGGCTTTTGAAACAAAATTCTTTGAGTTGCTTTTATATAATTCCCCCCCCCCCATTTTGTCCCTTTTTCTCTCCCTTTCCTGTGCTTTGCCAGCCCTGGCACTCGTTACCATCACCGGTGGTAACGAAGGGCTCTGTGCATAGCAATGAGATTGATTGACCCCTGTGACCCCGGCCAGGGCCAGGGCTCCCTCCAGGGCGCCCAGGTCACCGGCTGCTGACCATCACTGGTTGCCACGGTGACACCAGCGGTCCCTCGGGATGGATGGGGGGCTCCGGGATGCAGGGGGGTGCTGGAGCAGGTCAGCGTGTCAAGGCTGGTGCGTTAGTGGGCTGCTGCTGGCTTGGGGAGGGCGAGGGTTAAATTCCCGGCCCGGGTGGCACCCCAAGGGGCAGGTCCCTTCCAAGGGGAGCAGGACAGGGAGTGCCAGGGGGTGCCAGAAGTCACCGGTGAGGGTTGGTGTGGTGCGTTCCCTGGGGAAACTGAGGCACGGAGGGATGTCTGGGTGGCGGAGCAGGAACCAGAGCAGGCCCGGGGTGGGAGCCGGCAGGGAGCAGGAAGACAGGCCGGGGGGGGGCAGGCGGGGAGGGTGGAGGGGTGGAAGGGGAGGGAAGAGGTGTAGCGTGGAGGTTTGGGTGGAGACCGGTGGGGTGGGGGTGCCGGGGGCAGGGGTGCAGGGCAGGGTGCCGGGTGGTGTCGGAGGGGTGCCGGGCAGGGTGCAGGGTGGTGTCAGAGGGGTGCAGGGGTGCCGGGCAGGGTGCCAGGTGCTGTCGGAGGGGTGCCGGGTGCTGTCGGAGGGGTGCCGGGCAGGGTGCCGGGTGGTGTCAGAGGGGTGCAGGGGTGCCGGGCAGGGTGCCGGGTGCTGTCGGAGGGGTGCCGGGGGCGGGTCCCGCCCGGGGCCCCCATTCCTGGGCTCCCGCTGCCCTCTAGCGGGCAGCCCCGGCGGCTCCCGGCCCCGCCGAGGGCCCCGCGCCCCGTCCCGCTGCCGCCGCCGGGGTCCCGGCTGCCACCCCCGCCCCTCTCCCCGGGGGCGCAGCCCGTGGGCGCGCGGGCTGGTGGCGGGACACGGGGTCCCGCCTGCCGTGGCGCGGCCACCCGAGGGGAGGAGCGGGGCAGGGGGCCCGGCGCAGGCATCCCGGCACCCGGCGGGGCGGCGGTCCCGGCACAGCGCCCGGGCGGGCTGGGTCCCGCGTGGGGCCTCTGTCACCGCCCCCCCCGGGGGGGGACGCGTCGGGGACACGTGCCCCGGGGCGAAGGGGACGGGGGGGGTGGGCGGGAGCTGCGGGCGGGCCCTGGGGTTAAAGCCGCCGTTGGGTGGCTTCGGGGGCAGCCCCCGGGCGGCCCCGCTCCCGCCGGAGCCGCACCAAGGTGCGCGGGGGGGGGGCACCCACCCGGGTCCCGTCCCTCGCACCCGCGGGCCACTGCCGGGAGTCCCAGTGGCCCCCCCCTCCCCCCAGGGTCCCCTCCCCGGCACCCAGCGGGTCCCACTGCCCCCTCCCCGAGTCCCCTCCCCGGCACCCAGGGGCTCCCGCTGCCCCCCCACGGCCACGCGCCCCCGGCAGCGCGCCCGTCGGCCGCCAGGTGGCGCCACGAGCCCTCCCGGGCCCCGGCCCCGGCCCCGGCCCCGGCCCCGTCCCTGTCCCCGGCCCCGTCCCTGTCCCTGTGCCCCTGCTCTGCCTGCCCTGCCCACCCCACTGCCTCATGCTGGGCTGGTGCTCAGCACCCCCCAGGTGCGGGACACTCCCAGGCTCTCCCTGCGCCCAGCCCTCGGTGGCGCCGGGCCGGCTGAGCCGCCCTGGGCAGCCCCGCGTTGGTGGCACCTGGGCCACGCCACGGGCTTCGGCTGGGGACGGGAAGCCCGCGGTTCTGCTTCTGCCCCTCTGACGTGGGGTGAGAGGTGGAAAGGGAACGGAGACCAACTGTGGCCCCGAGGACTGGGGTCAGGGCACATTTGGGGACCAGGCAGGGTTCGGCTGGATCCCGGCAGCTGGGATGGGAAGCCCTAAACACCACCCTGGGACAGTGACACACGGGGTGGGGTTCACTGCCACCAGGGAAGCTGGACCGGGGGTAAAGCACCTCCAACCTGGGCAGCAGTCGGGCAGCGCCCAGCCCTGCCCGGTACCCCAGGGCTGCACTGCGCCCCGCTGCCTGCGGGGTGGTAGAGAGGCAAGAGAGGGGGCTTAGCCATCCCTCCCATCCCCTGCACCCCTCCTCTTCCCCTCAGTTATTTCGGGAGGTGGCACCTCCATACCCAGCCTGGTGCCCTGCCCTGTCCCGGGGTGCCAGTGGGAGGAGGGATGCGCAGGGCTGGAGGGGGCGAGCCCCCCGGCTCCTCCCCAGCCTGTTGCGGTTGGAGCCGTGGAGTGGAAGTAACACGCGGTGACACCACTGCCCAAAAAGCCGCTGCCAGAACAATAGTCGGGATTGCGGAGGACGCAGGCAGCCACGCTGTCCCCAACGCTCGCCAAGGAGCCGGCACATCCCTGGAACACCCTGCAAGGGCACCCGGCCCATGGCATCCCTTGGCGCTGGGTGGCCCGAGCGGCTGACGAGGGCACTGTGCTAATGAGGAAGGCCTGACATTTCCGAGGGTGGCACTGGGACAGAGCTGGGCTGTGGCACTGGGGTCACGACCAAAGAGGCACCCGATGAGCTCCTGCCCTAACGGGGAGAAAGCGAGGGGAAAAGAAAATGGCAGGCGAGACAACAGGAGCAGGGTTGCTTTGCCTTTAAAATAATGCAGCAAAATTAGCAGCTCTGCAGTCATTAATATGCAAAAATGCAAATCAGGAGGTAATTAAGCTGCAGTCCTCCGGAGGATATTTCCATCATAATGAATTCTATTGTCAGGGAAAGAGCAGCCAGGCGGATTTATGTTGCTTACATGAATATAAAATATGAGTATCAAAGAGTTGTCCTTGCTGCCTGCTGCAGTCCCCTGCCCCAGACAGAGGAGGGCAGAGGGCACAATGTCCCCGTCCCTTGCGCCCGCCTGGCTGGCTTTGCCCATCAGCAAGGCAAGGCAGCAGCCGTGGGACTTGGGTACCTGCAACGATGGGGAAAAATAGCCTCTCCTTCCCCCTCCCTCTGTGCCACATCCCCAGCAAAGCCCCAACCAACTGGCAGCGCATTGGTGCCGTCGCCTGTGATGCCCACTGGCGCCGAGCCCTGTGCCGGGGCTGTGCTGGCTCTCCATCTCCCCAGGGGCCAAAGAGGGACCGAGGACACTCAAGCAAGGGGGTGACTCTTTCCCATGTGGTCCTGTGTGGTTGGGCTCCTCCAGCGGCACCACGGGGACCCGGTGTCTGAACCCATCTGCATCCCCCGTCCTGCTCCTGGACAAACTCCCGGGAGAGCTGGATGCTGAATAACACTTTGTCCGTTCGTGTCTTCCCACCCTGGGAGTGCGCTGGGGGCCAGGACTCAACCGAGGCTGGCACGGGGGGGTGTGCAGGGACCCCAAACTGGGGGGATGACATGTGGGTACCCCCAGGGTTTGGGGTGGCAGGGGCAGCTGGACCACTGTGCTCTGTGAGCGATGCACCAGCCAAAGGGTCACCAGTCTTGGGCATGGGGTCAGTCCCCGTCTGACGGGTCAAACACCACCACCAACCTGCCTGTGAGTGCCCCGTCCCCCTGGCAGCCCCCGCCACAGCCTCCGAACCCGGAGGGCGAGAGTCGGAGCACAGCCTTCCCCTTTCATTCCCGCCAGCGGCGTCCACTGCGGAAAACAAACCGAAACCCACCCAAAATTAAATAGTTGGCCGGGTGCCACCCTGCAGCTGCCGTCTCCCGGCTCAGCCTGGCATTTTTCAAATGTCAAGGCGAAAGGCTGCAGGGCCACCAGGCAGCCCAGCTCGGGGGGCTCACCACTGGGGGGGGGCTGGGGACGAGGAGGGGGACGGGGATGGGGATGGGGATGGAAAGGGGTGCGGAAGAAGGGGGAAGGGACGCCCGCAACCCCTGCAGCTGTCATTGTCATCCTTGCGGTGGAGGTGGCAGGTTTGGGGAGGCGGGGGGAGCCGGTTAAGGGTTAGATGGGAGGGAACCGGCTCCATCTTAGCGTTGCTGTGGTCGAGGCGAGAGAAGAAGAAGATTTTAAAAGAGAAAAAAAAACAGGAAAGGAGACGGGCAAACAGGAGCAGCTGCTCCCCGGAGACGAAGGCTTTTTTCTTTCTTTCAAAGCCACAAAAGTTCTTGCTCGCGGGCTCAGGAGCCCCCTCCTGCGGCCCCTCCTGCCCGTGGGTGCAGGGAGGCCCCTCCGGCCCCACGCCACAGTGGTCAGGGTGGCCGGACTGCTGGTGGCCAGAGGTCAAAGCCACTCTTGCTGTCCGAGGGCCCAGGGAGCCGGAGCTGAGCTCATCCCCATGCCAGGGCATCCCCTTGGCTCGCCCGGAGGGAAGGGTCCTCCCTGCTCAGGGGACCGTGGGGTTCGGACCTGGCAGGGGACACCCGCCGTCCCCAGCAGGACCATCCTCATCGGCACGGCCGAGGGCCGGGTGCCCCTGCCCGTGCGCAGGGTGGCATGTGGGTGCCTCGCAACCACGCGGGTACCTTGCGAGGCAGACGCAACCCAGCGGTCCCCCGCGGCCCCCCAGCCTCCCCCGCCACCGCGCTCAGCCCCACCGCGCACCTGCGAAGCCGGAAACCTTCATCTCCCCGGTGGAGCCCAGAGCCGGGGCACGGGGGGGCCGGGGAGGGGGCGCAGGCGGAGGGTTGCCTCCATTTCCCCCTCCCCCATGGCCACCCTCTCACTGTCGGGCAGCAGGGAAATCGCTGCCTTTTCCCATGCTCATAGCCCCAACGCCCCATCCCTGGGGAGCTGGGGCACCTCGTGGGTGCCTGCACATGTGGGTGCTCTGTGGGTGCGTACGCAGGCAGGTACGCTGGGTGCTCTGTGGGTATGTGCACACACGGCTGCGTTGGGTGCTCCCTGGGTGTGTGCACAGGCGGGTGCTCTCCCCGTGTGACACCTCCACCAAGCAGCACCGGTGCTGTGGAGCTGTGGTGGGCACTGTCGTGCCCGGGTGTCCCGCTCCCTGACGTTAGGGCCAGCGGGCGCCGGCAGGGCTCTGGGCAGCGTGGGGTGTTTTAGGAACGATGAGCGGCCCCGTCCTTGCTGCATCCCAGCCCCATGTCCAGGGTGGCAGAGTCCGATGCGGTCAGGGGTCCCAGGTTTCCTGGCTTTCAGGGCCCTCGTGCCCCAGGTGGGCTGGGGGGGGGGGGGTTGGAGGGTTATGTGGATGATGGATGAGCAAAAAGGGTTTGCGGACCACCGCAAACAAATGCGGTGGTCCACATTTTTCAGTTTGACAAATTGAAATCAAACCGGCTCTTGCGGAGCCCAGAAACAGAGCGAGCTGAAGGCAGAGTCCCAAATTTACCCCCTGGCCCTGAGGACAGACCCCCCCCCACACCGCCATGAGCTTAGGGAGTCACAAGGTCCCCAACCATCGCCCCAAAGCTACCAAATCCATCTCACGGCGGATGGCAGGGGTCGGGGTGCTATGCTGACCCTGAGAGAAGGGGACACCCTCGTGCCAGTGCCCCGAGAAGGACCCCGGGGGACATCAGGGCATTTTCTTCAGTCATTGTCACAGCAGGGTCCCAATATGTCCCTGGCAAAGGGTCGTGTCCCCACTCCCCCAGGGGCTCACGGTGCACCGAGGCCATTCCCCATCCCTGGGGGGGACACGAGAGCCGCACAGCCCCCCGCAAGGCTGGGAAGCTGCGGAAGAGGACGGTTGGGAGAGGAGCACCCGTGTTTACATACAGTGACTTGCAAATCCCCCCCCCCGCCTCGGCATCCCGGCTGCCCTCCCCCTCAGCGGCAGCTCCTCTTGAGGTTTGAGGTGACATCCTGCCTTCTGCGTCTCGCTGTCACCCCGGCCCGGGGGCCCCCTGGAGCAGGTAGGGAAACCACAGAGGCAGCGGAGGCAGGGCTGGGGGGGGCACGTCCCCCTGTCCAGCTCCGGCTGCACCCGAAAAATGGCAACTATCGACACCAAAGATGAGTCAAGTCCAATGACCCCCCCCGTGCATCCTCCTTGCACGGCTTGTGGGGCAAGCTGCTCACAGGTTCCTTTCCTGAGCTCCCCATCCCTGTCTCCTTCCCCTATTCTGGGAAAAAAACTGCTAATATTTGGGTTTATAAGCTACCAGGAAAGGAAAACAGCAAGCTATAAATCAGGGTGACATGCTCCTTGCTGAGCAGCAGGTCGGAGAAGATGAAGCCTTTTGCATCGGTGCTTTATTTTGGGAGCGTGCATGTGGAGGCAGGATTAAAGATAAACACCGGGCTCTGCCCCACAGCCCATCGCCCAGCCCCGAGCATCCTGGCTGCCCACACCATGGCACCCGCATGCCCTGGGCACCTCCAGACCTAGAGCGCAGCCAGTTTTAGCTTCACCGCTCATGAAAATAGAGACGAGCATGATACCTGGCATCTCAACCTCCCCTTCCCGGGATGCTGGGGGATGGATGTGGGGATGGGACCACTCCCTGTTCCCCTGAATTAACCCGGGAGAAAGCCGCAGTGCCAGCTCCGAGCGCTGCGCGCGGAGCAGCCAGTCCCCCCAGTGATGAGAACACGGGTGCTGTGTCTGCATGATGCGGATGCCCCAGCAGGCAGGAGCAGGGGAAGCCAAGGCGCTTGGCACTTGTTTAGCTGTGAGCGTACAGCAAGATGCAGAGATAAGATAAGGCATCTGACGGCTGCCAAGTTAAACTGAGGTCACTGCAAACCCAGGCGGGCGAACGTGCCCCCGCAGCCCCAGGTTACGTACACACACATCCAGATGTATATTTTCATTTCGGGCAGTTCGTGTCCTTCCACCCAGCTCTCTTGCCCGGTTTGATAAAAAGGCGCTATTTCACACAGCACCAAGCGTCGAGCAGAGCTGATGGCAGGGCCGGGGGCTTCCAAGCCACTTTTTGCCTAGTTTTGCTCAAAATCTGGGCAGGCTGCTCTGCGGGAGAGGGTCAGCTTCTTGGGCAGCCAGGTTTTTTCTATTTCACAGTTCGAGCAAGGTGTCGGGGGCTTCCTCTCCCAG
The DNA here is from genome assembly GCF_034638445.1 of Ciconia boyciana. NCBI lineage: Eukaryota > Metazoa > Chordata > Aves > Ciconiiformes > Ciconiidae > Ciconia > Ciconia boyciana. The sequence goes on along the minus strand of NC_132957.1, from coordinate 1,238,574 downwards.
CGTGAACGCGGGGCCGGCGTGGGGCTCGGCTGTCAAGGCACGATGCTGCCAGCTCCCAGCCTCCTCTTGCTGCCCCGGTTCCCCCGGGCTCCAGCCCCACGGCGGCACCCCTGCCGGCGGCACCCCGGGCACCTCCTGGGGCTGGCAGAGCCGGCACCCCGTGCCCCCTCCCCAGCAGCTCCCGGGGGGCTCCAACGCTGCCAGTCACTGAAAGCTGTGAAAGCAGCTTCAAAAGCCGGGCTGCCCAGGAACCGCAGAGCTGGGGCTCAGCCACGCGTGAGGGTGGTTCAGAGCCTTTGGCACAGCCAGAGCCACCTTTCTGCCCTTTCCTCTCCCCTCTCCAAATGTGCTTTTTTTCCCTCTTAAGCTCCTGATTTTAAACAAAACTGTTGTGAACCCCCCTGACTCCCTGACCTGGAGCTTTCCAGAGACCTCAAAAGAAGAGAAAGCTCCTGGGTGTCTGAAAACTGTGTCGGAGGAGAGCCAGGAGCCCAGGCTGGGGGCTGCCCATGGGAACAAAAGGCACATCCAGGGTTTAATAAGGGTAAAAAGCCCCTTCACCACCCAAGGCTTCCTCTCTCCCCCCCAAGGATGCTCCCCACAGCCCCCCCCGGATGCGGGTTTGCAGGGAGCAGGGTGGGGAGGGGATGCAGGAGGTGGGGGGTGATGCGGGGGGAGGCATCGCAGCCGGATTCGAACGGGAGACGCCTGACAGATGGGTCTGCCCTAGATTTCACGACTGGCTGCCGTTAATCTGGCTTCCTGCGCCCTCCCCCCCCAGCCCACCTCCCTGCTGCTCGGGGCTGCACCCGGGCTCCCCGCTGCCAGGGCGGGGGGTGGCGGGGCCCTGTGGGGACATGGGGTGGGGGCCGTGGCACAACGGGGATCATCAGGTGTCCCCAGCCCTTGGCAGGGCTGCTGGGAACCCACCGACCCATGGCCAGAACCGCAGCACACCGCTCTGTCCTAAATGTCCCCTGCCACTCGGGCACGGCCCAAAACCCAGCCCCAGGGTGCCCATGTCCCCTCTTGTCACCTGCGCTGGCAAACCCCTCTGCAGCCTGCTGGCCACAGCCGGGGGGAGATGGGTTCTGCTGCCGTGCCCTTGCACATGCTGAGGGCTGAGCAACTCTTTGGCCTCTTCCTCCTCCCGTCTCCCTTAATCTGCCTTTGGATTTCGTCCTGTCTCCTCTCTGCACCCCCCTGCTCCCCAAAGACCCTGCAAAGCCAGGGATGTCGGGGAGGGGGAGCACCCTGCAAAACACTAGCGAGGGACCTGACAGCTTCAGCTGCAGAAGAGGCACCAACGGCTGGGCTGCAGGATTTTTGGCTGCTCCCCGCGTGGGGACATCGCCCAGTGACGCCCGCCCCGGCAGCAGCCTCTGCCCCAGCCATACAGGTGGGGACAGGGCACAGCGTGGGGAAGGATGTCCTGGTCCCCTCAGCTGCCCTTCGCCGTGTCCCCAGGCCACTGAAGCATGGCCCCCCCTGGACCCTCCACCGGTGGCTCAGCCCTCCCGGGAGTTTCTGCTTCTCCTTCTTCTCAGCCAAAGTGACGTGAGCTCCCGGGGTTGCCGATGTCTAATTATATCGCCGTGCCAGTGCGGTTGGCTCTTCCACCTACGCGCCGCGTCAGTCCGGGGAAGCGAAAGAGGAGCGGTGCTGTGGGCCAGGCCGGGTGGGAGAACATGGTGGAGATGCACCTGCAGCTGCGGCAAAGGATGGGCAAGAGCCGGCAGAGCTGCAGCATCCCCGCGCCCAGCCCTTCCCGGGCGAAAGGGGTGGATTTGGGGGGTTGTCATTTGTCTCTGGCCCCCAGCACCCTCTGGGACAAGGTGATCTGGGCTCATGTGTCCTTCCAGGGGAAGCACATCCAGATCTCAGCCCCTTGCTGGGGAGCTGATCTATAAATTTAGGTCACTCAGGGCCAGTTTCTCCAGGGCACTGGGTCAGTTTTTAGGTGCCTGCTCACAGTCAGGTTGGTGCATGTGCCCAAGCCCAAGTTTTGAGGGAGTTTTCAGCTTCTTCCACCCATGCCAGAGCCATGCGCAGTGCGATGAGGACAGGGTGCAGACACAGAGGTCAAGGACTGGGGTAGCATAGAAGAGGACGGAGCCAAACTGGATCTTACCCATGCTGGCGGGGCCGGGTCTGGCAGCAGGGAGGCAGCTGCGGGGCAGGCAATGCCCAAACCACCCCCTGGGCTGAGACTGTGAGGAGGGAGGATGGAAAATGGGGCTGAGACAGGACCCGCTGCAAACACTCACTTTCCTGGAGAGGAGGCTTGAGCCCGCTTCTGCTGCAGCAAGAGATGTTGCCAGGATCTGGCCATCCTCTCCCGTGGCTGTGACCCATGGAGGCGGGAGGGAGCCTGGGACAGGGACTCACCTCACCGGGGCAGTTTCTATTACTCCTCAAATGATGCTGAAACTTGATTATATCATGAAACCCACTAAGGGAAGAAATCTGGGTAGGGAAGGGAAATCCCCCAGCCAGTCCCAAAGAGGTACCGCCCGTGTCCTTTCCTTCCCCTGCAGCAAAGGCACAGAGGCCACCGCGGTCCCTGGTGTCCCAGAGCTTGGAGCAGCTCCACTTCGGGGCACATTTGCAAACTGAAACTTTCCGAGCCTCACGGACCGTGATGACGTATTTGTGTAGCTGTTTAACTTGAAGAAGCTGGAAAGGCGCCCCGTTAATGACACATTTACATCCCAGCAGCATTCGAACCCCCAGACCCAGACAGAAACCCGCCATCTTCTCCTGCCCCTTCCTCACCGGGACTCTTGGGGCGGGTGGAGGGGACTTCTCCAGCTGGCAGGGGTTATATCGGCAGTCCTTTAGATGGGTGCTGCCACCTTCCTTGTCCATGGGGAATATTTACCCTCAGGTTTGACAGCTGCCCTCAGATCCTGCTACAGTCGCTGTGAAGAGATGCTGGACTGGGCATTTGTCAGCCCAGCCAGTGCTCACAGGCAAGGCTCCTGTCCCTGTCCCCTGCTCCGCACCCAACTCCCGTGACAGCTATGTCCTTTCCTCCATCTCCTCCTCTCCGCCTCGCTCCTTCCCTCCTCTCCCTCCCCCTGTCCCCATCCCCTTTCCCCGGGGCCGGGGCTGCCTGCACAGCCAGGGACCAGGCTCCCTTCAGCCTTTTCCCAGCAGCATCTACCCCCCACCCCATGAACCTTCTCCCACCCACGAGCTGTCTCAGCCGGCAGCAACCTTCGCCCCTGCATCCTGACGGGGGAAGATGGTCCCCACCGGCCCCCCCGGGGCACCCCCGCGAGGGCATCCCCAGAGATCCCCCCCCCGCCTCGGAGGAGGCACTTCAGACGGTTTCTGGGTGCGGGGGTGCCTTTTCTTTCCATTCAGAGGAGATTCCCGGGGCCCCCCGCCCCGGCAAACACCTACAGAGGGTTTCCTGTTCGTAGGCGGATGCTATCCTGGGCCGCGGGCTGCAGCGGTGCTCCTCTGGCACGCTGTACCGAGGGCTCTCTCATGACCCCGCTTTGGTTTTGGTGGATTTTAAGGCAGCTTTTCCAAGCCCCCTGGGTGGGATCGCACCCCCCGGGCAGACACAAGCATCCCCAGGCTCTGCTGTGCCGTGGGGACCGTATCCTGCTGCCGGGGGATAAAGGGCACCCTTGACCTGGGGCACCCAGGGTGGGATTTCTTTACAACCGAATCATCTAAACACTGCAATTTGGGGACCACTTTCCCCCGAGCCCCGGCAGAGGCTGCAGGCCTGGGGTGGGTGCGCTGCGTCGTGGCACAACCTCGCGTTTCCCAGGGTTCCCATCAGCACCCTCTGGTCTGCGGACGATGGGCTGGAAAATGTTATTCTGGGTGTAATTAGGGAGAGAAGCGGCACGGCGGCAGCGGGAGGCGGCCGGAGCGTTTGTCATTGCCAATGCACCGGGGCAGCGTTTTGATGGAGCATTTTTGCATTTTTCAACATTTGCACAAAGCGAGGGTTTTTGCGCACAGAAGAATTCCCCGCTGAATTTTCCAACGAGCTGCCCCGAAGCTTCTCAATGTGCAGTTGAGAAGTTTCCACCCCGGCTTTGCCCGGGCCGGGAGGTGAGCGGAGGCGGGTGCCGCAGCCATGCTCCTCTGCAGGGCTGGATCCAGCTGGCCCCGCCAGCGCCCAGCTCTCCAGTGGGTCCCGAGCGAGGGCTGGGCCGTGGCCCATTCCCCCTGGTGCCTCCCCTCCATCCCGCTGCTGCTCCGGTGAGGACGTGGCCCTGCCCAGCAGGTGCCCGTGGAGACGCTCGATGGCCTCCCCGTGCTGTTGAGATCTGTGCTCCAGCCGCTGCCCTTTCCTTTGCCTCGGTTTCCCCACCTGCAAATGGGGCTGGGGGCTGTGCGAAACCCCCGAGCGGGGGTCCGGAGGAGCAGGCAGGCAGTTCACGCTGGGGCCACCCTCTGCCCGCCCACGGGTCCCTGGGGACACACGCTGCCCTGGCGTGGGCTCCCTCCCCAGCCGGCCACGTGCAGCCATCACTCACGCTCAGCCAGGAGCCGAGCCCGATGGAGGGGGGTGTCCTCCCCACAGTACCAGCATGGGGACGCCTGGGGTGCTGGCAGCGGGGGCGGTCAGAGCCACTGATGTCCCTGTTCCACGCTGTGCCCAAAAGAGAGGGTGAAGGAAGAGAGGAAGAAAAGGGTCCCTGATGTCCCCACGTGAAGGCAGGGAGGACGATCACACTCTCTGCATCACTTCTGTCCGCACAGCTGGAAGAAAAGAAGGAAAATAGGTTGGAGAAGGGGACCCGTCACTGCCACCGGTGTCCCCCACGGCTGTGCTGAGGGCTGGTCCCCATGGGGCACGCGGGCAGGCCACACTGATGGGCAGCCCCAGCAGGCAGGGATGAACTTGGGGCTACCGTTCGCCTCCAGACTGTCCCGTGGGAGATACTCACTGCCGTAACTCAGCTGATAGAATTGCAACAGGGTGCGCATTGCCGGGGCTGCCGGGGGCCGTCAGTAATAACAAGCAGCACCCGAAGGGAGGACGGCGAGCAAAGCTAAGGATGCTTTCGGGGAGCTGCTGGTGGCACGCGCTCACCCTTTGGCGGAGGGAGCATCCGTGCACAGGGACCAGCAGCACCCCGCGGGGCGGCTGGGAGCCGGAGGGTGCCCCGCTCTGCTGTGGGTGCTGCCGGGGTGGCCAGGAAGGACGGGGCACCCTTGAAGAAGGGGGGGACAGCATGGCCAAAGGGTCCGTAACCGTTGGCCGAGCTACCTGGAGAGCGCGAGCCAAGCTCAAAGCCTGCCCTCGCCGAGAGCCCATCCCTGTGGCAGCCCGGCTGCTGCACCATCATGCAGGCTGGGAGGGAGCTGGGGACAAAGTCGCTGTAATGTGAGAGATGGGTGGGTTTTAAAAAAAGAAAAAAAGAGTTTTGAGGCCTTTTTTCTCTCTCCCTGTTGTTGTTGTTGTCCATAAATAATAATTAAACCACCATTTCCAGCCGAGGCCACTTGTTTTAAATTTCCTGGCTAAAGTGATGTAACAGCTGTGCGTGATGCAACGCCATGTGGAATGCATCATTCAGGAAACCAAAAACAAAACTGCCTTTCTGTCCAAATACTCAGTATATCTCCTTCCCCCAGCCCCTGGCTCAGGGGGTCCGGCAGCCCCCAGATCTGGGCTCGGCATCCCTGATGCTCCGTGGGACCCGGCTCTGGGTGCCCGGCTCCTGCAGGAGGACAGCAAGGGCCAGCTCGAGGGGGGCACGGGGGGACGCAGCTCCCTGGTCCCTGCCGGCTGAGCTCCAGGTCTTTTTTAATTAAAAACGTTACAAATCAAGAACTGGAGCTTTGCTGAGGACAAATAAACCTGCGCAAGCCCAGCGCATACCCTGCCACGCAGCGGAGGGTCTGGTGGGCTTTTCCTGGGGGGTTCCCCTATTTCCTCCCCCTCTTCCCCCCCCAGTTTTGCCCTGCCCTGGGGCCTTGCTGCAATGGCCGGGGTAGCCGAAAGCTGCCGGTGGCTTCAGCAGGGCTCTTGCCACCCCCACGTCTGGCCCACCGTTACTGGAGGGATGTGGGGTCTCCTGGGCTCAACTCCCTCCACGGCCGGAGCGGCTGGCAGGGTTTAAACCCCCTCGGCTCCCCAGTGCTACAGGGAAAAATAAACTGTCCAGGATGCCCACGACCGTCCTCCCCGCAGCATCATGGCTGCCCCGTGCCCAGTGCCGACTCTGCCCCCATGGAGCCCGACCTGCCTTCGAAACAGGGCTGGCCAGAAAGGGCAGGCAAGAAAGGGAAGAAAAAGAGGAGAAAGGGAAAGAGAAGGGGGGGGGGAGAAAAAAGAAAAAGAAAAAAACCCCCCGAGGTTGCAGTGGGAAATCAGAAGTCAGAGCTGAGGCATTTCGGCAGCCGGGGCTGGAATGTCTGACTCACACTGTGACTAAATGCAAATATGAACTCAAACTTGCTCCTTAAAGTCACCGGGATCCAGCGCGAAGCCCCGAGCTCCCACCTCCCCCCTCGCCCTGGGACTCCCGGCGAGGTGGCCCAAGCCTGGCCGCATGCTGGCCCATGTCTCGGTGGCTCTGGGGACGGGCATCTGCGGGAGCATCCTCCATGGGGACAGCGACGAGCGATGATGCTCTCCAGCTCCCAGTTTGTTTTACCTCCCTGAAACTGGAATAAAGTGGGAGCCTGGGGGGCAGGACGGCACCTCCAGACCTCGGCTCCGGGTGGGAGATGCTCGCCCGGTCCTGCCCCTCGCTGTCCCCCACGCCGAGGGGACCTCCTCGGGCTGCCCCGATTTTTAGGGGCAGGGGGTCTTTGCGCAGGGACTTTGTGCAGCCACCGGCCTCGCTGGGCAGTCCCGCTCCGTCCATCTTCCTGCAGCAGAAGTCAGGTCCCTCGTGGTGTGGGTTGCTGTCACGCAGCGTCCCCGGTCATTAACAGACAGGGCAAGAGTCTGGGTCCCAAACAGGGGGCAGGTCCCAGCAAGCAGCACCAAACCCCAGGAATCACATCACACTCTGGAAAAACAGCCCTACTCGAAGGAAATTCCAGGGAAACGGGGATTTTGCTCCAGTATCTTTTTTTTTGAGCCTGTTTTGTTGCCCAGCACCGACCTGACCTGAACTTTCATTCATTTTCAGTTTTGTAAGAGGGGGTGGGAGGCTCCCAGGGACGCACCAGCGGCCGGCATCCTGCAGCCCCCGCCGGGGCAGGAGCCTCCCCCAGACATTGCCGCAATACTTGGGCTGGACCAGCCCAGCACTCCTGAGCTCTCCTGGCCAAGGACTGCGGCGAGCCTTTCCTGGACCCTCCCGAACCACCGAGTGGTGACAGGGGGACAGTGACGGACCCAGGGTGGGGCCTCGGAGGCAGAACAACCTGCCCCAAAGCTGCCTTTGAGCAAGTCGCCATCCATCCCGCTTCAGGTTTTCTTCTGCGCCAGCAGCCCTTTCCCTGCAGACGGCAATGAGTCCTGCACCTCCTCGGCAAGAAATTAAATGGCCGAGATGGTTTTTGGCTCTAGGAACGAGGCCGGGACACAAGGCAGCCCCCCCGGCTCGGGCAGGTGTCTGCCGCAAGGTTCAGGGCTCCGCTGCCCAGGGACGCCGGTGTGGGCTGACACTGCTGCCATATCCCCAATAGCACCTGCAAAGATCCAAGGGTCTCACATGGGCAGGGTTTGGCTCTGCCGCCATCTCACAGATGGGAAACTGAGGCGCAGAGACCAGGGCCGCAGATAAACAGAAAGACCCGACCAAAGTCACCGCTCGTCTTCCTGTGGAGACAGTGCGTGGCTCTGCGGGCTGTCGGAGCTCGTGGCCTCTCTCCGCTGACTTCTGCCTTATTGCATGTAACAACCTGCCCAGGCCTCAGCGGCGAGGAGGAGGCGGCCGCGCCAGGTGCTGCACGCCCGCAGCCGGCTGCCGCGACAGCTCCGCTTTGCACGTGGGGAGCAAGACACAGGGCAGGGAGTTCGTCGTGGCCTGAGCTCGGAGCTGGCTGGAGCCCCTGGACCTCAGTCAAGGGCTATAAAGGGATGTTGTTTCTCTGCAAAACTTTTAACGCAGGGAAATCCCCGGAGCGGGAAGCAGAAAGCCGTGCAGGCTAGCAAGGGCACCACCACTCCGCCACCCCCTCCGGCTGCCAGCAGTACTGTTGCTTATTGATATTTTATTGCTTTTTGTTTCTGCCGACGCGGAGCTGCAAACATGGCATTGCATTGGAGGGGGAGCAATTGATGAACCCGGGTTTGGCTCCAGCAGGATTTGTTTGATTCCTGCAGAACTATTAACTCGCCCGCACTTTCCAGGGCTGTCGGTGCCCTGCCCTGCGTAAAAGCCAGTGGGTATCAGGCTGCAGGGACCTGGGGCTGGAGCTGCTGGAGCTCGGGGCCAGGGGACGGGAAGGGACCCTGGGAAGGGGACAGCGAGCAGCCCTGGAATCAAAACTGAGGGGCATCGGCTGCGTTACATGCAGCAACCAAGGGACTCATTTCCACGGGAGCTGGGGAGACGATGGCAAACCCAGCGTGGGTAGAGCTGGAGGCTCTTTGCTGGGGGTCTGCACTGGATGCCTGGATGCTGCTCTGGCCCCACCGGCACTGCCGGGTTCACCACCGGCTTCCAGGGCTGCAAAGCCCTTCTCAAAGGTAGCAAATGTTTTTGCAACAACGACCGCTGTTCCTCCGAAGAGGGAGCATTGCATGGATGGGCTCTTCCCCTTCCAGCAAGGCCTGGCCAGGAGCCCCCGGGGATAACCTGCCCGCGGGGGAAGGTCTCCGGGCCCTCCTTTGGCCAGTGCCTGCCCTGGATCCTCCACTACGCAATGTTTTTTCCCCCCTGGCATTGCCAACTCTGAGTATTTCAAAGAGTCATTGTGAAACCGTGTTTTATTTAAGCCACAGCGGTTGGTGTCGTAGAACTACGATACAATCTCAGCTCCGTTTACGTATTTATTAGTTGTATGTTACTGGCACCAACAGTTGTGAAGATGATGAAAACTGCTATCCCCATCCCAAAGGTTGAGGGGATGGAAACAAGGACAACTCGAGGTGTTGCCTGTGCAACGCTGCTATGTTTTACGCCGTTAGGCAGGGGCAAGGGGCTGGGGCTGGCCTGAATCTCACATCACCAAGTGCCCAGGGGACGCCGAGGTTGCTCCTGAGCCTGCAGGCTCCAGCACATCTCCAGGCGGGGAATGTCACCAGATTCCCTCCAGTGTCCTGGGTGGAGGTGTCTGCACCGCATCCCCGTGGTACCCCTTTGCGTATCCCCGCCATCCCTTCTGCTTCCTCCTGCCCTACACCGAAATAGCCTGAAATAGGAAACTGAGGGGGCCGCGCCGTGAACTGGAAGGGGGAACTTCTCAGCTTCGAGAAAAAACATGATACTGGAGGAGTTTTAAGCCTCCCCAGTTCCCCGTGGGCAGGCCTGGCGACTTGCTTCTTGCCATGATGCTACCACCAGGAAGGAGAAGCCTTCAAAGGCAAATTCTGGTTTCAACATACGCAAAGACACACGGTGACCAACACAGCTCAGAGCAGGAAAATCTCCCCGCTGCTTTCACCCCCCACTGTCCCAGCGGCGGATGCTTGGGGAAAGCCGGCGAGGCTCACGCCGACTCCTGCCCGCCACGGCTCTCCATCACGTGGCTTTGCACAGCCACCAGCGGCAGGATAGCTAGGCTCTGAGGTTTAATTACAATTGTTGACAGGGAAATTATGGCCACACACACAAAATTAGAATATAATTGTGTTAGGGAAATGTTTCATCTTCTCCTTGTCATCCCCAAGAGCGGAAGGCGGAGGGGGAGCGGAGGAAGAGGGGCAATGCTGGCGGGAGGCATCGGCCCTGCGCCTTGCAGCAGGGGAGAGCAGCCAGGCTCGCGGTGCTGCAGGGCGACAGCAGGCCCAGGGGCCGTTGGGCAGGGAGAAAATGCAGGAGAAAAGGCGAATGGCTGCCTTTTACAGAGCGGCAGCGCTCCCCTTCCTTCGGGAGCAGGGGGAGCAGGCAGGGGGTTGCATCTCTGCCCAGAGCTCAGCCCCAGGGATAACCCCTCACGTTAGCCCAGGGCTCAGCCCCACGCTGATTCCCAAAAGCAGTTGCACGCCATGGCCAGCCCCATCCATGCCCTGCATGCCTTTCCACCCCGAGCCCAGGCAGCGTTTCCCCCGGCCGGGCTCTTTGCTCGCGGGCTGGCTGCCTGCAGGGAAGCGGCAGGGCCGAGGGCGACGCTCAGCCCGCCGCGTCGCACACGGGATCGGTGCGGGATGCGAGCGGGGCAGCTGAATCCCGCCCCGCCGGGGAGTACACTCCTCTCGGAGGGCCGCAGATGGCTGCGCGCCAGCCTGGCGGCTGGTGGTTCCCCCTTCGCGCGCCTCGGACCGCCACCACAACCGGCACCTCGCCGCCAGCCCAGATACATCCCCATCCTTGCCGAATCGGGGTGGGGGCTGTTCTCACCCCTGGGAAGATCCATTCCCAGTGACAGGAGATGACTTTGGTCACCAACCCCGTTTAAATGCAGGCAATTCTTTCGCTTTAAAAACAAAAAAAGCCAAATGGCCCGAAGGTCCAGGTGACAGCTGGCCCAGGACCCCGGCTGCAGAAGGGGGTCAGGCAAAGTGAAAACGAAAGCAGCCTTGCTGACTGACGGCTTTGAAGCTGGCCAGGCAGGGAAGGAGCAGCAGGCCTTCGACGGGGAGAGCGCCCGCTCCGGGGCGGGCAGCAGCCCAGCTCCTCCTCGATCCCTCCGTCGGATGCCGGCGTGGACTCGATGAGACGCACGAGCAGCCCCGTGCTCCTGCCTCTGCTTTGCACCTGCCTGAATCAATAGAAGTGGGGGCAAAGCGCGGGCTCTCCACCGCGGCGTGACCCATGGCAGGGAAGCACTGTCGGGCTCAGGAGAAGCCCCGCTCCCCCGAACCCAAATCCCTTCTCCCCGCGTGGGGAGAAAAAAGCCACCGAACAAGCGAGCGGCCCTTGTGGGCGAGCAGCTCCCCGGGCACCAGGGAATGATCCCACCGAACCGCAGCCTCCCTCGCCGCCGGTGAAGCACGCGGGCACACGGCGCGGTACACGAGGTGCCGGGGCGGCCTGTCGGCACCTTTGATACAAAGCACCCGCCGGCTGGCTTCCAAGTGCCGGCCCCAGCTGCAAAGTTAAACCTGGTGGGTAAACCGGCGGCAAGATGTAAAGATCTGGATATAAAATCCGGACTTCACATCGCAACGCCCGCTGCGCTGCCGGGGACCGGACGAGGCTGCTGGCGGGCAGGAGCGCGGGCAGCGCGGGCAGGCGTCGCCGGCCGCAGGCCTCGCAGCGCTCCCCGGGGGACCCCGCGCCGGCGGGCCCGGCGGGGCTGCCCTGCGGCGGGGGAGCCAACGAGCCCGGCGCCGCGGAGGCCGCCCGGGGCGCCCCGAGGGGTCGGCGGGGCCAAGGCCGCGGCCCCCGTGCAGCGCCAGGGCGGGTCCCACCGGGCCCCTCCAGCCCCGCGCGCGGGGCTGCCCCGGGCGAAGCTGCCCCACGGCGGGGCACCGAGCGGGTGTCCAGCTACGGGGCTGCTGCTGCCGGGCGGGGGCTCCCCGAGCGCCGCCGGCCCCGCGGCGGGACCCCACCCCGGGGCGGGCCCACGGCCTGTACGGCCCTGCCCGCCCGACCCCGGCGGGGGCCCCGGCAGCGAAGCGGAGGGAGCTGCGGGCGGCGACGTGAACCAGCGGCCGCCCCCGGGCCCCGCCGCTCCCCGCCCCCCGCGCTCGGTGGGCGGGGACCGGGACAGGGCGCGCCCTGGTTAGCCGCGCCGTCTGCCACTCGAGGCGGCGAGGCCTTCCCGTTGGACGGCGCCCCGCGGCCTTATCAGTCCATCTCCCGGAGCTCCCGTGTCGTCACGGCTCTTCCGCCCCGCCCCTCGGCTCTACGGCCGCCCGTCCTCCTCCGCCAAGAAACATAGTTCCCCATTCGGGGCGCGGGGGGGGGGGCGCCTCCGCCCCGCCCCCCCCTCCCCTCCCCCCGCGCTGCCGTCGGGGCCGGTCCCGCCGCAACAGGTGCCGCCCCACTCCCCCCCACGGCAGCAGGGAGTGTGTGTGGAGGAGCAGCGCTGCCCCATCACCTGCTGCCTGTGCGGGAGGCGGAGGGATACGGCGGGGGGGGGAGGCGCCCCGCCGCGCAGGGGCGGGGCGTGAGGCGAGGAGGCGGGGGGTGTGTGTGCGGTGGGGGGCGCCGCGTCTCGCGCCGCCGCCGCCGCCGCCGCGGAGGGACCATGCGGAGGCAGCGGGGCCGGCGGGCGCAGCAGCAGCAGCAGCAGCAGCGGGAGGCGGAGCGGCCGCGGCGGCAGCAGCAGCGTTAGGACGCGGGGCGGGGGCGCGGGGCGGGCCGGGGCGCACGCGCCGCCCGGTGCGGGGCGATCGCGCCGCTTCGCTACATTGTATCCGCCGGCGGCGCGAGAACAATAGGCGCCGCCGCCGCCCGCCGGCCCTGGGCGCCGCGGCCGCCGCCCGCCCGCTGCCGCCGCCGCGCCCCCAGCCCTCCGCGCCCGCGGGACCTTCATGCGCTTCCCCTCCCCCGCGCACGCACGGGGGGTGCGCGCCTGCCCCGGAACAGGTAAAAAAAAAAAAAAAAAACAGTTACGAGAAGAGAAATAAAATCGTAAAATGCGGACGCGCTGCCCCGGTGCTGCGGGCGCTGGAGGTCCCGGCAGAGCACCCCCCCCCCCCCCGCTCCCGGAGCCGCTGCGGGACTGCGGGCGCCGGCCCCCTCCCTGCGCCGGGGCTGCCCCGGGCCGGCAGCGGCGGGACGGGACGGGACGGGGCTCGGCTCTATTGTCCCCGGCGCCGGCGGCTCTCGGCAAAGTTTGCCGGGGCCGGGGGAAGGGGGGGCGGGCAGCGGACGAGGCGTGCCGGGGGGTCCCCACGCGTGCGGGAGCGTCTTGGGGGGGGGTTCCCCTTCCCGCCGGGGGCCGGTCCCCCGTCCCGCTGAGAACTTCAGCCGGGCACCCCCCCGCCTTCACCGCCCCCGGGGGTTCCCTGCCCCCCTTCCCGGGTCGGGGCGCTGCAAAAGTTGGGGGACCCGGCGGGAGGGGGCTGCTTCGGCCTCCCCCCGGGGCGCGGGGGGCTGCCCGCTTCCCCCCTCCCTCCCCGCGGCAGGGAGGGACTGCGGGGCCCGCTTCGTCCTCCTCCCTCCGCTCTAGGCGGGGGCAGCCCGCCGTGACCCCCCTCCCCACGGCCCGGGGCAGCCGGGTGGAGGGCAGTGACCCGCTTCGTCCTCCTCCCTGCAGGGCGGGGGGGCAGCCCGCTTCCCCCCGCCCGGCGGCACCCCAGGCCTGGCAAGGGGCGAGCGAGGCCCCGTCCGGCCTGGCCGGGCCTGGTCCGGCCCGGTCCGGCCTAGCTGGGCCCGGTCCGGCCTGGTCGGGCCCGCGCGTGTCCCGCAGCAGCCGGGCTGCGCAGGCCGCGCCGGGGGCTGAGGGAGCCGGAGCCGGGGCAGCTCGGGGCAGCCGAGCCTTTGTCCGAGGCGAGAAGGTGCCGCCGGGCCCCGCTGGAGGAAACCCGAGCGGGACGGGGGGGAGAGGCGGACATCTGCTGCGCGTTAGCCCGGCAGCGGCGGGGCCCCCGCGGCCCCCGTCTGCCCCTTGTTCCTGCCGGGTCAAGTTTTGCTCGGCCTTTGTGCTGCCGGGGCGGATAAAGCCCTTCTCGGGCCGGGGCAGGGCGCTGGCTTCCCGGGGGCTGGTTGGGAGTTAAAAATAGGAGCTGGGGGCGGGGGGGGAATAGAAATAAAAGCCCGGACGGAATTTGGGGCGGTGAGCGCGTATTGTTCGAGTTGTCCGCGGTCTTGGCGAGGGCTGCCGGTCCCCTCGGGGGATGCGGGGTTTGGGGGCCGCTGAGGGGATGCGTCTGGCCCCTTCCCGGCAGCGACCGGGGGCGCGGGGGTCTCCCCGGGGTCTGACGGGGACGAGCTCGTCTCCCCCGACCCCTCCGGGGCAGCAGGTTGGTAAAGTTGCTTTAAAAATCCCGAGCAGATGCATTGATGACACTTAAAGAAAAGGCTTTTTAAAGAAAAGAAAGAGGGGAAAAAAAAAATAAAAAAAATCCCCTGGCTGTTTTTTATAGTGGCGAAGGGTTTTTACATGCTGGGCTGATTTCAGTGTTTTTTTTAAAACTTCATTGAAATGTGGTGGCTGAGCCGGCACAGCCTACAAACGCTTTGGATCGCATGGAGTTTTTTTGGGTTTTTTTCTCTCTCTTTTTTTTTTTAAACCTTATGATTAATGAGTTAAATTTATTGGCCAGCTGCCCTTTGTAACCATGAATGAGTTCCTAAAAAAAAAAAAAAAAGCCCAAAAAAAGGGAATCTTTTATCTCATCCCAGGCCTCTCTTCCTCCCTCCCAAAGAAATATTTTTCTATCATAGTGAGCTGGCCAAAAAGATCAATCTCCCTTTAAAAAAAATAATCTGTAAAATTAGGAAGAATAATATTTACCTATCTTGCAAGGTTGCCTAGAGGGCTTTATTTTTGCAAAATCCTCCGAAAACAAAAATTTTTTTTTTTCCAGTCCCTTTTGGGAGCGGAGAGGTTCAGTCCTCGCCGGGTATGGCCTGGCTGAGCATCCCCAAATTCAGCCCCTGAAAAAGCAGCTGCAGGTGCTCGGCAACCCGAAGAAAAGAGGCGTAAGATCAGACCTTTTTTTTTCTTCTTCTTCTTTTTTTCTTTTTTTTAAACAAAACTAGGCAAGGACAAGAGAGCCTCCTGCGGGGAGCGAGTGTGGGGGAAGGAGAGGGGGCGAGCCGAGCCAGACAAGCGCCTGAGTGATAACTTGCCTGAACCCTTTGATAAATGAGTTGACTCTTTTTTTTTTTTTTCCCCCCCCTTTTCATTCGCCACACGCCAGAAACAGAATTGGCCCGAACTAGTGGAATTGGCAGCAAAAAACTAACATACAAGTGTGTCTGGTCAATAGAGCGCTTGTTCCTGCCTCTGGGTGCTATGTGAGGACTCCGACTGTGCTCTCAGCGGAGGAGTTGGATGCTGGAGACGCGAAAAGGATTTTTCTTTTCTCGCCCCTTTCTTTCTCTGGCTCTGTCTTTTTAAAATATTCATCAATGGGGTGGGTAGTTTGCTCTAGTCATTAAAATATCTCTTTCCCCTCCCCCTCGCTTTCTCTAGGACTGCCACTGTTGAGTCTGTGGGAGTATGAATCAGCAGCAGCAGAGAATGGCTGCAGTTGGGACAGACAAAGAGCTCAGTGACCTGCTGGACTTCAGTATGGTAAGCGAGCGCGGCCGGGGGGCTTTAAAGGCCCTGGGGCTTTGCTTGTGTGCAGTGTTTTGGAGCTGCAGAGGGGAGGAAATGTGAGCCTGTAAATTGGACATGATGGGTTTCAGATGTGCCGTGTTTGTGTGCATGCACATGTGCTGCAACTTGTTTATTTTCAAGTTAAAGCAAAGCCTCTGCCCCTCCTCTTCCCCCCCTTCCCCTCAAAAGTATATGGTTTCCTTGCAGGGAGCACAGAGAGGTGGGCTGGGTTTTTTTTGGATGGGAAATTCTGGGGAAATGTAACGGAATTGTGTGTTCTCTGTTTAAATGCTCACTGCGAAGTGAACTGGGTGACTGTTTCTGAAGCCATGCAAAGATGTAACTTCAGTAGCTGATTAATCAGGCTTTTTTCCTCTCCCCAGATCCAGGCTATTAAACTTTTGCTCCCACAGGTTATTTTGTCACAGTTTGAAATGTGTCCAAGCTCTCCAGCACATTATTTTTGCAGGAGTTGGACACTTGTGTTCCCCACACTCTCCTCTTCTCTACCCTGGAAACCTTTAGCTGCATTTAGGAGCTGGTTATTTTCAAAGAAAGAGGACCTAAGAGTTCCCCCAGAAGGGTGTGCACAGCTTGGAGGGAGGAGAAGTCCCTTCTAGTCGTAGCAGAGCGAGGGTTAGTCCCCGGCACGTCCGTCTGTGCTGCTGTCCGGGGCCGGCGATGTGCCACGCAGCGTACGCTCTGCACTTGCCGCACTGGTGCTGGCTGTCGTTGGCAGGTGACTTGCGAAGGGGAGAGCTTGTGTTCAAAAGAAAATAACTTTCTGTTGGGTTCCTCTGTCATGTGCTGCACCCTCATGGCACTTGGAATGCGCGTCTTGCTTTTTAGATAAGCAAACGTGCTGTGAAGATAGGAAAAACAGCTCCACGAGGAGGAATAACCATGAGTGTCGCCGCTGTGGCTCTGGGCTGTGCTGGGTCACCCAGCCCACGGCCCCGCTGGGCTGCTTTTCTTGCCCCTTGGAGCAGAAGGGAGTAAAGGGGGGGAAAGTGGTGGCAGAACTAGGGGCACCTGCTGTCCCGGTACCTGTTACGCCTGTGGGAAGTGCTGAGGCTCGGCCACTTTTCTGCACCCGAGCCCTGGGGTTAAGCAATGGGAAATAAAACTTTTTACACAGCTGGGGCTCATACCTGTCCTGGCAGGGCTCCGCGCTGGAGGGGGGGTCAATGGTGGGGTCTCTCAGTCCACCGAAGAGCAATTCCCCTGCAGGAGGAGAGGCCCAGTTCTCCCAGTTTCATGCTTCTGTTGGGACGCTGGTTCTGTTAAATTACCAGCGAAGTATTTTTACAGTAGTATGTTTTACAGTTGGTAGGGGGACCGCAGCGACGGTATGCATTTAAAAACAGGAATATGTTCAGGGCTTGCTGGGGAGCGGTGCGTGGTTATTTGTCCCTCTCTCACCTCGGAGGTCCTGTGGCTTGGCAGGAGCCCTGGAGCTTTCCGTCTCCTGCACTGGAGAGTGCCAGGTTTGGAACTGCATTTTGGGTCAGTAACCCATAATCTGCTCCCTGGCCGGGGCTGTGGTGGCTCCTGCTTTGCTTTTCTTCCCCCCCTTAGGAAAAAATCAAATCCCACTCACTATTTAGAGCTCTAAAAAAACCCCAAGACCTTATTTTCAAATTTAACGAACGATTCTCATTTGCATGCTCAGAGCTGTATTCCCTGGAGGGGTCCTGACCTGTTCCCTCTGTACACAAATGTTTCTGTCCTTGGAGATTAATCTACACCTAACGGCTGAATTTGGGTTCAATTCCAACGTTCTTACGTTGGTTTAAACCCAGGAACGACCAGAACTTGTTCTGTGTTCGTGTAAGGCTCATGCGTTCAGCAGCGGCGCCGGGGGCGGCTGCTTGCAGGATCAGGGCCTGCAAATGTCATTTAGCGGCAAGTGATTCGAAGCCATTCCCTCCAGGATAAGTTGGCCGATGGGCTCCGACGCAGTCTGGGTTGGAGCCAGATCTGTTTCACAAACCCTCATCTCTGCACACGCACACCCTTCTCCTGAGTTTGCATAAAGGGAATATTAACATCTCTCCTGAAGGATGAGTAGCTAAAATGGAAAGCTTCCTAGCTAGTAGGCAGTCTTCACCCTGGCATTGCGAGCTTGTTGTGCACAGTGTGGGTCCATTGAAGAGGCTGCTCCATGGGTTGCTCTCCCTGTGTCGTTGGGATGGAGGCTTTTTGACCACAAAGCTCACTCTTTCAAGTATGTTTATATTTTTCTTTTAATAAGCAGGAGTGGAGCATTGGTCCACTAATCCTCTCCAGGAGAGTAGATGGAAGGAACACTAGAGAGAGATTCAGAGCAGCTGGAAGCATTTGCTTCAGATCAGTATTTAGATTCCTTTTTTCTAGGGAAAATATGTTCAGCCCCAGTAGTCTGTGGTCCAGCCCTGTGGTGTGTTTTGCTGTGCAGTGAGTGAATTTTAAGGTCTGTCCCTAATGGGGTTGTATAGCCAGGCATGAGTTCGTGGGGTCAGTAAATGGCAGTGTTGTGTGAGATGCTATAAATTGGGCTTACAGTCCTGAAAAGAAAGACTCGTGCCTTCTTTAATAAATAAATGCATTGGGTGGTTATTGAGTGGCAAAATGCTCGCCTAAAGCTGTGTGCCAATGTAATTTGCCAATAAGGGTGAAAATCAAAGGAATCTGTAACGTGCATCTAAGTGAGCCAGAGCCAAACACCCAGCTACATAGTCTGGTCGCTGCTTTGGGGTGTGCACGGCAGCGTGCTCACCTCTACCTCTGAACAAATTGCCTTTTATAATTGCCCCAAAGTACAGGTAATTTGTAAGCTTTCTTTCACCACCGCTCCCTGGCAGTAGTCCAGGACGGGCTTGCAAATCTGGAGGAGAGCTTTCGAGAAAGCATCCTGCCTGTAGACTTGAGTTGCTGGCTTAACCTATTTATTAGGCTTGGGTTTTGGTGCCTTATCCTTTGGCCCGTGGTTGCCAGGCTTTGCAGCTTGGCCTGACGCGCACAGGCTGCGTACGGCAGGAGCTGCCTTTGGTCTGCGCGGTCGGGAGATGCTTGGCCGCGAGGACTCACTGTGGTTATCCCGGGCGGTGTCTCGGCCGTGCCATGCTGCCGGGTTGGTGCGTTGTGGGAAGGTGCGGGCAGGTATCCTGGCTGGGCTGGGGTGCTCGGAGGGCAGGGACACCGCACAGTACGGGGAGAGCTGGGATGGAGCAGCCCGCACAGGCATGTGGACGGGGTTGGGGGCCTGTCCGTGCTGCAGAGCGCGCCTGCCAAGCTAGATAGAGGCAGGCGGCTGCGTGCCAGCCTAGGTCTCTGGCAGAAGTGAAATGCTGTTAACAGCCATGATTATTAGCAGAGTATTAACCATATGCTGCGGGGATGCTAGTTGTCAGGGTGGGTTTCTAGCTCGATGAGACGTTGCAGGGTGGGCAGGGGCTTGAGCAGTCACATAGGACCTGCCGTCTGATTTCTCCGCAAGCGACCGCTCTCGTTGCGTGCCAGCCCTCATGGCTCCAGCCGCTGAACTGGGGGTGAAAGCCAAACTGTTACCAGCAAGCAGGGCTCGAGCAAGCTCCTTCTGCCCTCGCCACTGCTGCTTCTGACGTGCTGGAGGATGCTGAAGCCGTGCCCTGCGCCCTGCTCCGGCCAAGGCACAGCGCCTGTGTTTCCATGATAAAACTCTTGCTTTTGTTTAGAGTGAAGCAGTCATAAAGTTTGACTTTATGCTGCAGTGGACGTTTGGGGCTGTAGTCAGGAAGGTCTGTCTTAAATGAACGTGTATGAAATATCCTGCTGGCAATGTTTATTGAGTCCAATTCCCTCTTCTCCCTGAATTAACAGCTGGATACTTTCCATGCTGCAAAATAGATTTCAGGTTTTGAGTTCAGGCCTGAGGTTGGTTCAGCCTGGAGTTCATAAGGTGGAAGAGCGGAGGAAGTGAAAACAGCTATTTAATTTGAAAACACTGATGCACTGGTAGACGTACACAATAAATGAAATGCTGCTTGATATTGTTACCTGTGTCTGGCAAATTCCCTTCCTTGCTTATGAGTTCGCTGTTGAAAGTGTGAGGTCTCTTAGCTATAACCTCCCTGGTGTGGGTGCGGGCATTTGGGTCTTCTCACGTGCTGGATTTGCATCTTTTAACCTGGGAGAAATGGAGGGAGAATAAATTATTTGGGAGAGGTGGAAATTGAGCTACGAGGGTACGCAGAAGTTGTTGTCAGCTGTCAGGGAGGCTGGAGATGGGAGTTGAGAAACCAAATACAGCTACTTAAGATGGGGGATTTTACATAACCGTTTAAATCTACATTATTCAAATCCAACAAAGGCCAAGTAATGACCCAATTACAGTTCCTCAGACGCTCATGCCTGGGTCCCTCCTCGATGCCCTGGTCCCTCCGGTATGTGCCAGCACTGGCTCGTCTCCTCCCTCCCCCCCCCCGTTTATTTTTAAAGCAGCATTTAAAAGCAGAAAGGAAATTCGCAGTGGGTGGGTGAACTTTGCCTGTGAGTGACATACGCCAGCGAAGACAGCCGGCACTTCACGTATGACTTGTGCCGGGCTCCTCGAGGCAGCGTACCCGGTCGGCTTCAGCCCACACCACAGTGGAAAAACAAGCTGGCAGCAAGAAAAGAAACCCAAAACGCTTCCTGGAGTTGGCAAGCGATAAGTGTATTTGGAGCCTGTATTGAGGCGAGGGGTAACCCGGGGTTCCCCCCTCTCCGGCATCACCCTGCTTTAGCATCCCCGCTCGCCTCGGTGTGGAAAAGGGTCTGTGACTCCTTAATGCCTTGGGGAGGGAGAGCAGGAAGGTGTTGCATCAGTCTCGAAATATCTCTCGAAGCAGGCGGAGGCGGGTGAAGGGGAGAGGTGGGGAGGGCATCCCCCGGCGGGGCCGGGTGCGGGGGCGTGCTGGGGATTGCCGAGCGTGGCGGTGGGGGCACCACCTCTTTTGCAGAAGTAGAAAGCGCTCGTTGCGCAATGGAACAAGGCTGTTCATTTTCTCCACTCGTGTTTGCCGTTCAAACCTTGGGTTTTTCAGCATCAGCAAGTATTAAGCAGAAATGCTCGTGAAAAAGAGCCAGCAGTGCTTTTTGTTGTTGTTGTTATTGCTTTTTGCTGCTCGGTACCATTATGTTCGTGCATCCCATCCCCCCCGCTCGCACATGCAGAACTGCCTCTTGCCACTTGGAAAGGGGGTTTCTAACCACTTCACTTAATCTTCTTCCCTACCTTAAGAGGAGGGAGCGAGCACAGGCCGGGTGGGATCAGCTATATCAATTCCCTTTCTCATAATTTTGGAGATCTCTGCAGAAAACAACGCTGCCCTGTAAGGGGAGGGGGGCAGGAAAAACCTGTAGCATTGCAGAGGAAGGTAGGCTGCAAGTCTTTGGTGTCGTCAGGGTTTGTTTTTGTTTTCTAGCCCGACTTCCTGAGGAAACAAGGCGTATTTGATGGCGGGGCTGCCGGCCCACCCCAAGTGACTGGGGAGCCCAGCCCGGGTGGGCAGCAGCCCCCCGGGGGTGCAGCGGGAGCCCCCCCGGTGCTGCACGTCCAGCGGCTCTCGCTGCAAGGCTGCGCGTAGGAGGGTGTAGGGAGAGTGGGGTTACGGCCCGGGGCGAAGAGGTAGGCAGGCAGGCAGGTGTCTGCAGGCTGGCTGCTGGCGGGAGCGGTTGTCCACACGCGGCTGCATGCTTCAACACTGTTTACACCTTTATTTAAATACATGTCTATAACATATACATGATGTGCATGTGTGCATACATATATATGATCCCAAATTTGTGTTCTTTTTTTGAATGGCAGTTGGTTTCTTAACTGCTCTCTTTGCATCTCTACCACATTTAACTGTTGTGTTTTTTTTTTATTCCTCCCCAGCATTTGTAAAAACAAAGCTGGGCAGATGGTTTTGTACAAAGGAATGTTTCTGACCACAGCCAGACATCAGCTATGTCAGGGCATGAAATGCTGCATTTCTGTAGGCTCTTGTGCCATTACATTGTTTAATCTTCAAAGCATTAAACTTTTGAGTTACTCAGACATTGCAAAGCTAAAAATAATAAAAATTCAAATGACTTGGTGGTGAAAGTATCTTGAGTTGAGTGGTAAAAGGATATTAAAATGTTAATTCACTAAGCGTTTTCCCACCAGTTGTTTTATTGGCTGGAGCTCCATTTGTGTGGAGAAGAATTAGTTTTCTTTTCTGCTGCACGCAGGTGCATATAAATTTTTAAATAATAGCTTCTGAAACCCTCCCAGCTTATATTAAAAATATTTATACAGGTTAGCTGATGAGGTATGCAGTATTTTTGAGGAAGCTCCCTGGCAGGAGAAGATTAGCTGTGATACTGAAGCTGCAGCAGTGTAGCAGATAAGTAGCCAGAATGACCGATACTGTACAATACGTTAATCTTTCTGATCGTGAGTTAAATACCTTTGCCCTTGGCGCAGTTTCTCCCACCGGACCCCAGGGCTGCGTTAGCTCACAGTGCTTCTGAAGCCTCCAAAGGACCAGGGGTGGGAGCTGCTCTGCGAGGCTGGAGGGGTCATGCCTCCGAGAGCTGGCATGAGGCTTCCTGCGCTAAGGTTGAGCATCGCCGGAGCGTGTGGCTTAGTCACCTCTGCTCGTGCCAGCTGGAGCCTGCGGGCAGCCCGCATCCTCCCCAGGCACTGCACGTTGCCGGAGATGGGCCTGGGAGCACGGGAGATGCGGGATGAGACCCGGACCACTGTGGGTGCTGGGGTGTTGAGGGATAAAACGAGCTTCACTGGGTGCTGCGGTCTCAGTGGGGTGCTGTTGTTTTCCTGCTAGCTTCTTATGAATGGAGTCGGCCTTTCTCCCTGGCCCCATGGGCACCCTCTCATCTGGGCCTTGGTGAATAAGTTAGGGAAGAAACTGTTGGTTTTGACCGCAGCAATGATGCTTCTTGGATGGTTTTCAGTTGCACCTAAGGAACCAGACACGCTGTGTACACAGGAGAAGTTTATGCACGTAGGAATGCGTGTGTATATTAGCACACAGCTGCGCTGCTCTCCTGTCCCTCCTGCAGCTGATCTATGTAGCAGGGACACAAGGAGAGGAAAGTTTTTTGCATCAATAAAGTGCTTCTCTTCCCCCTTTCCTCCCCCCCGCCTGCCCAATCTGACCCCCTTTGCAGCAGCACAGTAAAACTAACATACTGAAATCTCTTTTCTCTTCCCTTCTCTCTCATCTTCTTGTTTTTCTAGATGTTTCCCCTGCCAGTGGCTAATGGAAAAAACAGACCCACGACCCTAGCGAGCACTCAGTTTGGAGGATCAGGTACTGTCATCTTAATTTTTTTTTTCTTAACACTGTAACGTTTCTTGCAATAAATTTGTGTTTGCTTCCAGAGACCCAAAAGGAGGGGTTTCTGTAGTTTTGTGTTATGTATTTTTCTGGTGGTGGTCTGCTACTATTTCTCTGGATGATTTTCTTGTTGCTCCACGTGTCTCCGGGTAGTCAAAGCTGCTCTTGCTGATCTGTCTCCAATTAAGAAGTCGCTACCTGAGCTGAAGGCTGTTGTCTCAACGCTCCGATTGAAGCAGCCTGAGAGCAGACAGTCAATGCTGTTCTCTTAAGCTGCTTAGACGAAGGCGTGTCTGCAGACGTACACCCTGGAAGACTTTTGCTGTACGTCACTGAGAAGACACGGTGGTGGTGGTGGTTAATTCCTGGGGCTCAGCTGCCCAAAGGGAGACTCTGATGCAGTTTGGGTGTCTGCTCTATTCAGCCCCTCCAGCAGCTCCCTGCTGTTGGGTGGGGTCTCGGCATTCCTAAAGGGACCTTTGCAAAGCCCTCCTGGCCAGGTGCCTCCAGACAGCACAGCCGCCCCAGGGAGGCGGGCAGCAAGGGTGGCTGGAGCCGTTCCACCAGCCTCCAAGCTGGACCCCACTGCGGTTTTGAGGTGCTGTCAAGCAGAGCCTCGCCTGTCCTGCCTTGCTTGCCCCCGAAGCCAGCAGCTGGCCCCGCTCTCCAGAAGCGCTGAGTGGCCGCATCTCTGCCGGCCCGGCTGCCGAGGAGGGGCCAGGGGTGCCATCATCAAAGGGCTTTGGGAGCAGGGTGTCTGCAGGGAGGAGCGGGCTGGCGATCTGGCTGTGATAGGAGACTCTCTGAAGGGCGCATAGCTTTAGATGTCTGATTGGGAAACGTGGTGCTGGTTAATTTGAGGCTGAAGCGGAGAATTCCCCAGCCGGGCGGACGGCATGGTGCCGTGCCAGGCTTTTGAGGCCCGGGGAAGCTGCTCTGTGCAGGGCTCGCTGCAGCCCCTGGCATGCAGGAAGTTCAGTTAATTTGCCCTTCTTGCTGAAACACGCTGATGCTTTGTGGATGGTTAAAACTTGACCTTCTCTACCCTGGGCCAACTCGAGCTGTCTGGGGAAACTCCTGGCCACGTGGAACGGCTGTGCCCCGACTCTGGGAGGCATCCTGGAGAGCGGGGTGGGATTTCTGGATAGCAGCTTTGATGCCGCAGCACGCCGTGGGGCAGCTCTTGGGGAAACCTGCAGAAGCAGGATGGGAGGGCTGTCCTCTGCCCTGCCCTGCTCCTGTCCTTTTTGGCCAGGGAAATTTGATGCTTTCAGATTGGGCTGTTTAGCTGTGTGTCAAGATGGTTTTGAGCAAACTTTTTTACAGGGAGGGAAGCTGTTGAGTGGGTGCTGGAGGAAATTCGAGGGGAGAAAACTCTTGGGTTAACGCAGATGGAAGCTGATCTCTCCAGTGAGTGCTCCTCTGTGTGACTTTTGCTGTTAAAGTAATCCACAAAAGACGCGCTACACGCTAGTGAGAGAATGGTAGTGGAGCATGCTCACATTAATTAGTTTCCTGCTCGGAGGCTGGCTTGGCTGCTGGGTTTGTAGTGCTGGCCAGCGAGGAGAGGCTGTGAGCAGGGTTCTGTGGTACAGCCGGCGCAGCAACCGGACCCCCCTCTGCTTGGCTGTGCAGCGGCCGAAACGACACAAAATCTTTTATTCCCTGCCTGCCCCCCCCTTCTTTTCTTTCGGGTGAGTGAAAGGTAACGTTGACACCACCCTTCCTCTGGGCTGCTGCTTTTCGAGTCTGGCTGTGAGCAGTTCATAAAAACAGAGGACTGATGTTATACAACGGCACTGAAGGCAGTTGCACAATCGCTGCTGTCCCGGTCTTGGGGCTTTGTGGCGGCTTTTTCGTCCTGCCATGGGCACCCCAGGTTTGAAACGCAGCTCGGGGCTTGGTTTAGGGGAAGCCTTTTGCTCCAGCAGCAGAGTTATCCCTTGGCCAGTCATCCTCGGCCTCACCTTTGGAGAGCGGGTGACATGTTTCATTCATTTGTCGGCTTTGTGACTTCTCTCTGGTCCTGAATGTTTGACGATTGATTTTTGCTGGTGGGGTGAATAACTGCAGTAAGATGTTAACGAGATGTGCCTTGCATGGGGGTGCACTGCGTCTATTAGAAGGATCCAAGGTCTCTAAACTAGTTCCTACATAGTGGCGAGTGGTTGTTTTCATAGTTTGTTGATGTTGGTTTAACTTAATTCACTAATTGACGGCAAGGTACAATCAGATACTAGTTCATCCACAAAGGCATAGCCAGCCATCAGGCTGAAGATTTGATTTGAAGTCAAATTGTCACCAACTCCGATGTGGTCGGAGGGTGAAGAGCAGATGGTCCTTGGATTTGGGGACCCAGACTTGCTGAGGGAGCAGAGCGCCTTGCAGCCACGCTGGAATCTGGACCTGCAGATTAGCTCCCTGAATCTTCTTGCCTTGCAGGAAGGCTTCACCTTTAACATGCCTCGTGTTTTTCAAACACTTGGGTTCAATTGGTATCCCGTACTGCTGATAAAGGTAGCACAGCTTTTCCCCTCTGCTGCTGTCCCTCTGCCTGGAAAGGAGAAGCAAACACCAATTCGCAAGTCTTAGCTCCATAGTGTGCACTGTAGTGCCAGTATCTCATTATTCGGGGGTATTGCAGTAACCCCAAGATAATAAACTGATGCCGTCTTATGTGCCAGAGAAATTGGTGTTTCATGCTTCTGCCCACCCTTGGACATGTGAATTCGTGGCCTCCCACTTTTCACCTCCCTCCTTCTCGAGGAAATCCTGGGGCAGTACGTAGCTTTTATTTTTTCCCCTCCAGAGGAGCTATTAACGCGAGGCTCTTTCCTCCCCAGGGGCAGATAGGAGTGGAGGGAGCAAGGCAGTGACTCTGATGACTCCCGGCCAAAATGCCCCACTTGCCAAGATGAGATTCTTGGTTCCAAAGTCCAGCTGGTAAATAAGGTAGTACAGTCGTTTGAAACAGTGCTACTAGAAAATCACAGTGATAAAATTGCCTGAAATTCAAATCCTTTTCAAATCCCAACTAATAATTGCCCTGGCCGAGCTGCTGGCGCTCATGCAGGTGGCCCCTTTGCAAGGAGGAACCCCTTTCTCTCTCCCAGGCCAGGAAAATTCAAAGTCTTAATGCAAGCCCTCCAGCTTTGAGATCCTTTTGCTTTTATATTTGTCTCCTGGTTTTATTTTAAGCTCTGCCACTGTTTCCCTCATTTCTGTCCTTAAATGCACCAGGGAGGAACTGGTTTAGCTACCCCGCCGCATGGACAATTCAGCACCTCCGCTTTGCGTTTTCTTGGCAAGGCGAAACCCAACAATTGCCACTAGGATGGAGCTTACGTCATGCAGACCGTGTCTGCAGCATTTATAGCACATATAGGTCACCGCGGGGAAGTTGGTCTTCCTGGGGCTTTGAGCTGCAACTAGTGTTTTCCAGCATAAGCCGTGTCATTTGCTGCTGGTATTTTATTTTAGCCGGGACACTCAGGGTAGGCCTATTGTCCTGGTCCTAGAAGGCTGCGGTTTCGTCCTCCCCTTGCCAAACTGCTTGTTTATTATTTGCAGTAGCAAAATATTTAAAACTGTGTCCTCCACCCCCCCCCCACGTCATAGTTCATAAATGACTAATCTGATCAGAAATGAGCTCCCTCCCAGTGTGCTTAATTAAACTGTGCCTCTAGCAGGAAACCGCGCGTGCTAAATTTCACATGGAAATAACCATTTTTAATTGACATTAAGACGGTAGGAGTGGCAGGAGGCAAAGAAGTTTCATTGTCTCTTCCCAGCCCAGGCCGTGGCATTGCCATCGTGGCACGGGGCTGTGCCGGGGCCGTCGCCCCGAGTTTTCGGGCTGCTGAGTTTTCGGCAGGGTCAGCGTGTGCCAGCTGCGCCTGTGCTTCAGTAAATGAGTTGGGGCTCTGCGGAGCAGGGAAATAAAACCGAGGCGAACGGTTGTGCGAGGTAACGCATCTCCTGGAGCAGCTCACGAGCAGCGCTTTGCATCCGTGGTTAGTATGGAGAATGTGCAGCCATCTCCTCTTTGCGTTGAAAATGGTACGCGATGCCAGGTTTGTGTCCTGTTGAAACAGGAGCCCAGGTGGTCTCCTGCTGACAGATTATTCTGCTCGCAACAAATAAAAGCTTTTCTAAAAAAAAGAAAAGCTTTTTTTTTTCCTTTCCTTTTGAGTAAGTGAATTCACCATTAAATGTCTTTTCCTTCTTGCTTTGTGCTGAAGGGAGCTCCCTTGCTTGGGATCTCTTAGGTGGGTTTGGAAGGGAGAGTCCCCTTCTGGTCTGTGCTGTGATTTTCACCCCCAAAATTTGTTCAGTGCTTTTTTGCTAGTGAGATGGTGAGATGAGGCTCCTTGTTGAGGGAATTGCTTTGATCGGGGCAAGTTCATAAAATACATTTGAAGCTGGCTAACCGGGGAGTTTTTCAAAGAGTAACAAGCTGGTGCATGTAACAAATTTTAAGTTATAGTCTACTGAACAAAGTAAATGCATTCTCCCTGGAGGTAGGTGAGTCTGTATCCCCTTTGAAAGCCTGCTTTAAACAACGTTCAAACTTGGATACCTGTGGCAACAGCACTGAAAGTAATAAATTCTATGAAAGATGAGGTTGTCTCTTTAATTGGTGCTATGGGTGAGCTGTTTGAAGATTTAATTATTTTGTGTGTGCACGCAGCCCTGTATTAGGAAGCTCCAAGGTGGGGAAGGGAGGGTCTGGTGCACCGGCTGGGAGCGCGGTGCCTGCCCCGGCAGCTCCGCAAACACAGGAGCGGTGCTGGGCTCCACATTGCTTGCGGAGCGGCCGGCTGGGTAGTTTGCAGTAAAAGCATGGAAGTTAGAGAGTTGCGAAGAGCTAAGCACAGCGTTTCTGTTGCCATGCTGTCAGCAATTGAGTTTCAGGCTGCAGAAACGCATTTGCAACTATTTACCATAGTGAGGAAAGCAGGAGCTTTTATTAGTAAGGATGCATCACGTTTTCCTACTAACTGCCTCTAGTTCCCACATGTTTTGCTTATGCTGAAGTGGGAGTGATGGGCTTTGCTTGCTATTTTGATAGATGATGAAAGGCAGACATGAGGTGCGCAATATGTGACTTGATATTTAAAACTGGCACTTTCCATTAAAGTACGTACTTCAGGCTGCTTGTTTATGTTGCGGTTGCGTGCGTGCCCATACAGCAGGCTTGCAAAACTGTCACTAAACGCAAAGCCACCACAACAAAAAAGTCAAAGCAGAAAAATTTACTTGCCCGCCTATTGGCGTGACTGTTTCTTTCGAAGTAAAAATTACTTTTTAGCCGTTATCAAAGGAAAAAAATGTTTTGCCGTGGACAAGTGAAGCTTGCAAAGCTGTGAGGTCTTGTTAGCCTGGGAAGAGACGATCCCTGCAGCCCTGCGCCGCTCTCCGCACCCCCGGAGCGTTTCCATTCCTGCTGCCGGCAGAGCCTGCTCCCGGGGTGTAGGAGGGTGCTGCCGGCGTGCTGAGGGTATTGCAGGGAAACACCCAGGGTGCCGCAGTCCCAACCTTTCCAGTAACAAAGCCTGGAGGACTTTCAGTGAAGTTCGTCTCCCACGTGCTAGTCAGGTGTGTTAAATGCCTTTCTGCTTTGTTTTTGCCTCTGCCTTCAGGAAGCTCCTGTTCTCCTTCCTCTCCCCTTTCTGCTCCCTGTTTTTCCCGTGGGGTGGGTCCCGTTAACCAGGGTACGGAAAGCAGAGTTTGGAAGAAAAGGCTTGGAGGGCCCGAAAGCTGGGGGCAGGGAACGCGGGTCGGCAGGAAATAGCAAGCGTGGGGGAACAAATGGCAGGGGAAGATCTTCACGCCTGTCTCCCTTAATCCAGCGTCACACCCCAGTCGCATCTCTGATCCTCGTGTCCTGGGGTGCCTGTTCCTGCTCCCAGGGCTTCCCCACCTGGGCAGCTGTTTTTCCTGTGTCTTTGCAGGGAGGTTGAAACATGAAGGCCTCCCCTCTGCCCCCCACCGTTACCTCTCTTCAAATTTAATTTTTTTCCTCGAATTTTCAGGCAAGGCTGAGAGCGAGGGTGTCCTGCCAGAGGCACAGCCGGTTTCTAACGGACACGCGGGGAGTGAGTCTGGGAAGAGCAGGAAAAGGGCGGCCAAGCTGTTGGGGCAGCGGGGATGTTCTGACAGCGGCTCAGTGCTTCTCCAGCAGTTGGGGAGAGGCAAATATAACCTGGTCCCTGTATTGGTGTGTGTTTAACTTCAGAGGGTGAAAGGGTGCATGTTTTCAGGGAAGTTGTTGGGGTGTTTTTGGTTTTTTTGTTTTGTTGTTCTTCTCCTACCCCAGGGAAGAGTCCTCCTGGCTGGATTTGAGATTTTGAACTAGGAAAGAGCATGGAGAATGTCGGGGGTGCCAGAGAGCCAAAGCTGTACTGAGATAAGTGACAGCTTTTGTTTAGAAACTGCAAATTTGACACAGACCTTGTTTAAGCACACAGTTTTTACTTTGCCAGAAGAGCTAAAGCAGTACGGGCATCTCCTGTCGGCAGAGCTTTTTCCTTCCCTAGATGAGGCAATTCAGTACTAGTGTAACTGTGCCTGCTCGAGGGGTTATGACAAGGTGAGTGTATCTTATGTAAAAATCACGTGCATTGCCTGGATTAAGGCTGACGTGAAGCTGGCCTAGGAGTGAACCTTCTGTGTTTCAAAAGAACGTGTACAAGCTCAAGCACCTGCTTTGCTTCTAATGAGAGGAGCTGGTTGTGTATTAATTGCATGCCTGATGTCGTTGCCTTGTTCACGCTGCTGTCTTCTCAATGGCCAGGGTCTCATTACAAATGATCTTCTGGAGGGCAGCATGCTTGGGGTTTGGCACTGGGATGCGGCAGCTCTGCCTCAGCCCACCTCAAATCCTGCTTGTGCAGGACTGCCCGAGTGGCACGTGTTGGTGCGGGACTGAGCCTTTGGCTCAGCATCCCAGCTCGAGGCCTTGCGCGCTTGTTGTGCCCTTTCCAAAGGGGAGAGATGGCTTTGGAAGGGGCCCAGCAGGTCTGGCAAGCGTTTCTGCTGGACCTTGCTGCTGCTAATTTCAAATTCTGCATGCTCTGTAGGGTGCCCTACTCCAGCACGTGTCCTGCGTGTGACCAGTTACTCTGCCTATTGCATCTCCATTGTTAATGTTTATATGCAGTGAAAGGCAAATGGGAATTTTTTTTTTTTAATTTTTTTTTTTAGTTTGAGACAGCAAATGGGTGTCTTAAAGGGATGGATTTAATGCATAGTGCTATTTTGTTACTCTGGATGGCCTCATCTCTAACCTGGCACTACGTTCTCCAGTGTTAACACGGGTGAAGGATGCTATAAATGCATCTTCCTTGCTCACTAGCAGCCAAAATCCCTGGTAAAGGTGATATTTTCGATGCTTTTCTAACGCAAAGAGCAGACTCTGAACCCAACTGGGTAATGATGTTATTCGCAAGCGTCATTTTCCCACGTAGGAAGATGATGGTGATCTACTGCTTTAGCTGGAAGAAGGAAATGTTGACACAAGCCTCCCCGTGGTCATCAGATTGAAGTCACGAGCGTCTCTGTTTCCTGAGCGCTTTGAGCCGCAGACCCGAGAGCATGAGAAGAGACCATCGACTAAACTCGATGGGCAGGTGAAGCCCTCTCGGGGAAACGCCGCGTCCTCTCATAGATGAGGCTGATGCGAGATGATTGTCTAAACTGGGCTGATCTGCCCGTTGGCAGCAACGTGGCACGATTAGCTAACTGCGGGGGTGATCTGGCTGCATCAGCTGGAAACCTGCCCTGGGAGCAGCGTGAGCCAGGCTGTGCCTGAAAAACACGCCCCGCTCCTGGGAGTGGGTTTGGTACCTCTCCCCCGCAGCGCAGGGATCGCGGTGCAGGTAAACCCCGGGTCGCTGATTGCTGGCTGTGGTTTCTCTTTTGTCTTAGCGCTCGCTCCCCAGTGAGGCTCCTCGCCACTTCTGCTCAGCCTGTTTTACCTGCTCCGGGCGCAGGAGCGGAGAGGTTCGCCCGCCCGCACGCTGGCGGCTACCCAGCACGCTCTCCATCGCGTGAAGGGCTACCGAGCGGTGGGCCGGTGGTGGACATGCGGCTGATGCCGCTGTCTCAGTTATGCCAAAAATTTTGCCCACATCTGCCTCTTGGATTCTCAGCCGCGTGGGTTGGGATTATCCTGCCCTCTCCCAGTGCCTCCAAATAGCTGAGAAATCCCAGGAGCACGGCAAGGGGGTGGCAGCCCGAAGGCTCCGAGGAGGAGCACCGGCTCGCCTGCCTGCCCCTATGTGGCAAGGACAAGGGACCCGGGCAGCATCGGGTTTCCCCCGCACATCCCCAGGCCACCAGCCCAGCTGGATACGTGCGGTTGCCTGAACCTGATCAACCTGGGAGGCGAGGATGGGCAGTGACCTGCTTGATGTCACGCTTCCCAGCCAGCGGGCAGCTTGGAGGCTGCAGAAAACCCTAAGATGCTGTGCTGGCCTGAATGCAGGCACCTGCTGGTGACCGGTGCTGTTGGGCGAGGGATTGCATTTTAAGAAAGAGGGTGGCTTTTCCACAGGGTGGCTGCAGCCAGCCTGTTGTCAGTGGGTTGATGCTTGTGCCCCTTGCCGGACCTCCGAGCAGAGACCGGCTGGGGCAGAGAGCGTCTCGCTGCACGCTTCAGAGGCCCTTCGGCCAAAAGGTTCCCAAATACTTTGCAAGTCTTGATTAGCGCATTAGCTTAAACAAATTGAGTTATATATGCCACGGAGGGAAGAAAGGTACTGCGCTCCTTCAGTGTTGACTTAAAGTTTAATTAATTTTGTTGCCAAATGAGGCATGAAATACAGTGTGAAATATATTGTGGTGCTGAATGTGTAATTGTACGGGGGACTGGGAGCACAGTGAGCGCTGAGGATAGGAGATCACCTGAGGCAAGCTGGGGCACAGAGCTCTCGTGGCACCGAAACGTGTGCATCTGGCAGCGGCGGTGCAGCCAGGCTTTCAGCTGGCAGCAGCGAGCTGATTCCGGGGGACACGTGCCCCGGCAGCGCTCCTCGGGGAGGTAGGACCGGGCCAACCTCCCCACCCAAAGTGGAAGCGGCGTCTGAAGACGCTGTCGCGCCCAAGGGTTTGTCACTGGTTTTTTGCTGGAGGATCCAACCACTGGAGCCAAACGGCCGGACAAGACTCGCGCCTGCGGCTCCCTGGGGTCTGTCCTCTCCGGGATGCAGCAGGAGCAGCTGCTGTGGCCTTTGCGTCTTTGCCATCTTTAATCCGATTTGACCTGGGTTTGGGGTAGGATGGGGAGTTTTGCCGTCTGGTGATAGAGATTCTGGGTTTGTCTGTCCCGGGTGGCCTTGCAGAGTGGAAATAGATATGAAGAAACATCAGAAGAGGAAAAAGCTGAACTGCAAGTGAAGATTTCTTGATTCAGCTTTTGAGAATTTTTGTAGCGGCTGTTTTGATGCTTTTCTTGCTGCTGTGATTCATGTTTCTGGAGGGACGATGTCTTCGCAGTGCCTTGCTCCCCCACTAAAGGAGGAAAAGAGGCAGTCCAGGACGTCTGCCCCCCTTTTTTTTTTAATCTTTGATTTTTCAATTAACTCTCCAGGTAGCCCAGCTCTAAAGCCAGCAGGGAGAAAAATTTTAAAAAATGCTGTCCATCTGCCTGTTAACCCCGAGAAGCCCATCTCCACCTCCAAAGTGACCTAAGGCAATGTCTCCCTCTAAATTTAGCTGGAGATTGCGTCACGAGCAAGCAAGAGGGAGGTGAAGTTAATGTGGCATAAGCTTTTTCGAGCAGTGGAGTCTTCATGATTAGACAGGGACTGAAAATAAATAAACGGGCCTTGTTTCAGAGCGTCTGGGGACGAGGCTGGGAGGAAGGGCAGCCTCCAGCACCCGGGGGGTTGAGGTGGGTTTTTTCATACCAAGTGGGGCAAAGGACAGTCATCTGCAAAACCTTGGCCCACCCTAAACAGGAAGAACCTGCCAGGAAAGCGGGTGACGCTCCCCGTGTCCTGTCTGCAGGGCGCTGGGGAGGGCCAGCGAGCCACGGGGTCTCCTTCGGCAGCAGGACTTGCCTCTCCTGGGAACCAGTGGGCAGCAGGTTTGGTGGCAGCCGCCCGGAGCTTGCTGGCCACCACTCAAGGCAGAGCTGTTCCTCTCCTTCTCAAAGAGTTTTGAAGCCTCTTCTGCCCATCCTTCATCCCTGGCTCCTGGGGACAAGGAGTCGGTGAGGTTTTTCCCCCTCCAAAAGCCCTCCTGGGTCTCCTTCATGGGGCTCTTTGGTCACAGATGTGGTGGCATCCAGGAGTGCTCCAGGGGACAACCCACTGTGGCCCTGTCCTGGAAGAAGACCCAGCCAAACTCCTGCAGGACAAGCCTTGGAGGACACTGGTGTCACCAGTCATGTCTCTTACCTTTCTGCCTTGTCCTGCACAACCCGAGGGGACAGGTGGCTTGGTTGTGACAAGTGACAAAACCCGTCCTTGTGGTGGGGAGTGTGTGACCACTCCTCGGAGAGCGGGGAGGTCCTGGGCCCCTTCTGCTTTCTGGGACGTTTTTGTTGTTTTTTTTTTTTTAAAGTGAGGTGGTCTCTCTTCCAAAGGCTTCTTAATGCCCCCTTAACATTGTTATACAAAGCAGCAGTATGCCGTTTAATTAGGAAAAATACGTACTAACCTCTACCATATGTTGCTCTTCTCCTTGTATTTGCATTTGAAAGTCCAGCTGAATTTCAATGTGAAACTGGATTTTATCCAAATGATGAATGGCCTGAGAGGCTGTGGGAAGGTAGATGTGCCTCCCTATCGCATGTGGTTGTTTTTTTGGTTTAAAGAAAAAAATTTAAAGCAAGGTTCTTTTATTTCTTGTAACGTGGCTCAAACCATTCACACCTTTCCTCTAAAACCTTAAGTGAACTTGTCTGGCTGGGTGGTCGTTCCTGCGTCCTCTGAAGTACGAAGGCTCCAGCCCCCCGAAGGAGAGGGATTACGTTTACTCTTAAGCAACGTGGTTTCAGTGGCAGCTCCGCTCATGGCTGAGGAGTTGAGCCTGCTGCCAAGCCTCCCCGCGCTTCTGGGTTTCAGCCGTGGCTGCTCTGTCCTCGTAGGCTTGTAATCTCCTTTGCTGACTTAAAAAAGACTTTGGTATCAACAGGCGCCTTTTCTTTCAAAAGACGAGCCAACGGCCCGGCTGTGCAGGCTCCAAGTCGCCTTTGCCTCTGCTGCAGGAGCGTGCTGAGGGTTATTCGCGTTGTTTTCCCAGCCTGCCGTCGGATGGGGTTTGTGCACGTGCGCCTCGGCTTCTCTCCTGGCATGCAGGGCTTTGCTACAAGTGCACCGACCCCAGATTCAGAGCTGGGGGCTGAAGTTTTTTGGCTTTTTATTTTTACTTTGTTGGAGTGGTGGCAGCTCCAAGCCCCTTCCCAGGCGGGGCCATTGCTTCTCTGTGGCCATTGCTTCTCCGGCAGCGTGGGGCAGCGTTCCCCGGCTGCTGTAAAACAGGAGCAGTGACATCTCGCTGCTGCTTGGACTGCTGGAAGAAAAGCTGTTTTAGGAGCCGTATGGTGGCTGGGTCCGTGGCAGCGCATCCCCGCAGTCTCTTAGAGCTGCCTGGACATTCCACGTGGCTGGAGGCTGGATTTTTCCTCCTTGTCTGAGGTACGTTTAAACTGAGTTAAGCTCTGTAACAAGCTCAGCATTACTTTAGTGTGAGCTGGGTGTGCTCACATGGCTCTTAGTGACCTTTCACCTCACCTATCTGGCAAAAAAACCCCTTAGAAATCACTTCATATCCTGATTATTTCACATCCTCTGCCTCTGTGAATCTGTCTTCGGAGGATGGCTTGGGTGCTGGGCTGGCCGTGCTGCTCGCAGGGGGAGCTGGTGGTTGCCACAGGTTTCTGACTTTTGTTCTCCTTTCTCTTGGCCCCTTGGAGATCAGTTCAATCTTTAAGACAGTTTTTGTTGGGGCTTTTTGTTGTGTTAATGCAGCTGAACTAATATGATTACATTTCCAGATTTGGATAATGGAATAACAAGTCAGGAAGCTCTTTTTTTTTTTTTTTAAGGAGAATTTATGTCACTTCCAAATTACTCAAGTCTCCAGTTGGGAAGATCTTTCCCATCTTTCCCTTTCTCAGTTACTCTTGGCATGAGGGCTCCTTGCTACCGTGGCCGTGTGCGCAGCACCCTGGTCCTGGTGTAAGTGCTGCTGTACTTTGTGCTCCGTGCCGTGGACAGCCACGGACCCGGAGCAACCACGAGGTTGTCCTGGGTGCCCAAAAAGATGGGTCTTCCCTTCCCCATGAGAGCTGCCAGGCCAAAGGGGCTGTGTACATCCCCCAGTGCTGCGTTCGGGGCAGAGGTCCTTGCATGCATGCCCTTCCCTGGGGCAGTTTCACCAGCATCTAGAGGTGTTTTGGCTTTGCTTATCTCTGTGCTCACTCTCAGATTTCGGAGGAGCGATCTGGAAAACAGCTCAGCCAAATCGTCTCGCAATGGCAACTTCCTTTCTAAAAAGAGAAGGATGTTGCGGAGTTAGTGGCTTCCCATTATTTTCCCCAATTTGAGCGCTTTCTTGCCCTTGGTCCCCCAGTGTCAGGCTGTGCGGTCTGCTTTGGTTTAGAGACAGCCTCGCCGCTGCAAAAGCACACCGTGGCGCAGGGCGCCTGCGTCGCGGGGCCGCGCGGGCTTTGGCTTCCCGAAGCACCGAGCTGCTCCTCCCCTCCCAGGACGGAGGCACCGGCCGGCAGAGGCCTCGCACCAGCACAGCCCCACCGAGTGGGAGCGGGGCCGTGGCGTTTGCCCTTCTTTGGCTATGCTGTAAGAAGGTAGTGAGTCAACTTTCCATCGAGCCGATAGTTACCCTGCTCCTGTCTTGTATTTGTGTTGTGTAGCCAGCAGGATTATTTATAACTTAGCCAGCATCCCGAGTCTATTGTTTCAGCAAAGAGCAGGAATGACTAGATGACTTCCTGAGATTTTTTTTACCACCCCCTCATTTTTTATTTTTTTTAAAATCTGCTTTTCCTTCCAAGTATTATATTCGCCAGTTGGATGCTTTCCCCCCACATCTTCCCCTCCTGATTGTGCATTTGTGCTGCTGACAATCCCACTACCGGTGTTGCTTTAACTCTAAAAACTCTCCCAGGAAAAGCCAGGGTCTGTGCCCCGCAGGGCTGGGGCTCCTGAATGGGACGAGCAGCTCTCACCGGCCTGGAGCCGGCCTCGCAGGTGCCGAGGACCAAGGCACGGGGCTCTGGCAGTACCGTTAATGGGAGGACGAGCGTCTGTGCGCTTGCAGGAGTGACCTTGTGCTGTGGACGCCTGTGGATGCCGTGCAACCCAGGTGCAGGGTTGGTCCGGTCCAGGCCACCAGCACGGGATTGCACCTTTGCGCTCCGGTTCAGCCTTTTTTTGTCACTGCCCCTCTGGAGGTGTTAATTGGGGCGATCCAAAGGTCTTACCTGAGCCCAGGGATGTGGCAGGGGTGGGCATGGAAGAAGCGGGTCCTGAGCTCCTGTCCTTGCATGTGCGGCCACTGGCCTGGTGGCAGTGGTCCCATCTGGGCAATGTTTGCCCTAAATCCTGGAGGTCTCCTAGTTCTTGCCCTCCTCTTTGTCCATATGCCTGCAGTTGGACGCTGTTGATATTGCAAGACGCAGCAGTCATCACAGTTTTAATTTTTTAATTAAGCCCTTCCCTGGAAGTCAGTGGGTAGTAAAGGTGTGCAAAACGGAGAGAAGGGGCAGGGTGGGTGGTTTGGTGAACTCAGCTGATCTGAACCTTTGGGAGGGACCTGCAGGTTGAGCTTCCTTGGGGAGCAACACCCAGGGCCCTGATGGCTGCTGTCCGCAGCTCCTCCTTACCCAAACAGCCCAGGTCCGCTTTGGATCTTCTTGCTTGAAATTTGGGCATAAGACTCCCGCTTTGGCTTTGGTTTAGTCAAATTCTCCTTCTGCCCAAGTGGGATGCTCGAGGTGGAGCCTCGGTGGTGCCCGTCCCGGTTGCGTTTCCTTCATTAGCTGCTTCTTGTCCGTGATGTAACGAGCAGCCTCTGAGGTTAGAGCGGCTGCAGCCACGACCTGCAAAAGCGACCTGGGGGTGAAACAGCTGAAGAGGAAGAAGTCTTTGCTGCCTTGTGGTCAGCGGAGATCCTGCAGAAGTCCTCTCGGTTTCTATTAGTTCAGAACTCAAAACTTAGTGCTCATTTATTTTTAAGCTGCTGTTTCTAGCCGAAGTGCCTGCAAACCCTTGCTTGTCCTCTCCCCGTTGGTAAAAGCTGCCTCGCAGCCCCTCTGGCTCTGGGCCCTTCCCCGGTGGAAAGGGCTGGCGGTTGCCTGGCCTGTCTCCGGTTCTCCCCCTCTGCAGGGCTGGCGGCACAGAGGTGTTGCTCTCCCTGCGCTGACTTTCCAGGAACTTCCCGGAAGTTGATCCCAATGGAGCTCTGCCGTGCTGGAAATGCCACTTGGACGTGAGCAGCTCAGAGTGGAAAATGAGTCCTGAATTCTGTCCTGTGAGGGTTTTTACATGCTCTTCATAGCTGGTTTTGCTTTTCCAGGTTTCTTGTGGTGCAGAGCAGTAGATATGGGTCAGAAACTGGAGGAGTGCTGCATGAGATCCTGGCCTTGGGGGGGAGATGATGCTCCGAGAAGGACCTGGGAATTGAGGCATGTCAGAGAACTGATGTCTGGAGCCATGAGCTCACAGCAAACTTCTGGGCTCCTCTCTAGATTGCTTGTCGCAGTCAAAATTGGAGGTCCTTTGGGCCAGGCACTGAACTCGCTTCTTGTAAGAGCTGGTCCCAAAGCCTTTACAGCCCAAGCAGAGTGGTTTCAGGTCGCACAGCAGCTCGTGCATCCAAGAGGATGTTTGTGCCGGCTCCTAGACTGCCTCCCACTGCTGCTTGTTCTCGTTCCTACGAGGTTTTCAAGCTGCTGTTCCCCTAGTAGGGCACCCTTGTGCTGGCTCCTTCCCATCCCAGACACTTGGTTATTTCGGTTTTCTCCCCTAGCTGGAGTCTACAGGCAGTGATCTCCCAAGTAAAGCGCTGGTACGATTCCTGTACCGTGCGGCTCACCGCAGCGTTTCCCTGGAGCAGTGGGAAAAGCCAAGCCTGGATGGCACTGAATTCCTGCTTCCTGCCACTCCTCAGGTTCCTTTCAACTGAAGTGCCTGGAAAATAAAGCTGAGTAAAAAGATGGGGAGCTGCGACTTACGCTCCCCGCTGTGAAACCGCTGCAGCTTAGGACCTCTGGCAGCAGGACATGCGCCACATGGCAAGGAGAGCCAGGCTTGAGCATCTCCTACGGCACGCGGCCTCTTCCAGCTCTTCTGGGTCAGCTCAAAAATAGAGAACAGCGCTTCTCCCCCAGCTTGCTTTGTATTTTTAAAAGCATTGTGGTTTTTTGTTCTGTTTTCTTTAAATAATTTTCTAAAAAGTTGAAACTGTAGGACTGGTACTTTTTTACCCAAAGAAGAAAACTGAAAGATTAGTGAGATGTTGTGGTTTGGATTGCCAGTTGTGAAGATTTTTGTGCGCTCCAGCATGCAAGGCTTTCAGACCTTGAGCGCGAGTGCTTGTTCCAAGAGGTGGCTCGACAACGTGTGGGTTAATAGCTGGAGATGTGTCTGTCCACGCAGGTATTTAAGGGATAATCTGTGTCGCTTTATATTGTGCCAAGAGGCTGTCTCGGCTCTGGTCTCTGCTGCTGCGTTTCCAGCTCTGCCCTAATTTTTGGGCAAGTCTCTCCATATGTACAATAGCTAGAAACAGTTTTGTTCCCTAGAGAGGCTTTGAGGTTTAACATTTATAAAATGCTTTGAGATCTGCAGATAAAGGAAAGCAAGACAATAAACAGCAACCAGGGCTGTGCCAAAGAAATACCCTGTATCGCCACAACAGAGCCACGCAGGGCTGGGTGGAGATGGCTTTTGTTAGAGGGCAAACAACTGCTCCAGAAGCCGCTGCTGCAGACTTGGTTGGGAGCCCTGCTAGCAGGAGGGGTGCAGCTGAGCCCCAACCCTGGCCTTTAAAAGGGCTTGTGTTAAGGCAGTAACATCTGTGGATAAGAGCTCGGTTGAGGCACATAGGTGAGTTTTTCCCCACGCTTCCCATCGCCTGGGGTGATCTCAGGTTGTCCCAGGGCTCCCTGGGAGCGAACGTGGTCTGGGAGAGATGCTGCCAAGTTGCTCTTTGCTCTCTGGGCAGCGCATCATAAAATCCCCTGGTAAACTTAATCCACTCCATAAACCTCGTTAACTTTCTTTTAACTGCCTTTGCCTGTCCTTAGAGTGAACTCCTTTATAGTCCCCCAAACAAAGGCAGGCAGGAGTGGGCAGGGACGGAGGAACCAGGAGCTGCGCTCCTCCCCGGCACTCCCGGCCGGGTGGGAGGAGCGCTGGGGCTCGGACCGCTCGGCACAGGGGCGCTGGGCTCCTCGGCTGCCAGCTCCTCGGTGGACATGGCATCCCAGAACAAGCTGTTTCGGGGTAGGTCTTCCTGCCAGACATCTGGCGATACTGGGATTTTTTGGCAGAGGGCGGGAGGATGGAGTGTGAAGCAATAATTTTTAGCGGATCAGTTGGGAATTCTGCTCTCGAAGGATTTGGAGGCAGGTGGGCTGGAGTGTCAGGCTGGAAGTCTTCAGGGATCCTTCTCTCCTCCTCCCCACACTCTGAGTACCTGCCTTTCAGTACTGTTCCGCTTTTGGGCAGGAGCAGAGAGCGTTAATGCTGCTTGAGGATGCACGATCCTGTTTTGGGAGCAAGATGTGTGGATCTGCAGGAATAGCTCATCTTTTTCTGCTGCTTCCCTACCTTCCCCCATAACATATATGTAAGTCCCTTAAAAGCTACTAAAGCAAGCTGCAGCGAGTCGCACGGCAAGAAGAGGAGAAGGGGATGTAGCTGGAGGCTGGCTCCAGCACACAATGAAGTTAATTGCTAGCCGAAGGTTTCTTGAGTGAGGTGGTGACCCGTGGTCCCCGTGCTGGGAGCCGGTAGCTGGCTTGGTTAACCGCTGTAGCTGGGTGGGTAACACAACCTGGTTGTGGGGTTTCCTTCCCCTACAAGGGGCTCGTCGGATGGTTTTCATTTCAGCTGGTTTTAGAAACAAATCGAACCGATGCCCAGCTCTCTGAAGACAGTCTTGCTTTAATTTGAGTGGCTTGTGTGTATCTAGTTTTAACTTGAGAGAAACCAGTTTATCTGAATTGCTACAAATGGTGCCTGCTTTGAAATGAGGTGGGCTTCCAGGGGCTCTGGTTGGAAAACCTCCCTCTCTTAGTTTTAAATAAACGTGGGCTTGTGTTTAAGTGAGGCAGTATGCTGGGTGCTTCGTAGTGGACAGGGTTCCCCCTGGGGTGCTGGGGACTGAGGCTTTGGGATGCTGCTGAGATAAGGGGGAATGGCCAGGATGGACAAAACTATGCAAGCCCAGAATTAGCTTCCCATGAGAGAGTTAAACCTCCGTTCCCGAGGTCACCAGAGGTAGATTTGTGCTCCTTGTCCTGATCAGAGCAGCGTGGGCAGGAGCTGGACAGCCAAACCCTCGAGTGCAATGGATCCTGGGCACTGGAGGAGTTTACAGCCGGCTTGTTTTCCTCTTGATTCTGCCTGGGGTTGAGGGGGTCCGGTGGAGCAGCTGAGGCAGCTTGCATGGAGGTGGTTGTCCCCTCCAGCCTCTGACCTGCTCCCTCTGCCACGGTGGCAGAAGCAAATGGGGCTCTCGCGTCGCCTGAAAGGCGAGAGGTGTGGAGCTGTGGTTTTGCAAACAGCTGAGCTGACGGTCACTTGCTGCCGGCTGAGGTCTTCCTCTTCCCGTCCGTCCTGGCCTGCCCCGTCTTGGGGGCTTCTGGGGCACGTTGTGCTCCAAATGGGGAACTGATTTTCATTGGGTTTCCTGCTGTCTTACACGTTCAGCAGCCCCTGGAAAGTCCGGTGAGCCCCAGAACTTGCTCAAGATAAATGCAGGGCAAGAAGGGCCCTTTCCTTCCAGAGCAGCAAGTGCTGCAATGCCTTAAACCACTTCACGAACCCGGTGCAGTGAGGAACCGGAGGGAGCTTGGTCTGCGTCCAGGGTGGCGCAGGGTCTCCGCAGGAGCAGAGGTGGGAGCTGCCGGCAGAGCTAGTGCACTGGAGGCAGTCCCATCGTTCAGGGATGACTTTGGTCCTTCACATTTTCCTTGCAGCACTGAGGCTAGGGGTGGCTTTCCCCCCCGCCCCCCTCCTCTTTTTTTATACATACATATTCTTTCCAAAGTTGCATTTGAAAATGCAGCCACTTTTCTGCAGGGCAGCAGCTTCTCCTCCTGAGCACACACAGCGTTTCACCCAGGCCTGCCAGGACCCGCGTGGCTCCGCTCTCACCGTCCCAACAAACCATGGAGCTCCAGATTTTTAACCCCCTTCAGACAACCAGAGCTTCTGCGCTTACGCGTTGGCACTGATGCAGCTCTTTTTGTTCATGGAGGAAAAAACTCCTTTGAGCTTCTTGTAGTTAAGAGAAAGCAAGCTTTAAGCAAAATATCAGAGAAACTTCTTAATGGTCAATTTTACTAGACAGTTATATTGGCATTCCTGATAAGAAGTCTAGGCAAAAGCACTAGAAAATGAAACATCATGTAGAGGAGACACAGACAAGATAATCTAATAGATCTCTTTTTGTCTCCAACTTGTTCCTCGGAATAGCGCACAGCACTGATGTGAAGAGCATTTAAAGGGCTTGGACGCAGTGCGTGAAGCCAGGCTGGATGCTTCCGTGCGTTCACCGTGCTGGCTGCAAAGCAGGGGGAGAAAACCAACTCCCACCCTTCCTGGCAGCACTGCATCACCCGTCCGCAACCCGAACGATGGGTCGGTGTGTGCCCGGGGTAATGTGAAAGATGTAAATTAGGTGAAATGTTGCTCCTTAGTGTTGTAATAGTCAGAAGAATAAAACCTGCTTGCATGAGATCTTCATGGGGCTTCCTAGGAACTGTGCAGTGGGTTTTTCCTCAGGGCTTTTTTTGTCATTCAGCATGAGAGATCAGACCAAGGAGGACCAGCTCCTGCCGTGATGCTAAAGTTGCACCCAGGAAATGGTTTGAAATGCGCGTGCAGGAGCGAAGTGTTGGTTAGTCCTAGAAAACAGAGGAGCCGTGCTACACGTTGAGTGCCATCTACTGGCACCTCATCCGTGGTATTGACGTGTTTGCCTGGGTAGAGGGAGAGCTGTCGCGACGGTCAGCAGCATGGGACCTGCAATGGGGCTTACGGAGGGAGGGCTCGGTGTGCCCAGACTTGTTGACAAAGGAACGGTAAGGATGAAGCCCCTCCGCTCGCTCAGCAATGTCCTCGTTGTCCAAGCAAGTTGTAGTCCCACCCAGGGCAGGAGGAGCCCAGAAGTAGGTATCTGCTGAGGTTGACACATCCCAGCCTGAGCTGGATGCTTCATACCGTACCTCCGTGACTGATTTAACATGGGATGCATCTACGCTGCTGTTGGCAGAAGTCATGCCACCCTCCGTTCCTGTCCTCTCCCTTGAGCTGGCCCCAGATACTTGTCTACATACTGAACCAGACCAGGTGACAGATCTAGATTTTTAAAAAAACCAGCCCACCACCACCAGCTCGGTCCCTTAATCTCTTCACCAGCGTTTCGGCATTTGGGCTGATGTACTGCTTGGAGACGGGTGTTGTGATCTGGTTTTATGGACAAGGCGAACCAGGGCACGAGGGGCTGGAGCAACTTCTCGGTGTCCCCTGGCCAATGTGTGATTAGAAACAGGGTCTCGGAGGCTGACTGACAGCCTAAACCCACGGTGCATCACATCATTGATTTCTACTGAGGTCAAGAGGCTGACCGAGACCTTGCCTCATGGGCTCTACACCGTCTACACCATAAGCCTCGGTAGACCTTAAAACAAAGCTGATGATTTTAGATTTTTTTTTTTTTCAGGTAAGCTCTTCCTGTGACTTGTCCTTTTGGCTTTAGGGGTGCAAAGGGAATTTGGGGCATGGAGTATGGTTATGCAAAGATGTGGATTCTTTGCAGGGGAAGGGACAAGTGAACATCTTGAAGTGTTTATATTTAAAGAGAAAAAAAAAGAGTTGTGGTTCTTGGAAATGGTGCTTCTTAGTAGCAAGTAGATCGAATACAGTCATTTTTAACGCAATTTAAATAATCGATGGTATATTCAATTACAGAAATATTTGGCAGAGCTCTGAATCGGTCACATCTGTCCTTAAACTGTTCTCAAGGTAAATATCTCACCATGCTGTGTCGTGTTGACCAAATGCTGTAACAACTGGTGCCTGGGAGGGAAAACTCCTTGGCTGTGCGTGGAAGTTATCCCCAAAACGCTGTCCCTTGTATACTACTGGCACTTGGTTTTGCTGTAGGGATGCCTTAGTAAGCCTGGCTTGTATATTTTGGGCACATTCAGCTACTGAGGTTTGCAATCCTGCAGTTACAACTGGACTTGGGCAGGGGTTTTGGCATCAGACAGGTGTTGGTGGCTTCGGTGTTGCCCACCAGCTTGCTCTCGGGGGACGGGATGGCAGCCATGAGCCCGCTGTGCGCTCGGCGATGCTCGCCTTGGGAGAGGAGAAGGCAACAAGAGGAACCTTTGTTGTGGCGATCATAGTCTTGAAGTTCTGTGCAAACAAAAGCTGGAGTTGAGGGCTTGCCCCAGCCCCGCGGAGGGAGGCAGGCAGGCAGGTGGTGTTGAGAACACTTTGTTTGGGAAAGTTTTTCTCATTGTGTTGAACAATTCTTCTTAGATGATCCTTCCTGTGGGCTGAATCATCGTCTAGGCGAACACGTTAGCTATCCTAGCCAGCCCCGCGGCCGCATCCTGTGCGGTCCGGGGCATCCTGTGCTGCCGGCAGAGCCGGAGGGTGCTGGGCTGCCCAGCACCCCGCAGGATTGCAACCCCTGTGTTTTGGGTTAGAATAAACACTCCTGGGTGTGCGTTTGCTTCAGCCTTCCTCTC
This sequence comes from Ciconia boyciana, assembly GCF_034638445.1. NCBI lineage: Eukaryota > Metazoa > Chordata > Aves > Ciconiiformes > Ciconiidae > Ciconia > Ciconia boyciana. The sequence continues at coordinate 1,195,020 of NC_132957.1, read as the reverse complement.
CCCTTTGGGATCTGTTTTTTCCCCTTGCTCCAGGGAAGTTTGCAGGCGAAGTGCTGGCTCGTTGGCAATAGAGCGTAGAAGTCATTAACCACCATCCCTCTCCCGGGTAAGAAAAGACTTACAAATAAACTATCAAGGCCACTGTCATTGTGTGTGCATGTGTTTGGCCGTTTCCCCATGTAATTTCCACATTATTTGGAAACGTTCTTTAATTTGTCTAATTTTTAACTGCCTCTGGCCTCCCTACCTGCTGGCTTCGGACTGCAGCGGTGGGCTGAGAGGGCTCACGTACGCGTGGCCGGCGCTGCTCTCTGGACACAGCCCGGGGAAGCCGCCGAGGAAAGCCTTTTTGTTTGATCTGAAATGTCTCTCATGCAAACTTTTGGGGGTTTTTTGGTCAGGTATAAGTAAACAGGCTTTTGTCCCCTATTTTCTTGCTCGGTGAGTCATGGAAACCAAGTGGGAAAAGACCTCTATTCCCTAGCAAAAGGACAGTATTCTGGTTGCATCTCTGATACCGTAATTTTATTTTACATTGCAAATTAAACAATACTTGGAAAGATGCAAATCAGGGTGGAAATAGAGGTATATGCTTCTGAGTAAAGGAGTGGGGGTGTATGCGCCTATTCCGCGCATCTGCGTGTATGTGCAAAATACACAATTGCCTGCGAAATACGAAAGGTCAATACATGGTGTCTCGGGGGACCCGCAGCCGTCGTATTTCATTCCTCGCTGGCATCGGGCTGCTGTGCACGCTCAGCAAAATGAATTCTTTCTTTGGACAACAATACGTGCGTTAGCATCGAGTGTCTGCATCTTTCATGAGTGTGCAACTTTGTGGTAAAATAAATGAGCTGGAAAAAACAGGATGTGGATTTACTCTCGCTCTTCTCCCCAAAGCTTTCTGTTTAATGGAATATAACCCCTTGCTTTGTGAATAAGCCTGTATCTACTGAATTTAAATTGTTTTGCGGTAGCAAACATGTTGATGTTGTTGAATGCATGTCATGCAGAACATGAGTAAAAGTTCTTTACAGGGCTGTCTTTGCGTTTCAGTTTGCTTGCAGGATTGCAGTTCCCTGGAGCCTTCAGAGGTCCTATAGACACACGTATGGGCTTCAAGCCAGGGGCTCCTGCGTAGCACGAGCCTGGTGTTCGGGCCAAGGGTGTAACTCCTCGTAGCTCCACGGATTTTAATATCTAGTTAATAGAATTAAACATTTTCAAGTTTGCCTGCCTGGAAATAGTAAGGAACAGCGTGGCTTGGGTTGAGGGACTGCTGGGGAGGTGCGGGGCGGCACTGCTGGTGTCCGGCGCTGCGTTTCTCTGCACTGCGATTTAGCAGCCCTGAGTCAGAGCCCACTTTTGGTGCGTGGGTATGTTCCCCAGCCTCCTGTCAAAAAGCAGTTTGGGGAGGGCTGAGGTGCTTCGTGGCACCTCCTGGTAAGGGGGTCCTGCAGGGTCGGATCTGAGCCGCCTCCTTGCTCTTCTGCAGGGTTGGTTTTATCGTGAGCTGCTACCCACAGCTGCGGGTGGCTGATCTCCAGATGTGGGTTTGTCCCCAGGGCTTGGAGCAGCCCCTCATGCTTCTTCCACCCTCTGCAGTCCCTGCAGCCCTGCTTTGCCATGTCACGGTGCAATGGGACCGCAGGGCTGGCTGGCCGGTGGCAAGGGGGCTCCCGCGGTCGCCTCGTGTTGAGTCTCTGTTTCCATCCACGAGGAGGGTAGCAGAGCTGCTCCTCCGAAATACGTGTTGATCCAAGGTGCTAGCAAGAAAAAGCGAATTCTCTGACACCTGTTACCGGTCTGACTCAAACCAGTGTTATTCTTGGCCCATTTCCCTGTGCTTTTGTCCCTTAGACCCTGCTTGATAACTCGCTTCTTGCAGAGTGTGGATGGGCTGTTGGGCTTGGGTGGAGGCTGGGGACGAGGGACATGGGTGGGTTCATCCCAGAGAGGCTGGGGACGAGGGACGCGGTGGGTTTGTCCCACAGGCTGCTGACCTTTTGAAAGCACCGACTGGTCGAGCCCCGTGTTATCCTCCGTCCCCTTTTCATGCTGCTCCTTTGTGCTCTTGTTTGGTCATTGCTGTGCCTTTGTTTTTACAGCTGGGGGAAGTGTTTTGAGCTTTAAAGTTTATTTTCTTCCCTCTGGTTGTCGTCACAGGTTTGTTTTCTTTCTCCCTGTGGCATCTTGCTGGCTTTCCTAGGGGCTGGGAGGTGGGACCGTCTCTGCTCTCCGTGCCTTTCCGATGGAGGGAGCGGGCTTCTTCCCTGTGCTTGGGAGGCCCGATGGCCTCGCTGCCTTCACTTGGTCTCACTGGCTTTTTGTTAGTTTAATAAATCCTGTCCAGTTTGGCCTATCCTCCAGGGAGAGGACAGCCCAGCAGTTCAGCACTGGTGTGAACCACGGGTCTCTGGGTCTGGTCCTTGGCCGCACTGTGGACACCGGTGGTGGTGGCCGTGCCACGGTGCAGCGTTGTCCCACCACTGGCACTGTGTGCAGTTGTTTTGCAAGGCCTTGATGAGGTTTGGGCTGGTCCAGGTGATTTATTTCCTTAATTATAGCTTTAAGCTGGCAAAGTCTCATTTTGATTACCGAAAAGCCACCCCCCAAAACGCAGTGGGGACCTTCCTGTAGGGTCTGCAAATACCGCTTGTTTCTAAAGTGAAAGGTGGTTGAATTTGCTTGTTGGGTTTTCTTACCCCTGCCCCCCACCCTTCCTCACCCCTGTGCTGGGCACTGTTTTGTACACTTATTTTTCTCTTCTGGGGCATTTCTGGGATGTCACCCCAGCACCTCTGAAACCAGCCCAGGACCCGCCTTGGAGCCTGCCCCGTCCTTTGGGAGCAGTTGCAGCCTCCCACGGGCTGTGACGTTCGAGCAAAGCAGTGTCCTGAGCCACGGCAGAAGCTGTGAATGCAGCTTCATTTTGAAACGCCACGTGCATCATCTCCCAGACCATCTTCCAAAAGACCAGGAGCGACTAAAGTACTTCTTTGGCTCTTTTTCCCCTCTTTCTGGCTTTTTTTGGTGTTGGCTGTAGATTTAATGTCTCTCCATAGTTAATCCCTTGTCCAAAGCCAATGGGGAATGGACCATTTTTCCCCACTCTCTGCCTGGTACCATTCCCATCTTTCCCTAGCCCCAAACATTTCCTAAAACCCACTCCAAGTGTGGACTGTGCAGAAACTGCTGAACCAGAATACGGCGCAGGAGATGCCAGAGCAGATGCTAAGCGGAGGAATTAATGATCACCAAAGTGGTGGCATCAGCTTTTTTTAAGTCAAAAATTATCCCTGAGTGCGCGTTTGGGGAGGGGGGAGGCGGCAGCGGGTGCTTCCCTGGGGACAGGGGCACGGGGGCCCGTGCGGGGTGGATGTGCGTGTCTTGGCTTTGAATTCTGGGTACATCCATCATCACAAAGATAAATGGGCAGGGTCTGCCCCATAAATCTTGTAGGGATCTGTGTTAGCGGGCTCCGAGGTGACCTGTTTGTTTAACGTGTCGGCGCAGTTGTATGCGTCCCCGCTTCGGGTGCCTGCTCTGGAGGATGGCATCGCTGCCCTCCTTCGCCAGGCTGCTGTGGTCCAGAGCATCCGCTTGTGCTGCCTGCCTCTCTGGCTCCTTCTGGATGGGTCGGGAAGTGGCAGCACGGAGGGGCGGGGGACAGGACCAAGCTGGGTCCTGGGGAGCTGTGAGCTTCTTGGGCAGCGTGGCTCCATCCCCTTCTTGGGGCGTGACGCGGCTGCTCTCGGTCCTGCCGGTCAGGCCTGGCACCTCGCCCTCTCGGGGGCGGTTACGCAGCGGTGCTCGTCCTCAGGGATCACCCCCGTGCCCCTCAAATTGTGGGCTTGGGGGAGCGCATCCTGGCAAGTGGCTGTCTTCATTCGAGCCGTCCCATCCTGCGTCCGGCCATGCTGCATCCCTCCCCCAGGACCGGCCGGGCTGCGGCTACCAGCCCCACAGCACGGGCTGTGCGCGGTCAAGGCATGAAACCGCCCACTCTCATGCGAGATCCACTGAAATACTCTTTCTCCCCAGGCAGCAGCAAAGCTGAGCCTTGCTGTCTCGGCCAGCCAGCTTTGGTCCAACCTCAAATTTCGAGGCAGTGGAGGGGATGAAACGCGGCTCCCCTACCTGGGGCGAGGACTCCCCGTCTGCCCCATGAGCAGGGGCCACCAAGGTGGCATTGCTGGGGACCCCATGCTGCCCTCCAGGTGTTCGGCATCGCTTGCTTTGGGGGGATTTTTTTTTTTTAAATTGTTTTGTCATGAGCCGGGAAAAGGAAGTGAACAAATTGTATAGTCCCATCCACAATCGACGTCCTGTAAACAGCTACCGGCTGCCTTCCATTCACAGCTGTTTTTTCCTATTCGGGGGTGGATGGGCCTGGTAAATAAACAGGCAGAGCTGGCGGCCGCTCCCAGCGCCCGCTTTTCCCCTTGCAGGGGCTCTGCCTGCACCCAGGGGCCTTTCCTGGGGGATGCCTGGGTGCCGAGATGCGTCGGTGGGCTTTTCCTCGCCGAGCGGTGGTGTGCGGGTCTGGGGAGCCAACTCTCGCCAGGAAAAACAACTTTCCTAGTTTGACTGGGACTAAAGCTAATTACTAGTCGACTAATTTTATTGATTTCAAATCCCTTTTAGCAGAGATTTTGCTGTGAGGCTGATCGCCAGAGCGATTAGGACACAAAGCCGCTTAATTTGGAAGTGTTTATCAAGCAGCCTTCTGTCACCTCTGTGAGGTGGCAAATTACAGTGGCACCGGTGTCTCTGTTTGTGGTGGCTCGCGCCGTCCCACCTCCGATGGAGGCAAGCGGGGAACAGGGTCCCCCAAGCTTCTCCCAGGGTGGCTTGGGGGCTAGCAGAGGTTAAGTGTCTTCATAGCATAAGCATGGTGGGCTGCTGGCTGCAGGGTTTTTATTCCCAGCTGCTACCGCATCCCCGTCCTGCTCTGGCCCGTGGGCCCTGCTCCAGCTGTGGAGCTGAATTTGCTGCCCGGCTTTCAAAGCATCGCTGCGGGCACCTTGTGGTCGGTAGACCCTTGAAGGTGGAAGATGCCATCTTCATGGCAGCTGCAGCTTCTCCTGAACCTTGTCCAGCCACACAAAGGGCTTGGCCTAAATATTTTTAATAGACTTTAAAAAAAAAAAAAAAAGCCTAGCCTAGTCGTTTTGATGGGAATCAGATTAGGGAGGGCGCTTTGATGCTGGCAGATTGCAGAGGCAGGGGCGGCCTTGAGGAGGGAAGCGCTCAGCCCAGCTCAGCCGCAGCTCGAGCAATGCAGCATCCCTGGCAATGTCCCCCACTGTCACCTGTGGGGCTGCCGTGACAGTCCCTGCGCTGCAACCTCCTCCTGACACTGAAAACCAGGCACCTTCGAGTCACTTGAGCCTGCTGGACCACAGCTTTGCAGCAGTGCATGTCCTCCTCTGGGTATCCCTTGGTGCAGGATTTAAGAGCAAAAACTCTGGAACTTGCTGCACAGATGGTGTCCGAGAGCTCTCAGGAACAAAATGTCCTGCTCTGCATCCCTGCATGTCCTCCAGACCCAGAGGGACAGCTGCCCACCCCTTGAGCTTTGCTCGCAAAGGAATCGTTAGGGATTGGGCTTGTTTTGAAAGACCTTAGCCTGAATGCAAAGGCCATGCATCGGGGGGTCCTTCTTGGCTGTCTCTGGGTGGGCAGAGCAGGGGCTGGCACCGAGGCCGCACTCCCTCCCAAGCCAGGTCCCGGTGCTGTGCTCGGATCGGGGGTTTCAGACCTACGAAACATCTCGGGGCTCACGGCTGGCTCGAGGGCCAGCACTTGTGCCCAGGTAGCTTTCGGCGCTCGGGTTATTGAAACCAGAGCAGCATCTCTTGGTGCGGCATTTTCGGCTCCGGGGACCTGTGGGTGGGAGCTGGAAGCCACAGAGCGGGAACTGAGCAGGAGGGACTGTAAGCGGCTGCTGGGATGTGGGGATGGGGCAGAAAACCCTACCCCCTCCTTAATGCCTTTTCTTGTTTGAGTTGTGTGTTTAAAGTGGTTTTGTTCCTCCTGGGTGGGGAACGGCTCCTGGTGCCCTGGGTCACTTGTGCATAGCCTTTTACTATGGCTCATTATCAGGTGGAAGGCTTTTTTCCTGAGACTAATTGTGGACAAATTATTTTTATCCATGCCGAGAGCTTAGGATGGTACTTGTCTATCGGCTCTTCTTAGCTGCAGCACAAAAACTGTAAGGGGAAAAAAAAATTACTGTCTGACAGCTACATCTTATTCTATTAGTATGTTTTAATTAGAACATGAGCAAGAAATGTGTTATGAATATTCATGATCAGGTTATTAAAATGCACAATTAATCTGTACGCTTTTTAATAACTGTATTAATGGAGAGAGGAGGTAGTTCCTATTTTTGTCTTTTCTGAATTGGAAAGTGTGCCTTAACTTGGTTAGTTGGAAAATGGGTTTATTTTAAAATAAAGTTGGCTCCCGACAGCTGCGTGCACACGTGGGCGTCTCTAAAACTGCACGCATGCCCTGCGCTGGAAGAGCATTGTAAATGTTGCAAAGCCAAGCACTCAAAAGCTGGGATATGCCAGAATTAAGCTCGCTTGTGCAAACGTAATTCAGCTCCGTGCCACATGAGGTTTGACACAATCTCAGTTGGTGACTTGGATTTATGATTTTTTTTTTTGCCCGGGACTGCGTGTGCTTTAACGCAGGAAATCTGTGCCTGGGGGTGAGGCAGAGCTGGGGGGCGAGGGAGATGCCTGCAGGATCTTCGTCTCACCCGGGGGAGCCTGGCAGCACGTGAGCGAGGTCCGCAGGCAGGAAACACATCGCCAGGTGCCCCAAGCTGCTTCTGACCGTCCCCTGGGCGCCTGGCCTCGCCTCCCGAGCTGCTGGGACAGAAGGGTCCGGGTGGGGGCTTGGGTGCCCTTGGGCAAGCACTCGGGGAGAGCCCTGGGGCTGCCGGCGTGGGGCTGCCCGCATGGTGTCCTTCTCGCCCCAGGCTTCCCCATCTTCTGCTCCTTCCCCTTCGTCTTCCTCCATTCGGGTCAAGCCCGGCTGCTCGGTGCCAGGCGGTGCCCAGGGGAAGGCCGGGCTCGAGGGCAGCGCTGGTGAGCGACACGGGCTGGGGAAGGTGTGACCGCGTTTGGTGGTGGCACCGTCTTTGGGGATTTTATGGTGCGAGCGGAGCAAAACCCTGCTGACAGGGGCTTTTCCAGAAGTGCCTGCCTTTGGCCGAACTTTGGGTTTTCGCAGGGCTGGCAGAGGGGATTTGCTGCTAAATTTTTAGATCCTTACTCCGATACGAAGGGAGGGAAGAGCAGGTTGGTGTTGAATGTAGGACAGATGCCAGAAGTCGAAAGAGGGCAGTCTGTTTTTTCCTGGCTTCATCCCAGAAATCCCTGAATCCTTAAAACACCTGCAGGCTGAAAATGGGAGATTTTTGCTGGCACCTTTCATGCCGGTGACTGCAGCTCGGGGAAGGTGTGAGACCTTTTTTTCCAGCAGGCATCGGACAGCGGGCTGGCTCTGCAGTGGCACGCTGGCACAGGCACAGTCGGGGCGGCTGAGCCTTTGGGGATGCTGCCACAGCCGTGTGCCGCTTTCTTTGCCGCTTGGGTGGGAGAGCGATAACCTCGCTTCACCTCGGCAGCCGCGCGACCACGTGAACACCGGCGCCTTGAGGGAAAAAAAGGCCTTTTAGGTTTCCCCAGGGGTTGGTTTGCTGTTGCAGGATCTGGGCGCTGCTGTGCCTGCAGCCCGGTTGCATGCTGCAGAGCCGATGGGAGGAGGTCAGGGTTTCCCTCCTGGCTCCTGCTTGGCTGGTGCGGGGAGGGTGGTGGGGGGCTGCTTGCCCCCAGCTCTGCGTCTCCCCAAGAGCAGTGAGGGGGAAAAAGGGGTGCCCGGGGCTCGTACAAGCTCTGGGAGAGCGGCTCGTCCTCCGCAGCTTGCCGCGGTGCGTGTGCTGTCGGAGCACCCGGTACGGTTTTGACCCCTCTTTGGGGCGCGCTGGTGGCACGAGTGGCTCGTGCAGAGGGTTTCCCCACGTCTAGGGGTTGCATTAGCCTCGTGACCTCAGCTTTTCTCACCCGTACCACCCCCTGCCTCCTCTTCCCTCCTTCCTTGGGGAGGCCTGGCAGTGTTCCTTCCCCTGTCCCCTGCCAGGAATTCTGGCAAAAAATTCATCCTGGGCTGCCAGGCACCCGAGCTCCCTCCAGAGCCCACCCCAGCCTGCCCCACTGAGCATCCTCTCCCGGCACATCCTGGCCTGGGGATGCTCCTCTGCCATCGGGTGGGTTAGAGACAGGACAGGGTGGCTCTGTGGGAGGGCAGGGTGACCTGGGACCCGCGGACGCCTGTCCTGCACGGTACAGGGGTGGGCGTGGGAGTCGAGACCCCCGCGCCTTGGCTTCCCCCCGGCTCCGGGGCTCCCAAGGCGCCTCGTGGGGCCACTGGCCGCAGCCAAGGCTCGGTCGGTGCCGCAGTCCTCGTCCTTCCAGTGCAAAGGGGCAAGTTTGCCAAGGATGTCTGAGGCTGCGGTTCCTGCTCGTGTCTTCACCCTGATCGTTGGGGAGCTTTAAAAATACCCATGAAAGCAAAATGAATAGAAGGAGCGTTTCTGCCTCCTGATCTCCGTTGGTGTTTGCAGGGTATGCAGATGAATTGCTTTAGAAAAACACATTAGCAAAGCAAAAGTTTATTCTAGGAAGTAGGAGGTGGGAGAATTGGCAGTAATTCTCCCTAGTATCCAAGGTATTATTAGAGGCTTATCCCTGCTCTGCACAGTAATCACATTGGAAATTTTTGATTAGAAAACAAAATCTAAATGAGAATTATGAATATTCATTAGGTGTAGAGATTAATATGCATAATTATGCAAATTAGACAGCAATTAAACACCAATTCTCTGGGGAAATGATTAACACAAAGGCACAGAAATAGAAGGATGTAATTTGAAAGAAGTTTCTGGTTAAATGAACAGTAAGGGGAGCGGAGGAGACAAATACACGGCGTGTTTGCCATAATAATCAGCTTTGCTAAAACAAAATTGGAGTGCGCCCTGCAACCCTGCCCCGCCGTGTCCTTGCTCCTGCACGCACCCCCGTCCCTTCCACCGTCCTGCGCCTCCGCGGTCACCGCCGCTGCAAGCGGGTCTCTGCTCCTAAAAGAAAATCTCCTGTAAGGCCCTGCCGGCGCCTCGGCTGTCGGCGCTTTGCTGTTGTTGGAAGAGCCGGTGTGGAGGGGGTCCCTAGCGAGCCCCCGAGGCTCCTGCCGCGGGGGGTGGCACAGGGTGATGCTGGACACTGCCAGGAGTGGCTGCAAGACGTTTCTCGTTCCGCCCCGTGGCAAGCGTGGCCATATACCCCCCGCAGTGGGGCTGGGGTTTCCGTGGGACGAGGCAGAGAGATGGCTCTGGCTGGTGCCATCCACGCTGCTCAGCCTCCCGCAGGTCTGGGATTTCTCCCTGCTCGCCTCAGCTGAGCTCGCAGTATCTGCGTAGCATCTCAAGCCCGGCCCTGCAGGGCAGAACGATGCCCACGCCCTGCCCGGCCCCCTCTCAAATCCCCGGCTTTACCCCCATGAGCCTTTGAATGGGGAGACTCCGGCTGCCGCTCCCCGACCCCGGTCTCCCCCCGGCGCGGAGGAGACAGACCAGCACAGTCGGAAATCCTGCTGCTGAGTCAAGTTGAGGCTCGGCTGCCAGGCAAGGTTTCTTCCGTGCAGTTGTGGTGCCATCTTGAACTGCGAGAGCTTTGCTGATGCCACTCCCTGGGCTTTTTTTGTCCCGGTGGACGTTCGCCATCTCCCCTGGGTGCCTCGTGTGCTGGTAGCCCAAGCGGCGCAGCCTGGGTGGACCTGGCAGACGATGAAAGGAGATGATTTCCTACCGCAGTCTGTGTGCAGGCACATTGCAAAACCCTCCTGTTTGGTCTCTTGCCATTTTGGGTTGGATCCCCTTTACCAAGGATATACTTGGCAGGGCTAAAAATGAGATGGGCGGGAGTGTGCTCTCATCAGCCCTGCGTTGACAGCACACCTTGCCCTGCGGGAGCACGAGGGGGCTTAAATAACAAATGCCCTTGAACAAATGTGACTAAGCCACAGGTAACGTTGTAACCCCAGCAATTCCCATCCGAGGCTCTTTCAGGTCTGGGTGGTCTTTTAATCTGCTCGGGTGCAATGAAGAACAAGTTTGGCCTATGACCAGCAGCACCATGGACAAAAATGGGGTCCCACTGGAGCATCGGGATGGGCGCAATGAGTTTTTAATTCATAGTCCTCTTCACCAGCGGTCTCTGGGGAGAAGAGGTTCAAGGGCGCTCTGTGGAATAAAGCGAGTTAAAATACTTGTTTCTCCTCTGCCCGCTGTCCCGTGTTTTGAAGCATTTCCAGGCTGTGGTGGGATTTGCTTTGAAGTTTGTGGAATAAACTCCCAGCTGGAGTGGGACGGTGAGGAGGGAGAGGGGAGGATCGGTCACGCCAAGTGGAAGTGGTTTATTAATGAAAATATTTTTTTGTTTGTAGAAGGAAGAGTTAATTTTGCGAGAACACCTTTGAGGCTTTGCTGATAAAGCAAGAGTAACCTTTGTTCTTCCTGTTTTTCGGTAGGTTTGGATGAAAGACCGGGATCAGGTTCCTGGGGAACGGGAGATCAAAACAGCTCCACATTTGACCAAGGAAGGGTAAGGACGAAGCACAAACACCGAGCTCCAAGCAAAACAAACGGGGGCTTTGCCATGGCTTCTCAGCACGTGTGTTTGTGCCCAGGTTGGGTCTAACCCTGGAACAGCTTTTCTTGCCCCATTTTGGACATTGGTTCTGTTAACCCTGCGGGGGCAACAGCAGGGAGAGGGGCCCCCTGTGCTCATCTCCCCGGGCTTTGCTGCCTTGAGGTCCCCCTGGAGAAGGCTTCTCGTCCAAAAACCTCCCCTAGGTCCGCACCCTGCGTGGGCTGCCCACAGCTGCTCAGGCCTCTCCCCTCCCTGCGCTCGGCTTTGGCGTGGGGAGAGGGGGGCTTCTGGCCGTGGGGTGGGAGAGGTCCCCAAATGGGGTCGCGGCCGAGCGGGCTGAGGGGTCTCACCTGATGGGCTGTGCCTTCGGCGAAGCTTGCTGGGCACCCGCCACGCACAGCTTTGGGAGCCCGAGGGGCCGACTGGGGCTTGCTTAGGGGGGAATCTACCGCATCGGTCGGCTGAGGCACCCTCGGCGGGGATGGAGAGCACGGGAAGGGTGTCGCGGGGAAGGAGTCGAGGCTGCGACAGCGCATAACTGGGGCCTGAGGAGGGGAAGAGAGAAAAGACATTAACTTAATTGAAATGGTGTTATTTTGACAGATGCTTGTTTTAATGGGTTTGTGCGATTCGTTTTTGCAATGGCACCTTTCCCTTCCCTTAGGTCAGTGGCAGAGCAGGCGCTGTGGTGTTATTTCTCATTTTTGTAGGCTTTCTCACCCCTTTGCTCCCCTGGCCTGGGGAGGGGGCTGCCTGGCTCTCACCTGTCGGGTGCCGAGCTGCGGGGCGAAGGCAGAAACTTCCTCAGAGCTGCCAGCATGGGGCAAACCCCCCTTATGTCCCTGTTTTGGTGCCATATCCCCTCCCAGTGCCGCAGCCTCGTGGCTGCACTGCCCTGCTCTCCCTTGCCATGAGGATAAGATCATTTCTGTGCCCTTTTTACGAGGAGCCTTTGACTTTGACCCTTCCTGCTATGGGAGAGACTGAGCTCTGACAGCCTTGCATTTTGACATTTGGCTCGGCATCCCCACGCGCCCGGCGGTAACTCTCCTGTGTTGCTTCAGCAGAGCTATGGCGAAGGCCCTCACTACGGCGAGCACAGGGACCTGCCATCTCACAACAGCATATCTTCATCACCATTCCTGGGAGCTGGACTAGTGGGTAAGTGCTTTTCAGCTGCCTGGCGGGTGTGTGGTCAAAGCAGGGGAAATCTTAACGCAGGATGGCACCTGGTGGTGGGAGCGTTTGCACTGGCCGGTGTTGCTGTTCCCGATGTTGGACCTGCTCCAGAAGGTGTTCTCAAAGATGTTGTTAAAGGAGCTGCTGTCCAGAGGGTCTCATCAGTGCCTGACGTGCATGACAGCTGCTGTATTTTATGTGCGTGATTATTTTTCCCTGCTTTACGGTAGCACCCAGAGGCAATAGCGGAGATTGATGCCCGCCGTGCTGGCACGGGATGGGCTGAGTTTGCTCTTGGGAGCTGGTAATCAAGGGTGGAAAAGCACCAGGAGAGAGGGGGAGAAAAGGCACAGCTCATTGTTAAGGTCTTGCAACAGGCTCGGGGCTGCTTTGCTTTCCAGCCTTGCAGCCCCAGGGCAGTGCAATCTGCAGAGAGCTGGAGGTGCTCTCCCTCACTGCAGTGAGGTTTGGAGGGCCTCTTCTTGTGTCCTGCAAGGCTCCGGCAGCCCCGTCTGGCTCCTCAGTCCCCTGCGGCAACTGGGCAGTGTGAGGAGCTCATAGGGACCGGCGAGTGCCGTCCAGCCCCACGGGCTGTGCCGGAGACGGTGATCGTGTGTGACTGGATGCATGCAACAATTTACCCAGTTACCTCTCCCAGCTCGGGGGTGGGAGGAGAGATTAAGAGCAGAAAATATCCATCCTGAAGGGTTTAGAGAGCTCTAATGACATTAGGTCAGGAATTGGGGTTAGTCCTCCCCACCTTTGCCCACGCAGTGGTGTGGTTAAAATCCTCCAGCGAGTGTGGAAGGAGCGGTCTCAGGGCAGGGCCCCACAGCTAGTGGTGTGTGCTCGTGGTTTGAAGGGTGGGGTTAGAAGAGGGAATTGCGTTTGAAACAGAAAATCCCCACCATGATAGGAGGTTTCTCCTGCGGAGCTGGTCGGAAAAGGGAAGAGAGGAGAGGGGTCGTGCTTGGAAGCAAGCAGCCACGTGTTTGCTCGTCCTGGCTCACGTCTGGGGCGAGGGGCTCGCTCTCAGCTCTGCTCCCCCCTTTCGCTCCTCTTGCTGTTGGGGGGGGACACGATGTTTAATTGCCCTTCGTGGGTCCCGCGCAGGCGTGGAAGAGCGTTGCCGAGCAGCTCCTCCCTGTCCCTCTGCAAGGGCAGTTATTCCTTCTCATTTTCTGCTTCAGGAGGATGTAAGCAAAGCAGAAGAGATGTTTCTTCATAAGACAGGAGAGCCTTGATGCAGTTCAGCAGGGTTTCTTGGGGGTGTGCGTGGGGGGGACCCATCCCAACCCATCCCACGCCCGGGGCCGAGGCAGCCTTGAGAGTTTCCAGCTGAGAAGGAGCTGCCCGGGGAGGAACACGGAGGTTTCCCCTTTGATGTGTGCAGGGAAGACGCGTTTGGCTCCCTCTCAAAGACAGGGCTCCCAGTCTTTGGCAAGCGCTGCGGCACTCCCCGGCAAGGCTGCGAGCCCAACCAGTCCCCAGCACGTGGAGCCGGAGCCTCTGCTGCCCCGGCGGGTGATTTCCACTGGCTGCCTCCGCGATGGAGGGCGAGCTGTGGCCTCATGGCCGGCAGGACGGTGGCCGCATATCGTGCCAGAGGCTCGAGCGCCCGCCGGGGCTGCATCTCCCCACACCAGCACAAGGTCTCGGCTGCTGGCCTGGGCGGTCGGCTGCAGCACCAGGAGCTCCACCGCCAAAACAGGACCTGGAGAGGCCAGGAGAGAGCAGCCAGGAAGGGCAGGGGCTCCTCACATTTCAAAGTTGCTTTTGTTCCTAAAATTAGAGTGTGGTTAAAGTAGAAAACATCAATTCCTGGAGCAGGTTCCAAAATATATAAATAAGTTTTGCTTTTCCTCTGTGCCCATGTGCTGAGAATGATGGACTGGAGGAAGACCACGAGTGGGATTTGCTCTTCCTCTTTACCAAGCTGCTTCTGAAAACTTTTCAAGTGGCAAAACGATAAGTGGAAGGAGAGAGAAAGGAGAGCAGAAAAAAAGCGTGCTTTTGCATACGATAGTGTAAAAGCAGTGGCAAAGTGGCCAAGCAGTGGCAAAGCAGTGAAGGGTGAGCTTTGGAGACGTGTCACTTTAGCTGCCGGTCCCTGGTTTCCAGCAAGGTCCCCCCTGAGGGCAGCGGGCTGGGCAAGCCTGTGCTAATGGGGCAACTGAGTGGAACCGATGAATTTTAAAATGTGAGGAGATGGAAGGAGCAGATTAGGATGAGCATGTCCAGTGGTACTGGGTGGACAAAAGGTTTGTGAGGCTATCGTCTAAGCCCTTCTCCAAAATCAGAATTTGTATCTCTTTCCCACTCAACCTCTATTTCTTCAAGGAGGATCAGAAACTGCTGGAAGAAACATTTTGGGAAGAACACGATCTGTGTTGGAAATGATGGGCTTGGCCAGCTAGAGAGGGGGGCTGAACTGAAAGGGCCCCACAAAGAAAAAGTGCACATTGGCATCCCCCGTCGGCACGGGCTCTGAGCACTGGTCTCTGCCAGCTGCCGCTCGGTTGGGGTGGTGCCGGCCCCCTCCGGGAACCTGTGTCCTCCGCTTTTGTTTCTTGAGTCAGTGCAGTGTCCCAGAGGCAGCCTCCAGCCAGCCATCCCCTAACGCCGGGCATTAGGGACGAGCACCCTTCCCGCAGCGAATGGACACTGCTGGCCAGGCAGCACTTGTTGGAGAAACGGAGCTAAACCGTGGGTTTTTGGGCTCTATTTTCCACACGCGTTCGGCAAATGGAAAGGAGGCTCCACTCTCACCAGCCTTTGGTGGGCTGGGGAACTCCTGCCAGCCCGAGCTTTGAAGGTTGCATCCTTTCGAGGGTGCAGACTTCACCTGCCCCTGAAGGCTGGCGGCATTTTGGGGCTGTGGTGTGCAGGAGGAGGAGCAGGGGTGCAGCCGGGTGCTCCCCTTCCCACATGAGCCATTTCACCACTCACAAACTGATCTGATGTGAGCAGGGGTGCAAGGAGGGAGATTTGGGAAGTGCAGGGTGTAGTGGCTGTTTGGATAAAGGAGCAGCGGAACGTGCAAGCTTGTTCATCCAAATTTCTTCCCGGCGTGTCCCTGCGCGGGGAGCTGGCTTTGCAGGGCTGGCTGGGGAAGCTCTGGCTGCAGGTGGGTCTGGCTTGCGAGCAGCGGCGATCGCGCACAGAAGCAGTGCAGAGCATTGGTTTCAGGTGTATTTAGTCAGGGAGGGGGACAACTGAGAGCAGTGCCAGGGCAGCAAACTCCACGAGAAGAGCAGAGCTGGAGGGATTTGCATGGCCCAGGAGGGAAGGAAAGCGGGTCTGAATTCGGGGGGAGCAGGCCGCTGCCAGCACATCCCCGAAACCCCCACGAGGCTGAGTCCCTGCCTCTTGTTCCTGCCTGCCCGTCCAGGCAGATCCCTTGTGCCATCACCCCAGCGCACGCCCTCGTCCCTCGCCCAGGGTCCCCCTCCCAAGCGCAGCGTTAAGGGGGCTGCTCAGCTCCTGGGGAGGAGGAAGATGCTTCAACAGCCCATGCTGGGGGAGCCCAAAGCTCTGGTGCAAAGTGCTGGACAGATTTCATCCCAGAAGGACAGCGTGCCTGTTGTTTCCTGCGAGCAGGCAGCAGTCCTGGCAGTGGGAGACACCGGCACTGGTGGGTAGAGGGACGGTTGCCTGCCTGCTCTGCGGGCAGCCCCAGTCCAACCCACTCTCAGGATGGCGGGCCTGCAGATCGTGGGGTGCATGCCTAGTCCAGAACTGGTTGGAATTCATGTAGCATGCTCTGAAAGGAAAAGTACTGATTTCTATTCAGCTGGGACACGCAGATGTGGTATTTGGGGCTTTTGGATGTTCTTTAGATGAACGTACAGCACCTGGAGCTTGGCTTTGGGAGGCAACTTGAGCGCAAAGCAGGAGAGACGCTGCACTGGCAGTGGGACCTGTGGGTGCTGCTCCCAGAGGTGGCCTTCCCCTGCCCTCAGGGCTCCCCGAGAGCTGCGGGTGACACCGCTCATGCACTTTTTGAAGGGGATGGTGCGAGGGCAATCTTCAATCAGATGCTTTCCAAAGCCCAGGTTACCTCTTTGCCACAGCTTCAGCTCCACAAGGTGATAGGGAAAACCAGAGCTGTCTGCAAGACTAACTGGACGGGAAGCTCTGGCCTGTGTTGCGCTGGATAGGATAACCTAAATTTAAAAAAAAAAAAAGTAAGTCCCTGAGTGGAAATACCATCAGTGCTCTGAATAAAAGTCCCCCCAGGCTCCCAGGCGAGGGTCGGTGAACGCGATGAGCAGGGTGCAGTGGCAATGCCTGCGAGCTCCGTCGCTCCCTCCTCCAAGTGTTCAAGCTTTGAGCCCTTGGTGCTGCTCCCCGGAGGACGGGTGACGTGGTGAGGTCTGAGCATCCCAGCCCCGAGCGGGGAGAGGTGACGGGGACCGTCCCTGGCTGCCCGGGGTGGTGCCAGGACACAGTGCAGTGACAACTGGCTCGTCCCAGAGGGTGAGGAGAGCTTTTCTGTTTGTTTTAAATCACCAGTCTTCAAAATCCGCCACTCTTTTACCATTCATCTTCAGCAGGGGCAGGCAGGGGGGGATTGCTTAAACAGCAGGGAAACTGATAAGCCATAACAGATTTCTTTCTAGTAATTATTTCTAGTAATTAGCTTCTTTTCAGAGGAATGTTTCTAATCTTATGTGTATTGTGAGCTGTTGTGGATTGGGTTCTTTCTGGACAATGGTTTTAATCTGCCCACGGACTGGGTTTGTCGCTGCTCCTGGTTTTTTAATATTTTTTTTTCTCCCCCTTTCTAATCCCTGGCTGTGTTTTTTCCTCCCCTTTTTCCCCAGGCCATAACTCTAATGGAATTACCGGTGCGGGGCTGGGGGCAGGCACGCGGTGGGTGGCTGTGCCGTGGCCGGGGCGGTGAGTGCCGGGGGCTGCACCGGGGCTCTGTTTCGGAGCGTGGGGACGGGGTGATGCGGGGACACTGGGATGAACTCCCCGCGGGCTGGCAGGAGCGCGGGGCACTGCGCCTCGGCAGAGCACCTGCCTCCCTCCCGGCAGGCCTGACAAAACCCGTAGGCAGCATTGAATCGCCTTCTCTTGGTTTATTTGTACACATCTGTGAGTGGGGCTCGTCTCGGGGAGAGAAATGGCAAAACCACAAGTTTACTTAAAAGCGTGGTTTGCTCTGGTGGATGTGAGATGCTGCCATGGTCCCGGGCGCCCAGGCCAAACCCTGCTGCTGCCAGCGCTGGCGGCAACCTCGGGAAAGAGGAGTTTTTATTCTGCCACCTTGTCTCCGAGCCCGGGAGCAAATCTGCCTTTGGGAGGAGATAGCGCAAACGGTGGGGGGGTTTCTCTGCAGAAGCCCTGGGTGAAGGCAGGCCCTGAGGAGGCTTCGTCTGAGCCCGGCACAGCCGGATCCTGCAAGAGAGAACATGCTGGGGAGAGGAGAGAGGTTGGGAAATCACTTATTAAACAGGGTTGAAGGCAGCGTGGGCAGGCGAGGGGCAGGGGAAAGAGCTGGCAGGGGTGGAAAAGGCAGGAGGGGGATGCCAGGACTTGCAGTGAAGCAATGCCAGGAAGAGCTGGAAATACTAAATGCTCCCAGACTAAATGCTTTCCGGATGCAGCTTGCTCAAGGTGCCCTCCGCCGTGCCTCCCCTTTGCATGCTAAAATTGGCAGAGGTAAATCCAACAGATAGGATTTCCAAGGGAAACCCCTTTCCCGTTCAAGGGATTTGTTCCCAGTATCTTCTGGTATGGTCCCCCCGCACACCCCCCCCTGCCCCCCCCCAAGATCCCTTAACGCCCGTCTGCAGGATTTCAGTAATTCGGTCAGGAGCGAGATGGCATTTGAGGGGATTCCTGGCATTTTCTGCCAAGACCTGCCTCCGTCCTGGTCCTTGCTGTGGTCCTGCGCTTTTGCCACCTTTTCTGGTCGGTGCCGCTGGGCTGTGGCTGTGAAGGGGCGACTCTGGTGAGCCCCGGTGCAGCCGGGTTTGCCGCATGTGCCAGCTGGCACCTTGGCACCTCCCCGGCCGCAGAAACAGCACCTTCTGCTGGCAAGTTCAGCTTTTTCTTGCCCAACTTGTGGACTTTTTTTATTTCAATAAGCTAGATACATTCCAATCCAGAAAAGTTTGCTGTTCTCCCTTCTGCCTTGTTTTCCTAGACAAATAAATGTAAAATTTCTACTGCTGAGGTTTTTGCTGTTTTTTCCCCTTTTTATGTGATGACGAAGGAGGGCGCTGGGGCTGGCTGGGGGGCTGCCCTCCCTTTCCCAGTTTCCCCCACCCCCTGAGATGCCTGCTGGTCCAGGCGCGCAGCAGATTGCTGGTACCAGGCACGCTTGCTTCCCACGTGAACCGAGCGAGGCATGAAAGACCATCAGGTGAAGGTAGCGAGTTTCGGAGCAATACGGTGCAGAGTTGGCACTGGGTCGCAGTCCTTTGTCTTCCTGCGCGCTTGCCAAGAGCCCTGTCGTTCAGCCTCCGAGGTTATCTGGTGACGGCGGAGGTGTTTGGCTCGGTGCTTCAGCACTCAAGCCGCGCGTGGAAGCGGCAGTATGTTATCAGACGAGAGGCCTGGCTGTTGCTCACCAGATAAACTAGCGCGGCATTACCCTGGTTTTCCTCTGGTTTAAGTGTAATCGCGATCCGCCCGATGCCACAACCTGTTGAGTTATTTGTGTAACGTTGCCGGCGCTGCAGCAAATAGAGCTGCTAAGCTCTTTTAAAAATTAGGTCATTTAGGAGATCCGTCCTCTGACATTTTGACCTTTGTTTACTTAACGTTTAAGCCTCTGAAACGAAATGGCAGCGGCGCCCGGTGTGTCCGGCTGTCGCTGGAGGCGAGGGGCGGCGGGATGCTGGCGTGCTGCGCTGCGAACCCGGCGCTGTCGGGAAGGGGGGTCTCGGGTTTGGGGGTTGTAGTGGGGGAACCCACTCCGAAATTTTGGTTTGAGTTCAAGGCCCCCATGCT
This sequence comes from Ciconia boyciana, assembly GCF_034638445.1. Lineage (NCBI taxonomy): Eukaryota > Metazoa > Chordata > Aves > Ciconiiformes > Ciconiidae > Ciconia > Ciconia boyciana. Next base: position 1,176,151 of record NC_132957.1, on the reverse strand, counting down.
AAGGTTGCAAAACTGAGCAGCCTCCTCTCTCTTCCCACCCCTCTGCCCTGTGCTTCAGGGGGGCTGTTTTGGGGAAATTTGTTCCCCCCCCTCATCTGCTCCCCAAAACCTCTTAACCGCGTGTGGAGCTGCCTGCCAGCCCAAACGTCGCCCCAGTGCATTAACCTGCATCTTAGCAGGCTTCAGTGATGGCTTTAGGTTAAGCAGATTGGCAAAATCCTCCCCCTCCCAATTTTGCTTACTAAGCCAGACCGGAGGCAGGATGCGATCGCCCCTTTTCGGGGAAGGGCTTTTGCGGGGGTGGGAGGGGGCTGGCAGAGCCCAACGCCTCCCGGCTGCATCACGGGCAGGGTCCCCTGTGCCGGCGCGGGGCAGGTGCCGGAGCGGGGCTGTCCTGCCCTGGGTTTAAAGCCTTTTTGATCATCATCTCCCGTTTCCCTCTTCCCCTCCCCCTTTTCCCTGGTGGCACTGTTAATAGGCTGTAATTAAAAGTGGGGAAAAATTCCTCATATATTTTCAGTCCAGTTTTTCTTTTTCTTTTCCTTTTTTTTTTTTTTTTAATGAAAACCTGTCTGTTTCCCACTAGAAAAATGCCTAATTTTGCTTTGGGCGGGGGGGAACCCCAAAGCAGACTGTTACGCTGTTGTCTGTCCCAGGCACAGTGTGGAGGAGAGGGAATAGCTTCCCTTCCCCTGGCCTGGGGTCCTTCCCCGGAGCTGCGACGCTGCCCTGGCACCCATGGGTGCTGCTTGCCAGAGGCCACGGTGTGCTCCAGGACAGTGACCACGAGGGTAGAGACTGCAAGGACATTTCAGAATGGAAACATTTCACATGGTTTCTTCCCCCCACCTCCCTTGAAAACACTATTTTCAGCAGTGTGTGGGCAGGGAGAGGTTGAGCGTGTTTGATAAAAGCTGTAGCTGGGTGCTAAAGTTCACTCGGCAGCGCTGGGGCACGTGGGCTCGGCTCGCATGGGGCTGCTCCCGCGCAGCATCCCAGTTGGCAGGGATGCTCCGGCTGCCAGGAGCCCTGCAGCCCGGGAGGAGCCTGGCCGGTGGGACCTAACGGAGGGGGCTTAGAAAGGAAGGAAACTTTCTTCTGTTGAATGCCTGCTCTTTAGATCTGGATGGGTTTTTGGAAAATTGAATCTCCACCAGGAAAGGGGAAGAAGGTAATCCCTGCGCCGTAAGGAGCTCCGCACGCTGCTGCTCAGCGTACGCTGGAATTGTATTTCCTATTGTATGGAAGGCGCCCGCAGAGTCTGGTCACTCATGCCTGGCTTTTGGTTTGCTCTGTCACTGCCTCTGCCAAATTCGGCTGGCTTTTTTTAATATGTCTGGAGGGATTTTTTTGCTCTGGTCTGATGCTGCCAGTTTCCATGGCCACAAGCACTTCCCTGCATCGCTGCAGTTTTGGGGTTTTGCTGTTTATGGACCAGCCGAGCCCTGCCGTCCGTGAACTTAAAAGAGCTCCTGTTTTAGCAACAAGCTATTAGGGGAGGCAGTCACCTCTGCAGACGGGTGGAGGAAGCTGCGTTACCAGAGTGGGCTTTGCACCTTGGCAGGACACCCTGAGAGGATGGGTACGCGGGGGTGCACGCAAAACCTCCCCTTCCCTCTTACAGAAAACCTTGTCTTTTCTTTTCTCCACTGTAGGGAAGAGCAGTGAAAGAGCCTCATACTCCACGTTCGGAAGAGACACAGGGATGCCAGGACTAAACCAGGTAACGATAAAATGCACTGGGATTTTTTGCTTCGTTTACTGGCTAAGCTGCTAGGAGTGACAGCCTGGGAATGAAAAGGAACCTGGCGGTTTGCATCTCCCCTCTCTACACGAGGTCCTGGAAAGCCTCTGCTCTGCTCAGAAATGTCTGTTGGGTGTCGGGGGTTTATATGGGTCTGTGTTTCTGGCTCAGAAGAGTTGTCAGAGTTTAGAAAATGGGGTTGTAGCAGCTTCTCGGTGCTTTTCAAAACTTCTTCAGACTCACTTATTTTATTATTGTTAATCCTGCTTCTAGCTGATTTGTATTTAATCAGGTATAACCTAGCCAACACTGCCCTCGGAGGGAGTTTCAGTGAGTCGGATCCAAGCAACACCTTTCCTTGGGCCAGGGTGGCCGCGGGCAGAGGAGCGCTCCGGGAGGCACCTTCTCCCTCCGGCTGGCTGCCTTGGAGCTCTCACTTTGCCTCCAAGCGCCGCGCCTGGTGCTGCATGCTCTCCCTCCCCGACCAGCATCCCCCCGTACCCTGGCCAGCATCCCTGTGTCCCCCCACTCTCCAGTTAAGGGGAGAGAGAGCCCGCGAGATGGTTTCTGTGCTGTTGTAGCATCGTTTCGGTGGACGTCGGGCAGCGTTTTGGTTTTGTGGTGGTTCTGTCGATGCAGAACCTGCAGAGCAGATGCTCATCTCTGCAGTCAGGGAGGGACATGGCATGGGAGCTGCCTCTTGCAGCAACAACCCTGCCCTGTTGGGTCACCCCGTGTGAACCCCAGCAGGAGGACCAGGGCTGTGCCATGGGGAAAAACTTGCTTCCTGTGGGGAGTACCACAGGCGTAAATCAGAGCCCGGGAATGCAGTTGACCAGCCCTGAGATAATCTAGCCTGCTGCCACTGGCATCCAGAAATAGTTTTTTGGGAAGGAGCAAGCACCTTCGTTTTGATGTGTTGCTGCAACTGCCCCGTCAGTGCCCGAGCATGGCCCCGGGGAAACAGTCCCACCATTTTATTCAAGGGAGCAGCTTTTGGCCAGACAGCTCTTTATTTTATACATGTACACACACACATATTACATGTTTTAATTTTACACAAATTTGTCATAATTTCCTCTTCTCTGAACTGAGGATGTTTCCTTTGCTGAAACAGCTGTGCTGGCTGTCTGTGCCAGAGTGGATTTAATTTACCACTGAAGCTGCTAAAATAAAAATGGGACAGATGCCAAGCCTAGCTTTTTAATGTTATGGTTTTGCTGGGGTTTCATGGAGGAGAGGGAGATATAAGGTAACAGAAACGGGGTGGGCAAATGGTGCCGCAGGCCGGGAGAGGCCCTGGCGCGGGCGCGCGGGTCCGGATCGGGTGGCAGAGCGGGAGACGGCCCGTTTGATGTGGAGGGGAGACAAAACCCCTCTTGTGCGGGGCGGCGGGAGGCGAGCGGGGCCGTCTGCACGCTCGCTGTGGCCCCCAGAACAGTTGTTGCTTCTGGCTCCAGTTTTGGGGGGGGGGGGGGTCGACCTGTTTTTTTTTCTTTTGGAAAAGCGCTGGAAAATTGTCTGGTGGCAGATGCTCTGGATGGGGAGCATGTTCCTCCCCAAAACACAGAGGGCAGAGCTGTGGTTCCCCCCTCGTTTAACCCTTAACCACCTCTGGAGGCATCCGCAGGGAGAGGGAAGGGGAAGAAAATCCCTTTGTCTGGGAAATTGCCTTAAAATCTCAGCGCCCCTCTGGAGGTACCCGCGGGAGGAGCCGGGCAGCAGCGACGCAGCCCTCCGGGATCTCCTCCAGGGTGCTGTGCCGCTTGCTTTTCTTGGCCGTGCTGCTCCATGGCGCGTAGCGGTTTCGGTGCAAAGGTAATATGACCGGTGGAACAGATTGCAGGAATTTCACCAGCTGTGAATACATGAGCTCCTCTTTCCCTCCCCGACCCCTTTCTGGAGGAGATGGAGTTTTAAAGCAGTGGGTTTTTCTTTCCAGTTTCTCAAAAGCCTGAAATCCTCCTTTATTTCAATGTGTTGCCCTCGGAAGATGGGTCAAAGCTAAGGTTTTGTCACTTAAAGGCCCTTTGCCAGCCCTCTTAAATTCCACGTAAATACATTTAACTTTCTCCCGAGGTGAAAGGGGCAATGCCGGTGGGCGTGCTCCTGGAGCAAAGGCACGCTTGCTCCATCCCGGGAGCCAGCGAGCACCCTGAGCTCCGGCTCCTGCCGGCTCTGCGCTGCTTCCCAGAGTGCCCAAGGTCAGCTGGGATAAACACGAGGGAGGAGTTTCCTCTTTTTAGAAAGAGGGATTTGACTTTTCCCTGATAAAATGCAAGAGAAAACCACCCCTCGCAGAGGCATTGCAGCTCCGTGGCGTCGTCCCCAATGGGTCTGGCTGCGCGCTGCTGGGGATGGGAGAAAAACCGTCAGTGCTGGCACCCTGGGCTGGGTTTTATGGCCGGGCACAGTCCGAGAGGCACAGTCAGATGGGCCGCCGGCTGTGTAACCTCGCCTGTCTCTTGCGGTCGGTTTAGGCATGGTCGAGAGATGTGACAGCCCGGGGGCTCCCGGCTTTGCCGGTGGGTGAGCGCTGTTTCTGTCCTCTGCCCTGGCCGGGTCCCCGATGGCGTCGCGGGGGTGAGGGACAGCATGGGGCCGTTGGGTCGGATCTGCCTTTTGAGGATGGGCAGACACGCTGTGCCCGTCAGGTGTGTCCCCCGCAGGCACCAAAGCACCGATTGCATCAGAAACTGTAATCCCTTGCCATGAAACCTCTGAGGCGGTGAGGGAAGGGTTTTGTCCTGAGTAAGTCCGTTTGCCCCCGTGTGGGCAGAGCTCACTGCCTCCAGCAGATGCTTCCGACCCCTTGGCTTTGCTGCAGGCTGGCGAGGCAGGCGGGGAGCGCTGCCTGACGAGCCCCTCGGCCTGACTGTCGCCTCCTCTTTGCCTTCAGCAGGCTGGGCCGATAAAACCGTCGGCAAGGTCTCATCCTGCCCTTGTGGGCAGCGAGGTGAGCGTGGGACCGCGATGCTCCCCGCCATGGCACCTGCTAGTTTGCATCTGTGGTTTGTAGAGAGCTTCCTTGCTGGGATCCAGCGAGAAAACACAGCTTGAAAGACCCTTTTCTTCTTGCACATATATTCCCCCATAGCTACCCCCACATTTATGTATTTGTTTTTTCCTTCTGGCCCTTTGGCTTGTTTCCCGCCCCCCCCCCCACCCCCTCGGCTGAATTTGTGTGAAGGCAGCTCAAGGCAACTCTGTTCTCTCCCAGCGAGTGCGGTGGTTTTCCAGTGTAATTACATGGAAGGGTTTTTCTGTCTCCTTGTTTGCAGACTGGTTTCCTGCCCAGTGAAATGGGAATCGCGAGTCCGAGCACGCTTTCCCCCACCGGGGTGAAAGGGGGGTCTCAGTATTTTTCTTACCCCAACAATCCTCGCAGGAGAGGTGCTGAGAGCAACATAGGTAAGTCACTTTGTGCCACCCTCGGGTGCCACCGCTACGGTTTGTCCTGCAGCTTGGTTGAGCGACCACAGGGGCTGTCGACTGGGTGGGCACCTGTGTCGGGTCTGCCTTCGGGAATGAAAGCACTGATGCTGCCATTTGCGCACATAGGTGTGACTTTGGCATTTGCTTATTTTTGGTGGGGGGAATATATATATAAAATTTTTTAAAAAGGGGGTTTGGGCTCAGTCATATAGAATTTCCTTCTTTCTGGAAAATGTCAGATTAGGTGAAAGCAGCAAATGGCTTGAGGTTCTTCTAAAAATGCCTCCAGCCACACTGCACATCAGTAGTCGTTCCTGGAAAACCTTGGGCCACCTTCGAGGCTGGTTTTATGGCCAATGGCCGTCCTTGGAGCCCCTGTTCTGCTGCAAGCAAACGGGGCTGCCAGGAACAAGTCGTTAAGAAGCGGCGTGAGGTCTGGGTGCTCTGCCGGGGCGTGGGAGCTGTGCCCTGGGATGCAGAGAGCGTTTGCTCCGGGACCTCTCCCTGCCCACCTGCCTGCTTCGATGTTCCAGAGCAGGAGTTGCCCATGCCTGGATCTACCTGGGAATAAGCCGTTTTGCTTTTAACGAAGGCTAAGGTTGCATGTGAATTTAACTTTTGGGTGAAGACAAGCCCCAGTTCTCCAGAACTTGTGTTTCTTGTCATAGTTCCTCCCCGCACCCTTCAAAGTCACTTTCTGGCTGCTATTTTGGGCTTTCCCCAACAAACGAAACCAGAAGCGACCCAGTGTTACGTGTATTTTTTCCAGTGCTTTTCAGAAAAAGGCGTCCACTTTGATATTGCCACTTTAAAAAGTTGCTGGTTTATGTTGTCAGCCTGGAAAATGATTCTTTTGCATCAGGTCATTCCGTGTGATGAATTTCTCTTCCTGAGCTACAACCTGGCAGAGTCCTTGGCTTGCCCGACTTGCTGTGTTAGCATCCTGCACCCCCCCAGCTGGGGCTTTCCTTAATTATGAACTAAAAAAAACACCCCAAATTTTTAACCAGTGCTTCCCCTTGAGCCACTTCTCGGGATGTTTCCCCTGCTGCCTCCCTGAATGGTCTCCCTTCCCCCAGGACACTGTGTCCTCCCCCCTCAGAGCTGGACCTGGCGAGATGGGCTGGGGAGGGACCGGCCGGGGTCGTCCCTGCCTTCCTGCCCCAGTGAAGCTTTCCCAAGTCTATTACTGTGTAAGGAGCAAATGAAAATACAACCCCCTCCTTGCATTTGTTTTCTTCTGCATCTTCTCTCTACAAACCCACTTCAAGTTAAATTGTTTCAAAGAAACCCCAAAAACCGAGGGGTTATCTAGGGGCTCAGTCTCTTCCAGAGAGCAAGCGCAGCCCTTCTTTGTGTGATGAGCACCTCTTATCACAGTGTTTCAGGAGAGAGACTGCCCTGTGAACCCTGTTTGTGGGTGAAACCCACCCTGAAGGGGTGCAGACGAGACAGGGAGGAGAGGTTCACCCTCAGACATTTTCACTATTGACGCTTCTTTGGCTACGGGGTGTTTGGCATCTGAGCCCTATTTGTACCTGTGTCTTCCATCCTTGGAGGCTTTTAGCTATAGCTTGTTGTTTTCCCTCCTGCTAACCCCCTTCAAAAGTTAGATCCTCTCTTCTTTTCTTCAAACCAGATGGACAGCCCAAAAAGGTTCGGAAGGTGCCTCCTGGACTCCCCTCCTCGGTAAGTGGCAGGAGCGTTTTCCCGGCAGGTATCCCCTCCCTGTTCCTCCATCCCCTGGGCGTCCCTGCTCCCTCTGCTGCGAGAGCTGCCAGCCCTGTGAGTCCAGCCACCCCAAACATCGATGGCTTGGATTTTAGCAAGACGAGGAAGGGTTTTCCCAGGTATGGCTTCCTACCTAGGAGAAATGGGGAAGGAGAAATGGGGAAGCACTGTGAGACTGCAGTGCCGGGGCAGTAGTCGGATAGAAGGAGCTGCAATGCTCCCCGTGCGGAGCAGCCGGCAGCGGCACCTCCCCGGCCAGAGCCCGGACCCATCGCCTCCTGGCCTCGCTGGCTCTTGTCTGTTTGACGTTATGTCGCGAGTGCCCGAGTGAAATGTAATATTTGGTGTGATCGGATTTCACTCCAGAAGGGAAACCAAACCAGTTGTAATGCGGGCAGGCAGCTGGGGCTGCTCCAGGTGTGTGCGCTGCCTGGGCTGTTTTATAAGAAAGCCGAGCAGCCTGTAGGAATATGTTAGCCATGCTCCCGCGGCTGTTACAGGGGAATAAACTGAACAATGTCTTTGTGGCTAGAAGTAATGGGATCTCCAGGAAGGCTAATTGGAGCGGGCTGGAGGGTTCCTGCAGGAATATGGGAGCTGTCTGGCTGTGCGGCAGCCGAGGCTGCATTCCTCGCTGGAGCGTTTGCGTGCTTGCAGGGGGACGGGCGGGCTCTGTCCTGCAGGCGAGCTGGAGCCCAGGCTGGGGCTGCGCTGGAGACGTGCCCTTGCCCGAGCGTGTCGTGCCGCTCGCTGCCAAAGCTGACGCTGACGCGCCATGAAGGGGGTGCCCGCTCCCCCGTTCCCCGGGGAACACCTGCGTGCATCCACCCGTGGGGGAGATCTCCTGCCGAGGCGTTCCTTCACTGCTAGTGCAAAGCTTGGTCTGTAACCTCCAGCATGGGCTCTGCCTGTGGAAACGGGCCCTGAGATGCCAGCGTTGGGAGGATGGAGGGAGAGGAAGGCACCGAGGGCTTGCCAGATTGGGCTCGCGGACCGGAGGGTGTTGGAGGGTTCCTGCGCACCCGCATCATGCAGAAACCAGCTCCAGTCAGCAGTGCTGAGTTGCTCTAAGGGTCTGTGTTTTAACAGGGAAAACCTGCTCAAAGCAGAATCCATATCACTGCGTCAAGTTTCTGTGTGAAATTCAGAGCTTTTAAACCCCAGTCGACATGTGGGGAAAACATCGCTCCGACAAATGGCCCTTTATTGGCCTCAGATTTCAAAGGTGACGGGGCTTGCTGCCCATTGTGCTGGCCGTGCCCTAAAGGGCCCCGATTCCCACAGGAAGAGCCGCTCGGCCTTTGCCAAAACTCAGCCCCTTCCCTGTGTCTGAGCCGACACCTGCACACGGGCTTTTCCAGCCCAGAAAGCGCTGGCTGTCGCCTCGGCTGCCCCTTGACCGCAAAGCTCCGGTTTTTGCTGTATGGGCCGGTGCTGCCTCTTTCCGCTGCCCTCTCTTTGCTGTGATCTCCGGCTTCTTGGTTTGTTTTTGAACTTCCACACCTGGGGAGAGAAATCGGCACCGAGGCGGCGAGAGAAGTGTGGAGCAAAAGGAGTCGCCAGCCTCAAAGGCAGCGGATCAAAGGGTCTTTCTTGTCTGACTCGCCTGTGCGGGAGCCCACTTTGAGTTATCGCTGGACCCTGTGCAAAATAAATAGGTTAATCAGCATCTTATTAAAATAAAGTGCTTTAATCTGTAATTCCCTAGCTGCTTTGAAAACTTAGAGAGGTCAGCGGCTGGAATAGTTGAGGGTGGCTGAAAGAGGAGTGGTTCTGCCGAAGGCACCAAGAGGCACTGGCCATGTGAGATGGTTAAAGAGGGATGTGAAGGGCGATGCCAGGCAGGGACTGAGCGGCTCTGACTGCGGGCGGGCGCAGAGGTACCTGTGCGTGTAACCCACGGCCCTTTGGGGTCAGTTCTTGTGAAATGGGTGCTGGCCTGGGGCAGCGGCCTGTGCTGGGGCTGCCCCGGGGCGTGAAGCCCCTTTGAGCCTCCCTGCTACGCAGAGCTGGAAAGCAGGGTTCTGCTCGCGGCCGCGCTCCCCCGCGGGCTGGCGCGTCCAGGCGCAGGACACGGGGCTGGATGAGGCCCCCGAGCCCCCGCTGCACGTCGGCCGGCTTTGCCGGAGGAAGCCGGGGAGGGATTTTGTGCAAGTCAGTTCCTGCAGGATTTTGTTGCTGCAGCGAGTGTGGTGGCTGGGAGCCGTTTCAGCCTGCGAATTCGCAGTCTGGTCACCGCTCTGTTTAGGTTTAGTCTGCCTGAAGTCCCACCCCGGTTCATGCATTTAAGCAAGAAAAACAGGGAGGGAGGGAAAAAAACCCAACACCACAAAGCCCTGCGAATCCCAGCGCTGGGGCTTTTCAAGCGGCTCTCTCGCCGCGCTGGCAATTTTAACCGGAGGAAATGACCTCACCTGGAGGTCCCCGAGGCCGCCGCCGGAGCTGCCGACGCGAGGGCTGGGGCCGCAGGGTGGGGAGCGGGGACCTGGCGCTGATTTACCGTTTCCTGCGGCGCTTGGCCAGCGGCCGCCGGCTCGGCCGGCTCCCCCGCAGGCGGCGGGACTGGGATGCTCCTCGCTTGGCTGGCGTGGGGAAGAGCGGAGTTGGCTTTCCCCAGCATCCCCTGCGCTGAGCAGGGAAGCGAAAGATTTGCAGGGGCCAGGGCCGCTCCTGGGGTGAAGCCTGGCCCCCCGGGATGCAACAGGAGCCGGGGGGGTCGGGGATGGCGGAGCAGGGTGGATACGCAGCGAGGCGAACTCCCCCCTCTTTGCAACCCTGGTCCGCTCATCTCTGCGATTTTATTCTTCTTGTTTTCGCTCTGGATTTATTAAATGGATGTTGCAGCTCGCCGCGGCCCCCCCGCGCCCGCTCCGCTGCCGCACAGCTGCCTCGCGCGCTGGCCAGGTGCCAGCCCCTGGCAGATGGCGCGGGGCTATTAGACGTGCTTCATTCGATTCCCTGTCCCAGCTCCCGCTATTTAATCAAATTATAGGAAAAGTCAATTTACTGGATTCTTGTTCTTTGCAGCCTCCTCCATTCCCCCGCTCTCCCCAGCCGCACGCGCTGCCCACGCGCAGCTCTGCACGCCCGCCTTGCCCCGGTCCTGTCCTGCGATGCCGCACAAAGGCGAAGCACCGCAAATTTTCTTTTTTGAGCGAGGGACGAAGGGCAGCTGCCGGCATCTGTCAGGTTTTTCCCTTCCCCCTCTCTTAATTTTATTTTTTTTTCTTTTTTTTCTTTATTTTACAAGTTCCCCGGTCTCACTGTGTAGCACCGATGCCCACAAGTTGCTTTTGGTTCCCCGTTGCCCCGCAGGGTCCGGCTGCCCAAGGCCGATGGGCGGTGAGGGGCCGGGGCTGCCCCCAGGGCTCTGAACTCTCCCAGCTTCGAGGGAAGCTGCTCCGAGAAGCAGGAACCTGGGCTGCCGGGGAAAATGAAGCAATATGTTGAAGTGCAATCGCTGGTGCTTTTCAGAGTGCCTTTTTTTTCTTTTTTCTTTTTTCTTTTTTTTTTTTTAACAAAAGGACCCCTATTTTCTATTACACCCCCACCCCTCCCCCAGCCAAAAAAGAAGAAATTCTTGGTGTTCTGGGCAATTACAGAAATAGAGAACAATTTTGCCCTTTCTCACTGGGTGAGGACAAGGGGTTGGAGGGAGCTGGCTGGGTGGGTAAAGAGAAACTCAGGGCAGGTTTCCTTTCCAGAGAGAGCTGTGTTTTCCAGGCAGAGCTGGCTGAGCGTGCCCGGCCAGCCCCTGCACCCGCCTCTGCTTTCGTATGTATTTTAAAAAAAAAATTATTAGTGGTTTCAGAATGAATCAATGGGGATGAAAATAAGCTGTAACAAAAGTTCTCACGTAATTTTGAGTGGCATTTCGGTTTCTTTGCATGTTGAATTTCTGCTTTAAAAAAAAAAAAAAGTATGTTTTTGCACCGGCACAAGGTGATTTTCGGTAAGGGCTTTCGAGGATGGGTTTGGTTAATTTAGAAGGGAAAAAAAGCACCTTTTCTTTTGCTTAATATGCTGTTAAATAACATAGCTGAACAGTGCTGCAGAAAGCTGGCCAAAAGCTGTCAGAGAGCTGTCCCCTCCCGTGTGACATCCCTTTTGAGGGACTGCTCAGCCCTCAGCTTCCCCCGTGCCTCAGTTTCCCCTCGAGCGGGACGGGCTGATTTCCTTGAAGGGTTTGAGCAGAGGCCATGCTCAGGAGCGGCTGCTCCCAGCACGATGCTGCAGGGGTGAGCAGGTCCCGAAGCCTCGCTGGTCCCCGTCGCCACCGCCCAGCCCTTAGGCGCGGGGTTAGCACGCAGAAATGATGGCTTTTGCGGTTACCCATAAAAAGTTATAACCGCAGAAAAAGGAACTAGAGCAGAGAGTTGAAACTTCTGCTGGCGCCAGCGTCTTCTGCAGGAGGGGGCTGCGGGGATCCGCGCTGTTACGGGAAGGCAGACAGGACGTGTCTGCGCGACAGCCCCGTTCCCTGTGCCGCTCCCCAGCAGAGCTGCGCCGTTCAGTACTGCCGCCGTGACTTCAGCTGAGCTGCTTCGGTTTCCCCCCACCCGGCTTTGCTGTGGGACCGACGCTGTCCTCTGCTGTGATGAATAAAAGCAAAGCTGCACAGGATGGGGTGACCTGTGGGGAGGATATCGGGCCATGGGGTGGCCAAGTACTTCTCTTCAACCCTTTTCCTGCCCCACAGGTGTATCCATCCAACTCAGGTGATGACTACAGCAGGGATCCAGCTGGATATACTCCCTCAAAACCTCCCAGCACTGTGTATCCCGGAGCCTTTTACATGGCAGGTGAGTTATTCACAACCCCGATGTCCTGCAAGCTAGCCGGAGCAGGGGCTGCCTGACCCATTATGGATGATGGGAGGAATTGCAGAGCTCATGAGATGGAGGGAGCTCAGGGCAGGAGTGCATGAGACACGAAGCAGCCCCAAAATGGCTCTGATTTGCTCAGTGGGTGATGCTTGGCGTAGGCAGGACACGACGGGGACAGACGCAGCCCCTCAGCCCAGGCTGACTTGCCCCTGTGTGGGCTGTAGGACGCATGCTGGCATCTCTGCCCTGCTCAGCTCTGGTTTTCCTTCCAGACGGGCTCCATAATTCGCCAGACCTGTGGAGTTCACCAGGTGCCATGAGCCAGTCGAGTTACGGTGCCATGCTGGGCAGCTCCTCCTCCCCGCTCCCGCAGTCCAGCGGCTTCAACAGTTTACATCAGCACGAACGCATGGTAATGCGTCCCCGCGCTGTCCCACGGGCGGGCTGGGGGGCTCCGCTCGGCCGGCCAGTGGCAGCACGTCACCTCGTCCCATAGCTGTCGGCTCAGGGCGGCTGCTGACAGGAAGGACCTGGGTCCTGGCCTGGATGCCAAAGCCCGGCAGCCTTTCAAGGGCACCTCTCACCCCTCTCCCCTTCTCTGCCAGAACTACCAGCTTCATTCAGGAGAGGTTAACGGCGGACTTCCCTCTGTGTCTGGCTTTTCCTCTGCCTCCACGCCGTACGGTGTCTCCAGTCATACGCCCCCAATCAGCGGGACAGACAGCATGATGGGTACGTATGGCCCCCGGGCGCGTGGCAGTCCCCAGCGTGACCCCCCTTACTCCACTGCCATGCAGAGGCTTAACTGGAAAATCAAAGTCTTGTGCAAACCTCTGATGCCCGAGGCTGTGATATCTGTGTCCGATGTACCCGGACACTTCTTATCCCTTGTGTGTCACCTGTGCATGGAATGACTGCGTGAGGAAGAGGCGCAGCGAGGTTATCGCTGCTGGATATCTGGGCAGGCTGTACAGGGGCACAGGGTGCTGGCTTGGGGGTTTACACCTCACTTGGTGGATCTGGGAGGAGACCAGGATCTGTGACATTATCTCCTGGAGGTGCCGTGGCTAAAAGGAGTTGCGGGAAGGATTTGCACCTGCATTGCGGGAAGGCAGGGGGTATGTGTGAAGGTGTTCATCTAAATCCAGAATACGAATGTTTGTGCTGCATTTGGATACCACGTTGAACCTTCAAGTGCTTTAATTTCTAACCCTGCTGAACCTGTTATAAAACCTGTTACTGACATGAACTCGTGTTCCCCAGAAAATGAGGATCCTGGCCTTGATTCATAGAAAAACCCTAGTTTAGAGGAGGGGGAGCAAGTTCGGGATTGTAGGGGCTTAAGATGTCCCGTGAAAATGGGCTGTGCTGCAGCAGAGACATTTGATCACTGTTGATGGCATGACACCTTCGACCCGTCGTCTTATAAAGATGTTCCTGCAGCCCCACAAAAGCCACTGGGGCGCATGTGCCCTCCTCCGGGCTGCTCTGAGCTGGCCATCCATTTAAATATTCAAGCAAAGCAGGAAGAGCGAGAAATTTCAATCTCAGAGCGGGTGACCCCAGAGAAGGTCTTGTACAGGTGCCTTGTCCTGCTGGGTTTCTGGCGCCCTGGCAGTGATGTCTGTGTCCTCTCTCGGCAGGTAACAGAGGAACCACAGCTGGGAGCTCAGGAGACGCGCTCGGGAAGGCACTAGCTTCGGTAAGAGTTTCTGCAGATCCTCGACCCAGTCCCTGTCCTGTTGCGGAGTTGGACCTCCTCTCTACAACAGGGACCCTCTAGGCAGCCGGGAAGATGGACACATTGAGAAGTTTGGGTGAATGCACCCCAAAAACACAGCAGCATCTGAGGGGAGGGTTCCCCCCTCTGTGTGCTGCCATCCTGAGTCCTGGCACTGTGCAAAAGCACCTTTTGGCAGATGGGGAATCTGAGGCACTGGACGTTACGGTGGCCCTGGAGATCCATGCCCGTGAGCTGGCTCTGCGGCCACCCAGCCTGGTCCTGGTCTGGCAAGACAACCCTATGGAGCCCTCATAGCAGGACTTGCAGGTCCCAGTGGTCCTGGCCCTGCATGTGCTGGTTCAAACTGGAGGGCACTGGTCCCACTGGGCTATCAGAGCTTGTGGTTGCCTCTGTCCCGTTCAGTGCAGGGACCTTTGCTTCTGCGTGGTGGCAGAGGGGTGCCAGCACTGCACCCTGCAGTAATTTCTTGGGGCTCTCACTTCCCTCTGAGGTGGGACCTGAAGAACGGAGGCTGTAGCTGCAGGGGTGGCAGCAGTGGGGACAGAGAGAGACCCCGGTGTTAATAGGGGAGCTGCAGGGGGACTAATGGTCTGGGCCACCGCACGTGCGCCGGCTGGGAGCTGGTGTGGGTATGGGAGGTGCCATCGGGTGGTCCTTGCTGCACCTGGGCTCCACGGTGCTGCTGGGGAGGGGGAGAGCTGTCGCGGGGTGGGCGCTGCTGACCGTGCCCTGCTTCTCTCGCTCCAGATTTACTCCCCCGATCACTCTAGCAATAACTTCTCGTCAAACCCCTCTACACCGGTCGGCTCCCCTCAGGGGCTTGCAGGTAGGTGAACAACGTTGCTCTTTGTGTAAAGGGGGATGTCAGGTTTGCTCTCAGGAGGCCCAAGGCAGTGTACTTCCCAGGTCAGCCCCAAACCCTTATTAAAGACACTTTTGGCAATCTCGCCAAATCCCATTTATTTTTAAAAGCCAGAGGGTGTAAATGTCTCCTGTGAAGTTGCATGTCTGTCCGCTTTAATTGGTTGTAGCTTTTCCCCCGTTTGGAGCTGAGCAGTGCCCGGGTGCGGTGAACACTGCGTGCGTGAGGGCGATGGCTCTGCCTGCGCCTGGCTTTGCCCCTGCATAGGAGTTTTAGCAGGCGGCTGTGCCGGCGGCGCGAGCCCGACCCGCATGGCGGCGCCGCCACGTGCTTGAGTTAAAGCATCGCTGCCACCCCCTGGGACCCGCTCCTGCCGTTCAGACAGACCCTGTCCCTGAGCATCTTGTTTTGGTGAGGCTGGGAGAGTTTGTCCCTGGTTTCATCTCCTGTGGGAGGAGCGCAGTGGGAACTGGGAAGCAGCCAACTAGTAAGAAACATTTTCGGCGCCTGACAAAAGCCCGTCTCTGCTCCCGTCCGGCAGGAGAGGTCTCCTTTCTGCCTAGCAGAGCTGGCGCCGAGGCTCCTCGGTGCCCGGGGTGCAGAGCAACGTACACACGCCAGCCCGCTGCTCCCCTGGGGTCGGAGCGAGCACAGCGTGTGTGCTGGCTGCCCGCTCACTGAGGTGATATAAATTTAAAAGCCTCTTGAGGTCTTGAAGGCCCGAGCTCAGTTTCCTACTGAGGCAGAGCAGAGGCGAGCCTGCAGCAGGGGCTGAACAGAGATTTCTGCGGGAGGCACGTGGGACCAGACCGTGACCCCTCACAGCATCGCTGCGAGATGAGGCAGGCACCTGCTGTGAGATGAAACGCCTGTGGGCACCCCGCTGCCTCGCAGAGCGCTGGCGGGGAGCAGGGGAAAACCTGTGCCTGTGTGCGGCGTGGCTGGCTTCGTACGTGTGGTGTGACCGTCCCTGCGCGGCCCCGTGCGGTGCCGTGGTGGCCCGTGCGGTGCCGTGGTGGCCCGGGCCCAGCGTGGTGGCCCGTGCGGTGCCGTGGTGGCCCAGCTTCCAGCCCCATCTAGCGGCAGCCGTGCCCGGTCCCGAGCTCTCCCCGTTTGTTCGCAGGCACATCCCAGTGGTCGCGAGCGAGCGGACAGGGTGCCTTATCTCCCAGCTACGAAGGGAGCCTCCACACTTTAGTAAGTGTTGCCGAAAGATCTTGCCTTTTCCTCTTCTCTCCCATCCCTCGTGCGCCGGGCAGTAAAGGGCTTTTGGGGAAAGTCCGCTCCCCCCGACGTCTGGGGCCTGGAGGAAGACGATGAGTTGGGAGATGGACGTTTGGTTGGAAGCAGCTGAGCGGAGCTGGGCACCTGCTTCCCGGAGCCTGGCTGGCAGAGGCGCAGCCGTGCACCCTCCCCCTGTTTAGGGCCCATTCACATCCTGTGGGTCTGGCCCAGCTGCACGGATTTCTGCCTGGTTTCTGCCTCCCTTTCCTGAGCAGTTCTGCTTGCGTGACCCCTTGTGCCTTGAGGGGATGGCACTGACGGTGTCGGGGGGTTATTTCTCCCCATACCTGCCTTGCGGTAGCTGAGTGCATGATTGCCGCCAACCATTCTTTAGCGTAGAGAGCTGCAGTGGGCTGCTGGCTTTACAGGCATTAATGCGGACCTATTTCTCTGTCCTGTCCTTCAAGCAAAACAAAATGGAAGACAGGTTGGACGAAGCCATCCACGTGCTGAGGAATCATGCTGTGGGCCAGACAGCTGCCATGCCGAGCAACCACGGGGACATGCACGGGCTCCTGGGCTCAGCGCCAGCCCACAGTGCCACCGTGGGTAGCCTGGGCCAGGCCTTCCCTGCCTCAGTCATGTCCCTGGGGAACAGGCACCCGAGTCTGGTAAGTGGAAGCATCGTGGCAGCTGGCGGGGACGTGCCAGGGACTCAAGTCACGGGGTCCCCTGGCATCCCAGGGGGATATTGCCTTTGGCATGAGAATAGCTCAGTGTGGTCCAGCTTGGGTCAGCTGTTGGCAGCATTGAACGGGTGATGCGCACAGAAGTGGCTTGCTGTCTGTGCGGGGGGGTTGAACCCACCCTCAGCACAGTGGTGGCTCTCGGGCACAAGCCCTACATGCAGTTCGCTCATGCCCCTTCTTGGGGCAGGCAGAGGTGGTGAAAGCTCTTCTTCTTTCCCTACAACATGGATGGAAATCCCTCAAAAGGGCTTCAAGCTTTCCCCAGGGGATGCAAGGAGAAGGAAGAGAGGGATCTGGTGCAGGGCAGGACCGTGGGTATAGAGAGCTGGGTATCGCCAGGACTTCTCTACTCCAAACCGTTTGGGCAGGCACCGTGTCCTTCCGTGCACGTGGGGAGTGCTGATGTGTGATGGCTCATTCAGGCTCCAGGGAGCACGACAGGTCCCAGGTGCCCTGAGCATGTGGATGCTGGGGTCCCAGGCTGGGCCACCAGGGTCCCCCCTTGTCCAGAGGCTGGTGACCACAGGAGCACATTTTTGTCAGAGCTGGTTGCCTGCTGCAGCAAACAGTAACGCATCTCCAAGTCTCTCTAGAGAACCAGACGTGCTTCCCTTCCAAGCTCCCCAGACTCTGCTACTAAGCGATGAATCATGTGTGTCCTCTGTTGCAAACTGCTGCCAGCTGCAGAGACGAGAGTGTTTGCAGCAGGGCTGGCTCTGTCCTGCCAGTCCCTGGCCGGCGTAGCGCAGCCTCGGGAGGTGCAGGCTCAGAAAGGCTGCCTGACCCTTGGTCTTTGCATCCAGGCCCTTCGGAGTGAAGTTCACGCTGCTGGGATGTCCCCTCCTCTGGTGGCAGCGGAGAGGTGGCAGAAACGTTGGCGCTTGATGGAGAGAGGACATGTGCAGCCCAGGCAGGGTGTCCTCTCCAGTGTGCCAGCCTTGCATCCAGGCAGAGAGAGGCATTTCCATGGTGGGGGGAGACAGCACTGATGGGGGCTTTCTGCTTGGTCCAGCCGATGTGCAGGGCACGGAGCTGCTTTCTGCAGTGCCTCCGCCACGGTCCCCGGAGGAGAGCTGGTGCTGGAGCAGGTCGGCTCTTCCCTCCTGCATGCCCACGCTCTGGGTGGTGGGAGTGTGCAAGGAGGGCACGTGGCTGCACCTCAGCCTGGTCTGCAGGGCCCCGCGGCTGTGCTCGGGCTGCCTGTGCCCATGCCCACTGGCCGTGACACTTCCCCCCCTCAAGGCTTGCTCTGCTTGTTCTGCTGTAGGTGGGAGGAGGTCACCCCGAAGATGGGTTGTCCAGCAACCCCAGCATGCTCCACAACCATGTCACACTTCCGTCACAGCCCAGCTCACTCCCTGACCTCAACAGGCCGCAAGACACGTACAGCGGTAAGGCAGCTCTGCATGCATGCACGCTTGAGGCTCGCCTGCCACGGGGGTGACTCGGGTCACCCGTTAGGTCCAGCCCTGCGCAGCAGCAGCCTGGGGGGAGATGGGTGCTCTTGTAAGGCTGGTGCTTCCTTGCAGCATCTGCAGGGCAGTTTCTACCTTGAGACTTTTCCAGAGGTTTGACCTGCATGTTCCTGTCCCTCCTGCCAGCTGCGCATGCACGGTGTCCCCAGGTCCTGCTCTGCTGGGGGAAGTTGGGCTCTGACTCTGGAGGGCCTGGGAGGTGGGGGGAGAAGAACAGGGAGTGGTGGCAGGGCAGAGCTGGCACCCCTCGAGCTCCTCTTGCTGCGGACCGGCGATGCAGGATGAGTCCAGGATGCTGCGTGCTGGCAATGCAGCGCAGCAGGAGCAGAGCCTGGGGAACCCCCAGCCCTCCATGCGGGTCAGGCCCCTCCAGCCTCCATGTGCGGCTCTGCTTCCTCAGCAGGCTTGTCAGGGGCTCTGGGGCGAAGCAGCGTCTCCTCGGGAACCAGCGAAATAAAGCGGGAAGAGAAGGAGGATGAGGAGAACACGTCGGTGGCAGATAACTCAGAAGAGGAGAAGAAGGAGCTGAAACCTTCCCGGAACAGAACAAGGTGCTCTTTGAACAGGTCTCTCCCTTCACTTACTCTGTTACCAGGCTGGGGGCGTTTGGGCTGGGGTACGACCGTGGTGACCCACCGGGCGCTGGGCTCAGCCTGGTGAGGCCGGGGATCATCCTGCGGTGCAGACCCACCAGTCCCTGCCCACTGTGGGAGCCTTGCCTGTCCTCGCACAGAGGCGGCACAGCCCGGGCTCCCGCTGCTTCCCCACGGCTGGCCGCTTTGGGCCGTGCTGGGGAAGGCTCCCTGTTGCCCTCTCCTTCTGGCTCCCGTCCCCGTGGCCACACGACTTCCTCGCACTCGTACAGCAGAGGGCTCACGCCTTGTCCACACGAGATGTACCCCCTGTGTGGTTGCCCGGGGCGTTGCTTGTGGCCATGCATGGAAAGGACTGAGCGCTCAGCTCCCCTCGGCCAGGGGTGTGGAAGGTTTTGACCTCCTCCCTGCTTTGGGTCGTCTCCGCTGTCTGCTTCAGGCTCCTGTATCCTCTGTCACATCCAGCCAGATGCGTGGCAGCGGATCAGGTAGAGTCCTTCCAGTCCGCTGGCTTGTCTGCAACCTCGCCATCGGCTTGGAGACCTCGCCAGGGTGATGCTGCCCGGAGGGGCAGCGCCGGCCCCGCTCCTGCCCGACTGCAGCCGCCTCCTGCCCGACTGCAGCCACCT
This sequence comes from Ciconia boyciana, assembly GCF_034638445.1. Lineage (NCBI taxonomy): Eukaryota > Metazoa > Chordata > Aves > Ciconiiformes > Ciconiidae > Ciconia > Ciconia boyciana. Next base: position 1,157,139 of record NC_132957.1, on the reverse strand, counting down.
CCTGCCCTGGAGGCAGAGGGCTGCGTCTTCCCAAAACGCCAGCTTGGGACACCAGTGTTGGCCCCCACACCTTCTCCGGGCCACCCTACAACCTCCCGGCAGCAAGCTCAGGGCTTAATTGCATTGTTGTGGTTTCTTTCTTTGTTGTTTAAATACAAAACAAACAAAAAAAAGAGGCAGAAGAAGAGCCTTAATTGCTTCTCTCCAAAGTCTCTGCGTGTCTCCGTGTCTGACGCGGGGCACCGGGCCGGCACGTCCCGGCGGGGACACGCAGGGCGCAGCACCCCGGCTTGCGGGGCCGTGCGCGGGGCTTGGCATCTCGGTGCCTCGACGTGTGTTTCTTTTCTGTGAGTTGACCAGTGCTGAGAGTGCACGCGAGGAATGTCCCTGTCTCGTTCTTATTTTAAACCATTAGTCAAGATGAGGATGAGGAGGACGATCTTCTTCCCCCAGAGCAAAAAGCCGAGAGAGAGAGAGAAAGGAGGGTCGCCAATAATGCCCGTGAGCGCCTGCGGGTCCGTGACATCAACGAGGCCTTTAAAGAGCTCGGACGCATGTGCCAACTCCACCTAAACAGCGAAAAACCGCAGACCAAACTGCTAATCCTACACCAGGCCGTATCAGTCATACTGAACCTGGAGCAACAAGTTAGAGGTCAGTGAGGGTCCCGGAGTGGTGATATTTTACGTATCTGATCGGCACGGGGCTGTCTGTCTGTCTGTCTCCTGTGACATGTGCTGTGGTGCCTCGCACTGTCTCTCTCCCCTGTGGCCTTGGGTTCCCAAGGCTGTTGATGTCCTTTTTTTTTTTTCTTTTTTTTTTTTTTCCTTTTTTGCATCCCTGCTGTTCTCTTTTGTTCCCCACTGCCACTGCGTGTGCTGCATGCTGGTCCCTGAGGGGGCACCTGCGCCATCCTCGCTTTCCCGCAGCCAGGTGTTTTGCTCAGCTGCTTGGCCAGCAAAATGGGAAAAAAAAACCCAACACACACCCCCCCACACACCCCCCCCCCCCCAAAAAACCAGCAAATCTCCCAGAGGGGGCCCAGATCTGACTCTCCGAGGGCTGCTCCAAGCACAGAGCCTGTCTCTGCCCGCAGCAGCAGTGAGCTATGCCCCGTCCTCCCCGCGCGCCCGGCACAGGGCTCTGCATTCCTCTCCCACCACTGCGCCCCTGGGTTTGCAGGCACCTGGCAAACCCCTGGGGATCGCTGGAGCCGTGCGAGGGGCAGTGGGATGGAGACGCTGAGCCCAGGGTTGGGCAGCCCTCGCTGCCTGTACAAACTGGTCTCCGACGCAAGCTGGGAGCACCGTGCATCCCTAGCAGAGCCTGGAGCTGCGGGTGGGGGCGCGCAGGCTCTCCCCCTTGCCGGGGAGCGCTCGGTCCCTTCCCACGTGCGTGTGCGCCCGTCTCGGCCACCCGTGCTTGCCCTGGGGGCCGCCCGTGCTTGCTTGCCCCGGGTGCCGCGTCCCGGTGGGAGGGGAAGCAGAGGCCTTGGCTTCCCGCTCCGGAGGACTTTGCTGCTTTGTTCCTGCATCCTGCAGTGCATGCTCCCGCTCCCCGGCCCCGCTGCGCAGGGTGCTGTGGCAGGTTAACCCCCTTTCTCTCTGCAGAGGCTGTTGTAACACGCATCGGTGGTTTGTGCCTGGCTGTGCTCCTCTGCTGGCCTCTGCTGTTGCATTGATGTTGGAGTCCTTTGTGCCTCTCTTCAGTTTGTAATTTTTTGCCTTTCATAACATGTATATTTTTTCCTGTCTCTTTTTTAATTTCCCCTTCCTTTTTATTTTTTATTTTGAGTTTTTATTTTTTGGTTCTGTTCTTTCCGATCTCCTACAGACAGTCCCCAGCCGTGACCTCTCGGTGGTCCCACTCTCTACCTTGTACTTGCTGCTTGCGGATCGAGGCAGGAGCCGAGGGGTGGGGGGGGCAGGGGCTAGGCAGAGTTGGCACCGTGTTCACTTTGGTCTCCCACGCTTGTCCCTTTTTAAACCCTTCTTGGACGCAGCCGGGGAAGCGAGCCGAGCCCCGCGTGCTGCTGTCAGCAGGCGTTAGCACAGGCAGCGAGGGTGTCCCTTCTCTGGTGGGTTTGGCCTTCGGGCTGCTTTGCAGGAGAGAAGCCAACCCCCATGTCCCTTCCTGCGGGGCTGCCGTGGGAGTGGGGCCATCGGGTCCCCGCGTGCCCAGCCGGGGCTGCCAGGATCCTCCTGCTGCCATCAGCAGCTAACAGAGCAGGAGGGGAAAGGAGAAGATCGGGGGGGTTGCGGGGGGCCAGGCAGGCAGGGCAGTGCCCTCTTTGAGCAGGGCACAAGGCAGCCAAGGCACCGCAGATCCTTATAACCTGGAGGACCCCGCACGGCCGTGCAAACCGCCAGCAGCACTTGCTGGTGGCAGGGAGGTGGCTCCATCCTGCCTGGCTGTGGCGTGCAAGGCGCTGCCGGAGCTGTGTCCCTGCTGGGTGAGCCACCAGCCAGGAACCGGAGCTGCCAGCGTGTGTTTGGAGGAGCGAGCTGGGTTTCTGCCGCAGCTGGGTTCGGGTTGCTGGGACGGCTGGTGGCTCCGCTCCCCCCGGCCATCCTGGACGTGCTGGAGAGAAGGTGGCAGTGCTGGCTGGGGCACCAAGGCAGTGAGGAGGGGACACAGGCAGGGACAAGGCAGCGAGGAGAGGATGCAGACAGGGATGGTGGGCAACCCTCTGTCCCACACAGGCAAACACTTGCCTGGGGAGCCCTTGCTCCCCCTCCACACAGTCGGGCACCATCCGGAGGCTCTCCAGCCCCGCAGCGCACCCAGGAAGGCTCTGACTCTGCGGCCCCTCTTTGGTGAAGGCTTATCCCTGCGTGGCTCCCCTGGAGCCGAAGGCCACAGTCTGTCCCAGTGCCAGGTCTCGCCCAAGGACCCTCCTCAGATAGGTGTCTTTCCTGCAAGAATTTTTGCTCTGGGGGAGAAGGTCGTCTGTACAGTAAATTGGGGGTTTGGAGGGGACGGGCTGCGGGCGAGGCCGCGGTTTAAGATGCTGCCAGCACGACTCTGCCTTCCCCCCGTCTCTGCCTGTTTTGGGCACCCCAGGGTGCTGCCAGTGGTAGAGGCTCTCCCAAAGCTCCTGACTGTGCCTGGAAAAGAAAATCGCCCCCTTCCAGGGTGATTTTGGCTGTGTTGAAAGACCTGGATTCAGTGTCTGCATCCAAGACTGACCCTCAGCAGCAGCCCGGGGCACTTGGCGCCTGCCCCTGGTGCTGCTCCCCACCCGTAAGAGGGTGCCAGGCCAGGCTGCCTCATGCTGCTGCGGCATGGCTGCCCGAAACGCCTTCACTGGGAGGATTTTGCTGCAGATGGGATTTTTGAAGAAAATCTGACAAAGAGGGATTTGCTTTCTGCCAAAAAGTCTTTCCTTGAGGGATGAACCTGATGTTTTTGGCTGAGACTCCCCTGAACTTTTAGTTTTCAGCCGAAAACAAACAGGAAGGCAAAATTTTGCAGAGGGGAGAAGGTGCTGGTGTCGATACTGCATCCACTGCCCGCCCTCGCCCCCGGCAGCACCCTCCAGCCCCGTGGGAGCCCGGCCCTGTGCTGGCAGCACCTTCACGTGGCTCGCAGAGGTGACGCACAGCCCAAATAGCCCGGGCCGCTCCAGGAAGCGGCCGAGACGAATTGGCTTTGCAAAGCGAGGCTGTTTGAGCCGTTTCCAGTGGACACCAGAAGCACTACCAGCACGGCAACGTATAGCCCCCCCCTTGGTACCACCCCCCTGACTAATCCCTGTGGTGCTATGAACCCAGCAGTACAGACGAGGCCTTGTCACTGGAGGACAAAGATCTGAGGGACCGGGAGAGGAGAATGGCCAATAACGCCAGGGAAAGGGTGCGTGTGCGGGACATTAACGAGGCCTTTAAAGAACTGGGACGCATGTGTCAGATGCACTTAAAAACGGACAAAGCACAGACCAAACTGATCATCCTACAGCAAGCGGTGCAGGTCATTCTGGGCCTGGAGCAGCAAGTACGAGGTATGGTAACAGCTGGCAGGTGCATTTCGGGGCCTTTCTCTCCCCCCACATCTCTGCGTGCGCGTGCATCTCTGTTTGTGACTCCTGCTTTCGGTGCGAGGTTGCGTGTTTGCATCACCAGTGGCACCCTCGGGTGCACCGTGCGGCAGGCTGAGCTTTCCAAAGCCCCGGCCTGGGGTGGATTTGAGGCCGCTCTGTCCGTCTCCCCTCATGCTTAATGGGAATTTGGCACCTGGATCCCATTAAGCAGCTTTGGAAAACTCAGTCCTCAACTCTGAGAGCTGGCTGAGGTACTTGGGGTTTTCTGTAAGCAAGCACATGTTTAAATTGGCATGGTGTTTCAGCCGGGCATGGGGTTTTGCTCTAGCAGGGGTCCGGCCAAGTTACTGCAGCCACTGCAAGGAGCAGCAGGCAAAGAGCAGCTTGCACTGAGGTTGTTTCCTCGCATGGTCCCGTGTGTCTGTCCTGGGACTCTGTCCTCACTCTCTCCTTCGGATGCTGTTGCCGTGCACGATGCTGTTGCCCAAACTGAGGTTGCTTCCCTCCCTTCCTTGCTGTTTTTGGCATAGAGCGCAATCTGAACCCTAAAGCAGCCTGCTTGAAGCGTCGGGAAGAGGAGAAAGTGTCCGGAGTAGTAGGAGATCCCCAGATGACGCTTTCAGCTTCGCATCCTGGTCTAGGAGATGGTCACAACCCTGTTGGACACATGTAAAGGTATCGTCCCCCGCCCTGTGATCCCAGCACCCCACTGCAGGTCCAACCCGCTGCTGACGAGCGCTGCTCTGCTTTGGCTGCTCAGCCCCCCTCGTTTGGCACCAGCCAATGTCCTTCTTAATTTACCTTAACTAATGACTTGCCCGTGCATGTCGTTTGCTCGTCTGTGGACACCAAAGCCTCTGCCCCACAGGAGAGGTGCAGCGCCGTAGCCGGGACGGAGGGTTTCGGTGCTCTCGCCACTCTGAGCGAGCTCAGCTCTGCTCTGTGCCTCCCAGCCCTGCCCCAGTTGGCTACTGGAAGCCAGCAACTCCTTTGCCCGGTGGCCCTATGGGAGGGAATAGGCAGGTCTCAGAAATGCTAAGAAAGACAGAGAAGGTGAAATTCCCCCAGCGAAACCATGGCAGGCACAGGCTCTGCTGGCCTGTCCCTGTTTTTAAGGGAACCCCATGCTTGGCCAGCAGCAGCTCAGCATGTTTGGCCCGAGCAGTGCAGGGATGTCGGTGGGGGATTGAGCAGATCAGGGGCGGTGGGTCAGAGGCCGACCCCGTCAGCGTGGCTCCCCGTGCGGGGCTGCAATGCCTCAGCCCGTAGCACCCGCACGCCCCGGAGCGCACAGAGGTGCCGTGGTCCCCCAACGTCCCCTGCGCCGGTGGGTGCCTGGGGCTGCCCTGAAAAACAAAAGGTGAAGCCGGTGTCTTGGCAGAATAGCGAGCTTGTGTCTTAGCTCCGCTGCAGCCACATCGAGCCCTTGGGGCTGACTTCTCCTGCAGAGACCAGGCTGCGGCAGGGTGGCTTGTGGCCCCCCCCACGCAAGGAGCAGAGTTTTATTCTCATTTGGGTTTCTCTCACTTCAGGCTTTTGGTTTTTTTATTTGTAGATCTTTTTGTTCCTCTGGATAGAGAGATCTGTAGGAAGAAAACCCTCGGTGTGACCTGCAACCTTCTCGAACCATAAACTTTAGTACCGCTAATACTGACACACATGGACGGATCCTGGCATGACGTAAGGGGTGGAAAAAACACTTTGTCAAAAACAAAATGAAAACAAAAAAATTGCCTTAAGTATAAAGTGTGGAACAGTCAATACATATCACTCAGTTAGGAGGGGGTGGCATGTTCTCTTGGCTTGTTCACAAGCAGCCAGCAGCAAAATTGTGCCTAAGCTTGATATTTCTTTTTTAAAAAAAAAGAACATTAGTTATGAGATTTTTTATGTAGAACAAATAGCAATGCCTTTTGGTTTTTTTAGCTTCTTTTGCATATGTTTTGTAAGCAACGAAAAGAATTTTTTTTTGTATAAAAAAAATGTCTTGTACCCCACGCTTTTCTGCTGCTGTTTCTATAGTTAACGTTGCATCTTTAGGATCAACCAGAATATTAAAATTGTATTAAGAGAGACTGGATATAAAGAGAGGAATTCTCAGATTCGGCTCTGAAAGCCACTAAAAGCGAATGTAGCCACAGCAAGGGGATGTTCTTCCTTGCCTGGCTTGTACCTTCCATTATAAAAAAACAAACTCGTGCTGAATTCACCATCTCTTTGCTTTGGCCACTTCTGATTTGGGAAAAGGAAGTTAAACAGCAAAGCAAGCTGCAGCAGTATCCCTCAGCGGTGCTCCCGCTCCTCCCGGGAGGTGACCGAGGTCCATCACGGGTCTCTGCAATATTTGCTTTACTCCTGGAGGATCCCAGAGGCCGCGGTCCCATCTGGGAGAGGAGGTGCCCCGTGGCTGTGCCGGAGCATCATGATGGGGAGGACGAGCTGCCGGGAGAGAGCAGGCCTTGGGGGGTGGAAGAGAACCGAGGGACTGGGGCTCTTTCAAGGTAAGCAAAGAAGCAACACAGATGCAAGAGGGAAGCCCAGGACAGAGGAAAGCGCCTCTTGCCTATGCGTCTGAGCAAATGCCCGCTGTCAGAGGTGCTTCCAGGGGCAGCGCTGAACAAAGACGAACTGAACAAAGCTGGAGGACTGGGAAGAGGCAGAGGCGGACAGAGCAAAGGCAGCAACGGGACGCCGTGCTCGGTGGCCCGAGCAGCAGACAGACCCGCAGACGCTGGCAGCAGGCAGCGGAGCCCAAGGTGGCAGGAAGGGGAGCAGCTACCTGGCGTGTGCACGCGCTTCAGCCCTCAGCAAGCCGCAACCGGCAGCAGGATCCCTGTCTCCACGCAGCTTCTCCCCACACTGGAGCCACCACCATCGGAAGTGCAAAACGCTGCAGGCTTGGGGAGAGGGGTGGTTTCACACCCCGCCTTCACCTGCTGTTGTATCTCCAAAGAATCCTGGGAGGCAAACTCAGACCAGCATACCACCCGGCTTGCCATGGGGATGCAGAGTGGCCGCTGTCACCTGTAGGTGGGCTCCTCTCTCCGTGCTGGAAAGGAGGGGAGCGGCGAGCGCCCGTCCTGCGTGAGATGCTCCAGCAGCCAAGCTGGGCCAACGATCCCTTCGCTCCAAGGGCCTTCCCAGTGTTGCTCCAGACTGCTCCAGTGTGTTCAGCGGGAGGAAGACCCCCGGCAGCCCCAGCGTGTGGCAGGGTGCCCCAGAGATGTGGGAGCAAATGAAGAGGTGCTCGGCGGTGCTGAGCTGTGGCAGCTGTTCTGGAGTTGGCAATGGAAAAGCATCCACCAGGAATTTAGTCTTGTTTCTTCCCTCTCCTTCTCCTTCTGAAACATTTTGTGCCCGGTTCTTCCCAGCTCTGCAGGCAGACGGGGTCAGCTCCCCAGGGGGATGTCAAATCCCAGCTCAGCAGTGTCTGTAATGCTCTCAGACTGGGGCCGGCTGCTGCCCAGATCTGCCTGGCAGAGCCCAATCGGGCAGGATAGTTCACAGGGCACGGGTGCTGGCCTGGGGGGAATGTGGGGACAGCGAGCACGGTAGGACCCCCAGCAGCAGGGTCCATCTCTCCCCTCTGCTTTTCTGGCCTGCGCTCCTGGGGAAGCTATATTGCTTTGGCACAGGGAAAGGGAAGGACTGGTGGACAGGATTAGGTCCTGTGGCACTTCCTAGCAACCCCAGGCTTTGGCATAACCTCCTGGTGCTCCTCTTGTGCTCGTAGCTGTGCTTTGTGCTCCAGCAAAGCCTACTGGAAATGCTCAGAACATTGCTCATCTCCCACCTACAGCCGGGTACTGTGGGCTCAGTCCCTGTAGCATCTCAGAGAGGAGCAACTTAAAGTGCCGGAGCAGTATGGGACCATCTCTCCCTGCTGCCCCTGGCACCGGCACTGCCCTGGGACTCTGCAAGGTCCAACCATAGCTCTGAGGCTCTCGGGTGCTCCTGGCTTTCCCTGCCCACAGCCCTCTGCTCCCACCATCACTTCTGTGTCGTGAGACCTGAGACCACAGCAGCCTCCAGCTCTGTCCCCAGGAAGTGTGGGAAAGCTCGGTGGCTGTGGTCCCTGCAGCCCAGGAACACGCATTCTTCTTGCCTGTGTCAGCAGACATGTTTCAGCCTAATGAGCTCGTCAGGTTATGACACTCTTCCCTCCCTTGGGTTCTTCTGCCTGCTTAAGGACTGGGCAGTGTGAGACAGATGAGGTTTTCCTCCGTGTGTGACAGCCTTGCCCCCGTGGAGCAGCTCCCTTGCAGCAAAAGCCGTGTCTTCCTGAAGCATCCTGCCAGGTTGGGTTGTGCTTCAGATGCTGGAGCAAGTTCAGTTTGGGGATGGTAAAACAGGCGGGGAGGGGGCAGTGCCCCTCCATAGCCTGCTAGCTGGGTCCGGACACTCGGACAACCCTGATTGATGCTCTAGGGTAGGAATTAGGGACTCATCAGCTACTTTCTGCAGCTGGTAAGAGGCTGCTTCATCCCGTGAGCATTTCTGCCCCGTTGGCAGGACGGTGCTGGGGCTGGCAGGGCGCTCGCTGCTCGGGGTTTTCTGCTGGCTCAGTGCCACTGCCCCAGGACTGGGCAGGGATGGAGCAATGTCCCAGCCCTGGCAAGCGTGAATCTGTACGAAAAAATGAAAAGTGCTTCCCCAAAACTTTCATTTTGCAACAAGAATTTGAGGTGGCAGTCATATACAACTGGATTTAAAGAAAAGAGATGGTAGTCAAGAAAAATCTGGAAACTCAACAAAATTGGAAATTTGAGAAGATTTATGATTTGTTCAAAATTTTGCTGAACTCCCTCATCCCCTCCGAGTCCTGGCTGATGCTCTGCAGGCCAGGGGGAACTCCTGATGAGACAGAGCCTTTCCCATCATCCCCAAACCACCAGGCACTGCAACAGAGATGGGGCTCTTCATCTGCATTTAGGTGGCTCAGATGCTGTTTTCTTGACAGCAAAACCAGCTAACTTCATGGCAAGGCTCGGATGAAAGTCCTTGAGCATAAACCCCCGGGTTGCCAGGGTTTGGAGGAGATCTTGGTTCCTCCAGCAGGGAAGTGCAGTGTCGGGGGCTGGTAGTGCTGTGCCTGGGAGCTGCCTCGATGGCGCAGGGTGCTTTGTGTGCTGTCGTGCTTGCTGCCTGCGCCAGCTCAGCACAGCCTTGGTGGAATCTCTGCTCTCCAGCTGTATAGGGAGCAACTGCGGAGTGCAGCAAGACAAAATTACTTTGGCTTGCCCCAGTGTGTTGGGCTCAGTGTGAACGTGGTGCCTGTAACCTGCCAGTGAAAGTGGCTTTTCTAAAAATGAGCATTGTCAGGTGCTGTCCCCAAAATACCACCGGGCCATCCCTGAAATATCAGCCTATTGCAATGAAACTCTTGTCTTTAGGTGTCATGGTCAGAGAGGGCCAGGGTCTGCGCCCTCCCCAGCCCATGGCTCTGCTGGCATTCAGCTGTGCTATCTTACAGATCACTTTTCTCCCCAAAATTGCTTCTCTGCCTGTCTGCATGTCCCTTGCGCTGACGGTCCTGCACAGAGAGATGTCACGAATGGGTGACATGCTGCAGGGTAGCATTCAGTTTTCTGCTTCCTCTCTCAGCCTTGCATGTATGGGTTCTCCTGGGCTGTGTGCCCCTCAGCGTTGGGGGCCACAGAGCCCCCACAAAGCTTCCTTCATCGGATGAGGAATCAGGGGAGAGGCTGCCTTCTCCTGTGTGCATTTTCTAGTTTCTCTTTTTCCCGGGACGCAGTAGCTGAGCTGCATTGCAGTCAAACAGCAGAACTGGGGTCCCAGGCGCACATCTGCCATGGGACGCTTCTTGTGTGGCAGGGCCAGCCGCTGGGGTGCAGTCCTCGAGTCCCGAGCCCAAGGGACCTCCTCTTTCCTCCGCCTCAAGCAGCCCCCAGCCTCCCTGCATATCCTGCCTGAGAGCTGCGCATGCCACCAGGTGCTGGGGAGTGTCTGGAATCCAGTTTATTAACAGTAAAAATTGCAGATTTTTGTTCTTTCTCCCTCTTCACCTGCTTTTGCCCCAGAGCAAAACAGCTGCAGCCTCCCAGAGACCGCACCTTTATGGTCTCATACTGATGGCACTCGGCATCGACAGGAGGTGGTGGCAGTCTGCCTGCTCCTGCTCACAACCCTGCAGCCGCTGCCAGTGCACCCCGGGGAGCAAAATTCCAGCTAACCCCTGGTTTGGCAGTCTCTCCCCTGCCTGTGACCCACCAGTCAGACCTACTCACAGCCAAGCGACTGCCTGGCTTGAGTTCAGCTCCAGCTCTTTGCCAACATCTCCTCGGGCTCTCTCTGCTCCCCTGCTTTTACAGCTTGTGCTGGTATCCTTCGGAGGTGTGTTGGCAGGAGGGACAGGACCTGGGACATCTGGATCCCAGTCTGTACCCCTCCTGTCTGCACTGAGCTCCAGCCTGGGAGCAAGGGGCACAGCAGTGCCTGGGCAGACGGTTTGCAGGAATTGGGGCAGTTGAGTTAGCTGGGCACCCTAAGATCCTGCATCTGGCTGTCGGGAGCAGGTCCATGCCAGCCCCACGCGGTGGGGTCAACTTGCTGCCCCTCCCCTGTGCACCGTCACTCCAGGGCCAGGGGTCTGGCTGCTTTGCAGTTGGGGTTTTTGCCCTCGCCAGCAGAGAAATGCAGAAATGTGATGTGAAACCTCCCCAGCTGTGACTTCAAGTGAACAGCTTTTTTCCCCTAGCCCGTGCGTCAGTGATGAGCCGGTTTCCTAGAGGTTTGCACTCGCTACCTGGTAGCGATTGAACAGGAAGGACAGAATCGGGCTGGGATTTCCCCAGGAGTCTGCAATTTCAGGTTCAGTGCAGAAGCTGCTCTCAAAGGTCCTTTGCGTCTCACACGTGTACCTGGTGAAGCCAGCAGCGGCTTTAGGCCCTGGGTCCTTGCTGGGCGATTCAGTGCATCCTCCCGCTCGGCAGGCGAGGGGTGCCTTCAGAAACAGGAGGCTTTTCAAATCCTCAATCCCCTGCATCCCTGAGCTTTGCTCCCATGAGGAGGCTGCTAACTTCAGTGCCAGTGGAGCCCATGGTCCTCTTTGCAGGCCCTGCTATGTGCTATGCTGGTGACTGGGCCAGCTCCAGTTTTAGCAAGTCCCTGGCCTGGAGTTTTAGAAAAGAGCTGAGAATGGGGAGGTGAAGCAAAACTAGTACTGGACTTGGGCTAGGACAAGCCACCAGCCCCTGAGGTGCGGTGCTGGCTAACCTGGAGCAAGCCGTGGCCACTGGATTCCCCTGTTCCTGCTTGACACCAGCAATAGCAAGGCCTGTTTTCCATACCACAAGCTTGCACAAGGTCTTTGCCCTGTTAAATCCTATGCAACCCCCTCTCCTCTCCCTCCTGGGTTCTCCAGGTCGCAGCCCAGCCCATTCTCTCTGCTCTTGTCCATGACTGCTGAGCTCCTGCTCCCTGCTGCTCTCAGGGTCCAGCTTCATTTCTAGCAGCTCCAAAAGCATTTCAAGACCTGTGCCCTGGAGCCGGGGCTGGGTAGACAAGGGGTGAGACCACAGGAACACCCCTTCCAACTCGTGTTGCAGGAGCCGAGCACTGAATTGGAGGGGGCAAGGCCTGGTCCTAGGGCTCCTCCGTGCACCCTTCACCCTCCTGTGCCTTCTACTCGATGCTTGGCGGCTCACTGCCAGTATCCTTCATCTTGCACCATCTCCCCCAGTACCCCTGAATGGAGAAGCTGTGTCCCACCTCGTTGCTGCCCAGCTCTACGGGCTGCTCTGTTAATGCCTGAGCCTCAGGCTTGGTTTGGCTGGTCTTCCTTCAACCGTCTCAAGCCTGAAGGTATGTTTTCCTTCCTCCTGTGCTCCCCAGTCTCTCCAGCCAGCACCTCCGAGCTGTTTCCCTTCATGCGCAGCCACCGTGGGTTTCTTCACAGTGGGGCAGAACCGTGCCACCAGCTGCCTATCTGCTGGGGCGGAGGTGGGAGGATTTGGGAGGTGGATGCTGCAGGTCAGCCCCGTGGCACAGCTGCCTCTCCCTGCCCCACTGCCCTTAGGGCAGGCGTGGCGGGACCCGGTGCTCTGTGCAGAGCCCAGATCAAACAATCTTCAGGGCAATTCACCCCTTCTGGAGAGCCGGCAGCTGCAGTGCCTTTGCCTGCGGGACTCCCACATGAGCCGAGCATGGAGGTGGTCTCTGGTTAGGAGGGTGGTGCAGGCCACAGGCGTCCTTTCTGCCAAAACTTCTGTGTCCATCTTGCATCCCGCCCCCAGGGGGCAAGAGGCAGCCCTGCCGTGGGTCTCCACGCCGGTATTTCTGTTCCTCTGCTTTTGTACGCCTCTTGCTCCTCAGGTCTTGTAATACCTACCCTGGTCCAGCCAAGCACCCACCGCATTGGAAGGAGAGGGAATAAAACTCGCGCCCTGTCACACCTTGGCACGGTGCAGCTGTGGGCACCGGTACGGGAGAGCAAAGGGGTTTGTGCTTCAAAATGGGGTGTCCCGGGTACCGAGGCCTTTTGCCGAAGAGCATCCTTGTGCCCTGCATCCCTGGGCTGTGCCCTGGGGAGCCACGGAGCTCCCCGCAGCAGCTCCCGCAGCAGCGAGCTGGGGACACTGCGGATCCCCCTTCCCGGTGCCACGTCTTCCCAAATCACTTGAAACCCACCAGCTTTTGAGCAAACCTTGTAACATGGGGCCTCTCGGGGAGGGAAGGAGCCACGGGAAGCCGTGCACCCTCCTGCCAGCGGTAGTTAATTTGCCAGGAGAGGGGAGAGGAGAAAGAGGCACCTGGTGAAGCAGAGCAGGGATGACCCCAACCACGCTTGGACCTCGCGGTCTGCAGGAAATGGCCCATTTTCTATGGAGGGCTCCAGCTCGTTGGGGAAACGAAGCGTTACTGGGTTGCTCTTTCTATATATTTTTGTAGGATGGGGGGTGGGAGAGCAGATGGGAGATGCCTGCGGAAGTTGTTTATTTTTAACCCCGTAGAAAATTTTGGGTTGTTTTTGGGTTTTGGCCTTTAAAAAAATGGTCCTTGCTTTTGATGTTTATGCTGCCTACCTGTAAATCCAGATGTACTTAAGTGGCTGAAATCCTTGTTCTTAAATCAGATACACATTATAGTTTTGAACTATATATATAGTAAATATATATATATATATGCCTAACCCAGCAAAAAAAAAAAAATAAAGTATTTGGGGGTGGGGAAATGCGTTGTTCTTTGAAATGAATCACAATTGGGGGATAAAATTGTGTTTCTGAGTGCCTCAAGATATGAATTGTTTTCATTTTTTTAAATAATTTTATACAAGTGTCAAAACAGCTGGCTGGATTATTTGGAATTTTTAAATAATCCTAACTTTTTTAAAGTAGATTTTGAGAACTGTCCTGTATATAACAGTAATGTAGCAATAAATGTGACATTTTATAACAATATTACTTTTTTTCCCCATATCTGTCTTTCAGATGTTGTATACCTATGAATGAAAAGTTGTAATAAAGGTTTTACCTTGTACTAAAAAAAAAAAAGAAAAGGCAAGACAAGACAGGTTCTCAGACGCTGTCCACTCAATCTCTGTTCCTGTGCTCTGGGCACAGGTCCTACCCACCTGAATTGGCACTGTGGCACAGCCTAAATTCGCACACTGCGAGTGTTGCTGACCCTCCCTGCACGCAGCCTCCAGTGAAGGTTTCCAGCACCGCCCATCACCATGGGATCTGGGCACCTTCCCCGGCAGCCATCGGACACGCCTTGGCAGACATGTAGGTGCTGGGGTCTCCCTGTCACAGCACAGCTTCTCCTGTGGCTCTGCTGTGGTCGATGAGGTCCTTCGCCGCCTCTCCGGGGTGCTGCTCTCATGGGGCAGCGTGTATTTTAGCCCGGGTTATGCGTGGCAGAGGTCTCGTCTTCATTTTTATTGCTGGAAAGATTTGTGTTGGGAATGCAGCCCCTGCCTGGCTGGAAGGAGCGGATGTCGCAGCACGGCTGTTGCTTCCTTGCCTCTGCCCTGGGGAGCACCCAGTGAGGGCAGTACCGGCAGGGTGCAAGTTGGAAGTCGGGTCAAACGCACCCAGCCCATACCAGGAGCCCAGCATAGACTGGTAATGGGGGAGACGATGTGGCAGAGCATTTAAGAGGGCTTAAACCCTGCAAGAATGGGCTGGATCCAGTACTGGGAGACAGCCCAGCCTCGTAGGTTCTCACCCTCCCAGCCTCATCCGTGGGGTGAATCATGAGGGATCTCTCTCCGTCACCCTCTGCCAAGGGCCCAGCCCCGGCCACAGCATCTTCAGAGGCACCGCTGTGCTGTGCTGCCCAGCCGGGCTCTCCGTGCCTTCATCCTCCAGGCTTCACCGAGCAGGTCCCCGATGTGTTGCCCCTCCGATCAGCAGGTATTTCCCCAAATTGTCATAGCTTCAACCCTTGTGGTTTCAGTGGTTGGCTTAGCCCTCCGCCACCAGCTTGCTCAGCATATTAGCGACTCCTTTTTGGGGAAAACGGAGTTGCAGTAGCTGCATCCAGGAGCACTGAGCCCTTGCGGACCCTCTCCAAGACCCTGGTTCCAAAGAGGAGATGCTGCCTGAAAGCAGCCCTCCTTTCTCAGAGTTGCTGCCTGTGTTTCTGCTGCGCTGCTCCAGCTCGGGGCTTGTCCACATAGGCCCAAGCCGGAAAAACAGTCTGTGTTAACTGAGCAGTGGCTCTTGCAGTAGTCAGTTAAATCTCATTGAGCCCTTCTCTCAGCATCGAGCGTGCTCTGAGGTAGTGCAGTGCCCTCCCGAGCTGCACCGAGCTCATCAAATGATAGTCCTCTTAATTCTGCGTCTCCTTGTCCAGACTGATGCACCTCGTCTCATCCTCTTCGCCTTTGCTCCCTCCTCACAGGGGTAGTTTCCTGCATGCTCTCATGTAGAAGAGCTAGCTCAGCCCTGGGGGTTGTGCTGCCATGTGGCCAGAGCCTGTGCTGGGCCGGTTTGCTCTTCTCCCTTGAGCTGGCTAAAAGCCAGGGTACGCCCAGATAAGCCAAACTGTTTAAAGACACCAAACACCTTGGTTACTGAGAAATTTGAGATGTGAGCTGCCAGGCCAGGTGAGGGGCATCCTCGGAGTGAGGAGGGAAGCCATCTTATTAGGACAAGGAAGGGTGGAGGACCAAGAAACCAAGGTTGTACCAGATCCAGACAAGGGAGAAATGCGTGCTTGGGAGCAAGGCTGCAGCTTGGAAGATGGATGCTCGGAGATGCACAAGGCTGAAGGTAAAGCAGGCAAGCCCCGGTGGCCAGAGCAGGCTTGGGCTGTGAGATCAGGTGAGGGCAGGAACAAGGAGCAACACATGGGAGTTGCTGCTGAGTGGCTGAGAGCAAATAGCTTGCCCAAGATCCAAGCAGTGGCCACCAACTGATGCAGAGCGGGAGGTTCCTAGGTGAACACTCCGAAGCATTTTCTCCCTGGAGATGAGTCAAGAGGTGCAATGAGACTGTCAGATCCTGTGGGCAAAAGTCATGTCATGCTGGCACTGCCAGACGTGGCCGTGAACTCCTTAAAGCAAGGACAAGCTATTGCAGAGCCGTCTGCTCTCTTGGAGCAGAAAACTCCACCTCACTTCTTTAAACAGGGGTTGATTTTTGTTGATCCAAGGCATCAACAGAGACATCCCCACTTGCTCTGGTGGCCTGAGAGATGCAGATCACTTGTTCTAATGGTTGAACACAGCTTTGTGCTTTAGCGTGGTGTCCCTAAGGCAGCTCTGGACAACCAGGCCCACTGCCCTTTCTTTTCTGCTCCGTAATCTAAAATGACACCTGTGCCACAGAAGTCACCAAGAGAAGAAAGTGTCGCTCACCTTCGGTGGCAACTCGCCTTCAGGAGTCAGGCTTTGGAGGCGTAGCTGTCCCTGCTGCGGTGTGAACATTCTCCCAACAGCTAAAAGGAGCTTCCGCAGGGAAGGAGCAAGCGTGGTATTGCAGCATGGTGTCCAGAGCAGGCCGCAAATCCCTTTGCACAGTGCTCGAACTGTAGATGACAGAAAAATATATTGAAAGGATGAGTTGCTAATGTTGCCCTTGTTTTGCTTTAACCAGGAAATTGGTAGTATTACTGGATCTTTCCCTGCCTGCCTTGACTGGGGTAAAGCAGTAGGATACGTGACCTCCCCTCAAACTGCCTTCAAAACCCCAAGGGTTTTCTGAAGATAAACATTGAGCTATTTTTCATTGCTTTTTGAGTTTTGAGTTATTTTGCCTTTGTTATTTTGTTTTGGCATCTAGGAAACTTTCAATGCAAAGTGAAAGCTGAGACTCTCCTGTGTGTGCATGACTCCACGGAGCTAAACAGACATTAAAAAAGCAAAAACTCTGCGGATCCTGTTCACCAGGCTCGCTTCCCCCACCGTACCCTTGGTAACGCGGTGGCTGTGGCAAAGGCACCGGTTTCCTGCAGGAACGCACACCACGAAGCTCCTGTCTGACTTCCTCCTGCACCAGCTGGTGCGTGGGCAGTGGGGAAACAGCTCGCAGAAATGAACCCAAAAGTCTGCATGGTTCAGTAACCCGCGTCGCCCTGCTGGCACCTAGGCAGAGAAACACTCGAACCATCAGTATGAAACGTGGTGTTGAGTCAGTCACGTAAAGGGCTGATAAAGTAGTTGTTCCGTGTCCTGGTGAGAAAACAGGAGCTGGGTTTTTGCAACAGGCTCCGCTCTGTGAATCTCGGCTCTCGGCAGCCAGCCCAGGGTACGAGGGAAGACGATGGCTGCTGGCATCGTTGCCAGACACCGTTACTGCAGGTTTGCACAGGAGAGCACGGGAGGCGTTTGCAGCTTTGTCAGTCCGGCCGCGGGTCTCAGGCAGATGAACGCTTCGGGCTTCCATGTCCCCCAGGACTTTCAGCAGGTTCACAGGAGGCTGAGCTGGTTTGGAGCCTGGGGAATGTTACGGAATTGATGGTGGATTTAGGACCCTCTGCTGAAAAGATCTGGCTTAAAACTCCCTCTCATGTTGGGAGAGGCTGAGCAGCAGCGACGAGGAGGGTTTGCAGTGACAGGAGGGTTTGCAGAGGCACTGATGGGCGCTGGGGAAACTGCTCTGGAAAGGGGCCACTTTCCTCCAGCACGGAGGATGAGAAGCAGTCCCAGCTCAGTGCGAGGACAGTCCGTCCCCTCAGGGCTCGTGTCCCCTCTCCAGCGTGGGGACAGTCCGTCCCCTCAGGGCTCGTGTCCCCTCTCCAGACGGGGCCGGGGACGCGGCTGTGTGGCGGCCGCGGCGCCTCGGCCCCATGAAGGACGACGACCGAAGGGGGGGGGTGTTGTCATGACAACGCCGCTTGAGTCAGGCAGCGCCGCTGGCAGCCCCGCTCAATGCGCACGCGCGGGACGCGGGGTCCTTCGTGGCTCAGCGGCGCGCCCGCGCATGCGCAGTGGGGGTGACTTTGAGGCGGTGCTGGCGGCGGGATGCTGAGCAAGCTGGTGGGGCCGCGCTACGTCCAGCTCCTCCAGAACTGGTGAGGCCCGGCCCGGGGCTGCCCGCTCGACCCCGGGGCTCCTTCCCAGTGGGCCTTGGGTGCGTGGGGCGGGCCGCGGCCGGTCCCGGGGTCCACGGCGAGGGGCGCGCGGCCTGCTCCGCACTCCTCACCGCGGACCCCGGGGCCGGCCGCGGCCCCCACCGCGCCCCTAAGGAGCCTGAAGGGCTTCCCGAGCCTTTTCCGTTCCCTTCCGCTTTGTTTCGCGGCCCTGTGCTCCGTGTGAGGTCCGCTGACCCCGCTGGGGCCGGCCCCGCGGGTGCTGAGCGGTGGTAGAGCCGGGTGTGACGGGCGAGAGGGGCGGGGTGGGGTGGGGTGGGGGGTGTCTGCCTGCCTGGCCGGGCTTTGGCTGGGCCGGACTCGGCCCTCGGCTTGCTCTGGCTGTCTTCAGAGTGTCTCAGAGCTATGGATGTTTGTCGCAGTGCCAGCGGTGCCGCTTTGCAGTGTTGCGTGAGGGAGGATGAAGTAGCCTGCGGGCCAGAATAACGGGGCTGCAAGCTATAGCAGTAGAATAGTTAAACAAAAAGTGTGTCTTTTCTTGGCTTGGTAATGCCCTTTTTAAATAAAAGCATCTTAACAGGAAACTGTAAAATATCTTCACTGTCCTGGGGACTAATACTTTTCTGTGTATGTGAGATTCTTTCAAGATTTCTGCCAAGCTTTTTTCTTGATTGAAATTACTTTCCCAGGTACCTTAGCAATGAGCATTTGCCAGACTTTTCACAGTGGAGAATTAACGTTGTTTACCTGCACGTGTGTGTGTCTCTTCTTTAGGACTCCCACCCTCGTTACATGGGGTGGTGTAGCTGGTACTGGTTTAATATGGTTCACAGACTGGAAGCTGGTCCTTCAGTATGTTCCCTACATCAGTGGCAAGTTTAAAACTGAAGACTAAGCTTCCCTCTAATGGTAAGTTTTGTTTGTGCATCTCTTAGCTTAATTAGTAGTGTTGTGTTGATGTGACAGTCGATGTGTCCTCTTTGTCCAAGGCGCAATCATATTGTTGGTCCAAAACAGAACTGCTCGATTTGATTGTTCAGGGCTTTTTTTTTTTTTTTTAATATGGGGCTTCACAGAGTGCCAGAAGGATGAAATATTAATATGTTTTTCAAGTTATTATTTTGCAAGGAGTGGATTTTTCACAATGTAATGTGGTTCTCAAGAAGTCAAATCAAGTGTTCTGTGATAATTTGGAACTTTTGACAGATCTGTTTGGTACTAATCCTAGGTAGAATTTCTTCAAGCTCATGACTAGTTTTGTTGCTAGGTGAATTCAGACTCCTTTCTGTTCCTTGTAACTGTTATTAAAAGTCAGTTGAATGTTCACAGCTGGTTACTGTGTACCACAGATTCATCGGAAAATTGGCTTTCTCAAGTTTGTTTTTTTCCTTCTTGAATTGCATATGAAATGTGCTGTTCTGAATCTTCTACAAGACCGACCATCTATAAAGCTAGAGCAGCAGTTAGACGATACCTTCTGTTGGGCCTCTAAATGCATACTTGTGTGGTAGGCAGGCAGGCTTAGAACTTTTTTATTCCCTGCCACAGATAGAAGGGAGTTAGGAAGATTTTTGCCTTGTATTAAAGGATGCTGATGGAAAAAGGTCCAGAGGAAACTATATACATCTCAATACTTGTTTCTTCCAGTCAAAATAACAGTTACATTTAAATGTTGCTAAATGAAAGTAAGATACTTGTCTTCAGGCTACACAGTATTTTATAGGGAAATCAGTGAGTCTGGAAGTCACAGAGCAAGTCCTTAGTACTTTTATAAGTCTCTTTTTCCAGAGATACTTGTTGCAGCTTAAACAATTTACTGTGTCTTCCCTGTTTTAAAGATATGTATCACCTGTGTAACCAAAAGATGAAAGAAACTTTTCATGAAAGTCAGCTGTACTTCCAGCATCTCGGGTGACCGTAGATGTTTATGGACAACTCAGTGGAAAAGCTCTCAAGTCGTGTAGAGGCAATTAAATTACCTAGTAAGGGCTTTCTTTACTTAAAAACTGTCTTAGCCAGTAGTAGGAACATGGATACATTCCTGAGACCACAGCGTAGGTTCTCTGTTTTGAAGCAAGAGCTTTGATGTGTCATTGTGCATAAGAGCGTATTCCTCTGCAGGATTAGCGAAAGAGGATGTTTCTATGGCAGCCTCTGGTTCCTTCCGAAGAGACTACAGGCTGCGTGCCTGCATTCTGCTGTGCCTGTGTCGCCTTCTGTAACAGAAACTTCTTGCCTGGGTACTGGAGGCTTCTGAAATCTGTCTGTAGTGTGGGCTGCTGTAGCACTTTGCAGGAAGCACTGCTTAATGACTGCTTTGTGTTTATTGTAGGAAATTTATTGCTGGATAGAGTGTTTTGGAGCCATCCGTCCGCTGAGACCCTGCTTTGAGGTGAACTTGAAATGCCCAGTACATTGCAACAGGTCGTGGTGTCCCTCTCTCTCCCTCCCATGAACAGCTGTGACCGCTTGGTTGGGAACAAATTTAACTTCACTGGCCAGCCTGCCTAGTACTCTTCCTCTGATCACTTTCACAGCAGATCTTGTCCTAATGGGAGTAATTTATAAACCTGATGTACAAAATAAACCAAGTGAATGATATTTTTGGGTTTTTGTGTTACCTTCTTAGTCCACATTCTTTAGACTAGACTCCTGGTTTGGGTTATGTCTTCAGCTTGTTTGAATGCGTGTACTAAGGAAGGCCTGCTGCGTGTTTGCCTCTCTTCCTGTGCAGGTTCCTCAGGCATCAACCAGTGGCTGCTGGGATGCTTGCGCCTTTTGTTTGTCCCTGGGTAGTTGTTGCTCATCACTCTTAATACTGCTGTAGTTCTTGAACTATTCTTAGTGATGTGTTGATTTTAAGCTAATAATTCCTAGATCAGCAGCAACTGTGGACTCTTGCATGCAGTCAACTTTTCATAGCCAATATTGCAGTTTCACGGTAACGCAGATTCCTGGCATTTAGTTTAAAGCAAGGTTTTGTTTCTTTTTAACATCAATTTGTGGATCCCTTAAACTGTCTGATTGAGCACACACCGTCTAATTGATAGTGTGTGCTCATTTGATAGTGTG
The DNA here is from genome assembly GCF_034638445.1 of Ciconia boyciana. Lineage (NCBI taxonomy): Eukaryota > Metazoa > Chordata > Aves > Ciconiiformes > Ciconiidae > Ciconia > Ciconia boyciana. The sequence goes on along the minus strand of NC_132957.1, from coordinate 1,136,531 downwards.
TGCTCATGGAATGACCAAGGTCATTCCATGGTCATTCCAAATTCTAATTGAATATCTAAACTGTCTAATTGAGCATTAAAGCAGTGTGTGCTGTCAGAAAACAGGCTAGCTTCTCTGGCTTAGTCTAGAGGCTCAAGGAAGGCAGTCCACAAATCCTGGGAGGCTTTCCCTGTACCAGCAGTACAGGTGGTTTAGAGAGCTGGTTTAGAGAGCAAAAACAGTGGTTTAGAGAGCTGCTCAGTTACTTTCTTAATGTGGGTTTTGAGTAGGAAAAGAATGTGTATCTGTACTTCATAGGTATAGTTGTATTTGTCAACATAAATTGGTGATGAAACAACCCACTACCAGAGCCCTTTAGATGAAAACGTTTTTGGCTGTTAGAAAAAGGAAGTACAAAGACTATTCTTGATCTGGTCTCTGCCCCTAAGCTACAGCAGACGACTCAGACTTAGGGAGGAAAGTTCACCCCTTTCCGCAAAGACCAGAATTTGCAAACAAATCCTCTGTGAGATCTGTGTGAGAACAGGATCACTGTTTTCTCTCTGTTTAGTGCCAAATTTCACCTCGTTATAATTTTTGGCTGTAATGAAAGGATCGAATTTCTTCAGGGAAAAATCTCAGTTGTAGTAGCTGTGCTGCTTGGGTGTCACCTTCAGGGCTGAAGGCTTCTGAGTGCTGTTGCTATGGAAAACTGTTGTAAAACCTGCCTAAATGCTGGCACTGTGCAGGATACGTGCACTACTTATTTAACAGAACAATTGCTTTAACATTGCTTCGGCAGCATCATTGATAGTTAATTGATGGGGTGGTGAATATAATTTTCGCATGCAAAACTCTTTTGCTGCTCTGCTACTTCTAATGGGATGGTACAGAAGCTTACGGCGTAATGGGATAAGCGTGCTGTTTCCTCAGTCTGTCCCACTCCCCTGCTCCAGCAGTGCTCCTGAACTCCGGGCTGACTCCCAAAAGGCCAAAGCCACTGTGCCGTGAAACACTGAGAATGTAGGTTTGACAACAGCAGCCCTATGCTATATATAGGGATATTGATCCTTTTTCATCCAAAGTACGCCTTGAAAGTGGACATTGTATTAGCCTGTACTCGCACGTCATCAGGATTGTAAGCTCAGACGTGAACAGTTAGAGTCTCTGCTTTTACTCACCTGTTTAACACGTCTAGACAGGACAGGCATAATACGCTGCTGCTGACTTCAGAAATGACCTAGTTTTGGCTTGTTCCCGTGGGCGGGTGAGCCTCTACTCCCACGGCTGCCAGCGTTCTTCAGAAGGCCTTGGACTGAGGGTCTGTCTGTGTTGCCCATTCCTCTAAGGACCCTGGTCTCCCCGAGTTGTCAGTCTGCAGCTCTCATTAGTGAGAGTTACCTTTGGCAAAGCCCCAGCGATAGCATTGTGCACAGCAGATGAGATTAGAAGATATTTAAAGGAGAAAAACATACTCAAAATACCAGCTGCCTGCACAGGCAGGCACTGCAAGAAATGTACGGACTTTGGATTTGTTTGCCCTGTGGCGATTGTTTAGCTGCTTGTGTTTTCTGCAGCACTTCAAATGATGGCTTTGCCTCTAATTAACCCTAGGATTAGCGTATAACTGATTTAATTGCTAGTATTTCGCCTTCCACAAGAGCAAGCGCTCTTCAGAAATACTCTATTAGAAATATCTTCTGCATTCTTGGGCAAATTTCTGTTAAAATTCAAATAATCACCATTCAAGTGTCATGAGTGATCTTTCTATTTTTTAATATCCTAGCATTACCTCTTTTCTAACAGGTAATTATTTTTCAGAACGAGCTAACCAAATGTCATGTACATTATACGAACAAATTAATTAAAAAGACGACGACCTGACAGAGGGGAACCTTCCCCTTCAAAACCTGGCGAGTTCCACTAGAGGGCACAGTGGCGGCCAAGCTCATGGGGCTTTGGATTTACGGAAATCGAAGAGCACCTTCAGCTCTGAGTTAATGATGGAACTTCAGAACCGCCCCTAAGAAAAGGAAGGCTTGCATTCCTGCCTGCCTCTTCTGAGTGTTTGTCCGTGCTGGTACCTCCACTTCACTTCCATCGTGAAAGGTGTAAGTGGAGATGGGACAGGGAGTCGTTATTGCAACCACCTCAGCACTGTCAGTCTGCTGCATTCAGCCCTTGTTGGTCTCTTCTCCCGCGGTCGTCTCCTGGCCCAGCCTCAGATTCTGCCCCTCTGCAGGGGCTGGTAGGTTGGGTGCTCCCTGGCGAATCCTGCTCTGAAATAAGCTCCTCTTTTGGGTCTATTTGACTGCAGAGCAGAAAGCTTTCAACTAGAGTTATCTGCAGGGCTAAATGGAAGAGTGTTTTCTGTCAGGATATTCTGTTGCTTGCTTCCATGGCTGACAGCAACTGATTCTGGTGATTTTTGGATTATCTGCTAGTCTTGGAACAACATGGGCTCTCTGCCACCAGCTGAAAGTGTATTCAGCTGCCAATATCTGCAAATACCTTACCCTCTGTACCTTGGCAGCACTCCCAAAGGAATAGGGCAGCGTTCTCTTGGGCTCAAGAGATAGTTTCTACCCAAACATTTCATGCAGTCCTAGGAGAGTAAACGTCTTCCCTTCTGCAAGCTGTTGCTGCACCAGCTGTCAGTGGAAACTGATTTTCTAACTACTGTTACCCTGAGCTTGAGGTTCAGTGGACGTTTGAGGTCACCTTCTCCATCCCCACTGCACAGCAGGATCCGCTCTGCAGCTTTTCCAGTTTATTCTTAAAAAAATGCCATGGAGGGGGATTTCACAGTCCCTCTACTTGGTCTGTTTCTGTGCTTAACTTCTCAGTTTATGTGTTTGGAAAAAAGAAATTCTCTCCCCTCCTGCAATACAAGCCCAGTAATTCTTTCCCTTTTGCATATTTGAAGACTATTATGAGATCTCAGCTGTTTTCTCGAGGCTAACCAGCCCTGGTTCTTTCCTCTTCCCTCGCAGCTCATTTTGTAGGCAGCTGATGATTTTCATTGCTCTCCTCTTGACTTGCCTCCAGTCACTCCGTGTCTTTCTCAAAATGTGGCATCCAAATGTGGACGGTGTATCTGGCACGATCGCATTTCTTAGTGAAAGGTTCACTCTTGTTTGTGGCTTTGATTTTAATCAGTGAAAGAGGAAACAATGAAGTGGTTAGCGCGAAAGAGAGGGCTACCAGGTTCCATCACTGGTGCTGAGGTTCACTGGCGTTTTGGGGCAGAGGGGTGAGATACGGGCAGGGCTCTATGCCTGCTTTTGCTCCCAGGTGTAGTCGCCAGCGGGATCGAGTGGGTCACGTCGCAGCATGCAGGGGTTAGGACTCTGCTTTCAGGTGTGCAGCACTGCAGTCTCACCCTTACCGAGTTCCGCTCCCACTTTCCCCGTTTGCTTGCTAAACGAGAGCAAGCCGCATCACTCTGTGTCTCAGTTTCCCTTTATACCCTTATTTCATTTTTAATCAAGAAGCTGTATTTTGGTACAAGTTTTTGGTTAGAATAGTATGAGCTTGGTTGGGTTGTGAGGGTTGGGTTTTTTGTTTTTGTTTTTTTTTTTTAAAAAAAGGGGAAGTGCGTTTGAGAAATAATGTGGTTTTGATCAATACTGGCAATTAGAACTTTTCTGATCTGTGTGTTCAAGGTTGCAGCAAATAACAGCGATAGCAGAGCAAGATATTTCATAAGTGTGAGCCCAGAATGAGACAACATTGAACGCAAACTAACAAAAACAAAACCAACCCCTGAGAGACGGAATGCCTTCAGGGCAACAGAAGGCTCTGTACTGATTAAATTAAAGACAAAATCCCCACCCTCACGTATCTTAAACGTAAAAATCTTCCTGTGCAAAACAAATGCAACCCAGCACTGACAGGCACACCCCGCTCTTTGAAGTTGTTTTCAATTTCTACCCAAGTCTGGACAACTTGCACCCCGAGCGCGGGGGACTCGGTTTCCTCTCGCCCGCGACACACGTCTCGCATCCTTCCTCGTGCTCCCTGCTGCTTTCCAAATAAGGGAGTTTGAACAAATGAGAGAGCCCTGTTTTGTTTTTTTTTTAAAAAAAGTAAAACTACCGACAGCTTGTTGCACAGATGGGGTGTGGAGGAAGCACTGGAAGTTCAAACAGACTAAATAAATTCAGCGTTGGAAGAACTGAGCGGCGGCTGGAGCTGCGCTCACGTACGTGGCCAGGAGAGCGGCAAGCCCTGCCGATCGCAGCGGGGTCTGGGTGCGCTCCCATGGGCGCTGCTGGTTTGGACTCCGATGGCGATCCCTCCAGGACTGCTGGTCTGTGCTGGATTCTTAACAAGAACCTAGTGTGTCATTTGTTCGTTAAAGGAAAATGAGTTACTCTGGCTTGCTTTGGAAGGCAGGCTGCCTTGTGGTGCGTCGTGTTTTTCAGCACGTGGAGGCTGTAACGGCGAGGAACACCCAGCTGCCACAATACAGCTGCTCGGTTGTACGTTATCAGACCTGGGGTTTCCGGGTAGGTGTTAACCGGCAGCGGGAGGCAGACCCCCCTCTCCCGGGGGTGCTGCAGGAGGTGATGTGGCCGTCTGTAGTAGGTTGTGGTTTACACTTTTTCCTGAAAAACTTTTCATTGCTTTGTCTTCACTTCAAGAGCCGATTTTCCTCCTCCTTGGTCTTTTTTTTTTTTTTTTTTTTTTTGCATGGATCTCTTTTTGGACGTTGTCCCAGGAGAAGGGGTGAGGGTGCGACACAGAGCGGTGCTGCTGAACGTGCAAAATGCACCCAGAAAAACCATCTCAGAAAAAGCCCCTCTGAGAGGGGCCGTGTCGCAGAACAGACCGGTTCTTCCACGGAGGGGCTCGGGCGCCGGAGGCGGTCACACCGGGAGCTGGGCTGCCTCTGCCCGGGGCCTGCCCGGGGCCCCGTGGGGCTGTGTGCCCGGCGGCCCCGGGTGGCCCGTCCGTGCCGCAGGGCCTGGCGGGCCCGTGTCCCGCCCCGTGTCCCGGCCGTCCGGCCCGGGGGCCCGTCTCCCCGGTGTGGGGGCAGGGCAGGGCAGGGGCTGCCGCGCGGGTCCGGGGCTGCAGGGGGCGCGAGCGGGCGGGGCGGGGGGCGCGGGGCCGAGCCGCCAGTCCGGCCGGGGCGGGCGCGGGGGAAGATGCCCAAAGCGGCGCTGCCGGGACACCGGGGGGGGCCGCGGCGCCCGGCGCTGGGGTAAGGCCGGAGCGGGGCGGGGGGACGGACGACACGACTCTGCGGGGGCGGGGGGGGCCGGCTTCCCGCCGAGCGGGGCGGCGGGGAGGGACTATATCCCCGTGGCGTGCGCGGGCGGAGGGATCCAGCCGCGGCGGGAGGTGGGGCGGGAGCGCGGGAGAAGGGGCGGGAGCGGGACCGCGGGGGCGGGCGGGGCGGAGCGCAGCGGCCGCCTTCGGCGTGGAGGAGGCGGGAGGGTCCGCGGCGCGGCGGAGCGCGGAGCGGCGCCAGGGCCCGGCGGGCGCCCGCGGCGGCGGAGGGCGCGCTCGGGGAGGGCGGCGGGCGGGAGCGGGACGGGCCGCGGCCGCAGCGCCGCCTCCCGGGGCGGGGGGGGGGGGCAGGAACCGGCGCCGCCGCCGCCGCCGCCGCGGCGGGGGGCGGCGTGAGCGGCCGGAGCGCGGAACAGCCGCCGGCGGGAGGAGAGCGCGGCGGCCGGGAAGAGCCGGCGGAGGCGGCGGGAGGCGGCGGCGGCGGCCGGAGCCAGGAGGGAGCGGCCGCGGGCCGGGCCGGGCCGCGATGGAGCGGAAGAGGTGGGAGCGCTCAGCCGGGCCGCGGCGCCTCTGCCTCGGGCCCGGGGCGGGGGGGGGCTCGGGCCGCGCTTGCCTGCGGCGGGGTGCCGGGAGGAGACGCCCGCCCGGTGGGAGGCCGGGCCGGGGCACCGGGGGAGGCGCCGGCCCTGCCTGTCGCTACAGGTGGACGTGCCGCGGGCGCTGGCAGGGCTATAGGCACCGGCTGGCCCGGGCGCCGGTACTCACAGGTACTGTAGGGGCGTGCGTCGGGTCTCGGGGGACTCACGGCCACCACCCCGCCGTGCTGTCAGCGACCTGCCGTGAGGCGATGGGCTCCGTGGAAGGGGGCAGTGGCCTTTCGGGAACCCTGCTCGTCCGTTCAGCGTGGCTCGTGCCTAGCAAATGCAGTTATTTTTTCAAATGTCAAATAAATAAGGTGTTTGCGAAGTAGCCAGGGTATTGGCGAGAGTGGTTGCCCGCCTTCTTGGGGCCCTGTCTGCTGCTTTTTCTGTATATTCAGGAATTTGGGGTAGGGTGAAGTAAGAAGCGTTTGCCTGCCTGCGGGTGATGGCTGTTGCTGTAGGTGAGAGTCCAGGAGCAGGGCTCAGGATGCCTTATCCTGTGAGTATTGCTGGTGGGGGAAGCATATGGCTGGGAAGCTGCTTGCTCTGCCTAAAGCATTTCTATTAATATCGATGTATGTCTCATATGGCTGTAGGTGGGCCATATGGATCCTTCCTGCACCCATAAGAGGCAGCCTCAGCGCGCCTGTGGAGCCGACGTGTGAAACTTAGGTCCATCGGAAGCTGGAAGAGCATAGCAGAAGTTCTCCAGGTGTCCTTATGTGGCCTTTCTAGTTGGCAAAATGTACACAATCAACTTCTGCACGTGTTATAATCTGATTTTAAAAATGAAATCTGGTTCTGAGAAAAGTGTGCTGTGCCGGGTGGTGAGTGAACCAGCAAATACCATCCTCGAGAGCGTGAGGCTGGAAGTGCCGGCTCCACCGCCGCAGCTTGGAGTCTGCGGGGAGAAGGAAAGACCACCAGCAGCAGCTGGAGGAGGTGCAGCTGAAAGCTTAGAAGATCCCTGTTTTTCCAAGAACTTATTTTATTTGTAAAGTTGTGGTCTCAGAGCTGAACTTAAAAAAGAGGGGGAGAGAGGATAAGTAGCATATTTTTATTCCCAAGTTATAATGGATTTTTCCCTTTATATCAATTTGGACAGAGATCAAAGGTATAATAGGGCCCTGCTGCACTAATTTTTGGTTACTGTTGCATTCTGCATTACCTCAGAGTGGAAAATAAGTGTGTGGCAATTTATTAATACCTCTGCTGTTTCTACCTGTTGTTTACCTGGATGATTTTTTTTGTCCGGCTGCCCTGAATGTACAGATGCAGTAATTGTTTGTGGAAAATTGCATGCATGGTTTGGAAACAAGCGCTCTCGTGCAATCGCCAGCCTTGAGAATTAACGCTGAGCCGAGGCGATCAGCGGTGGGGTGGCAGTTACTGCTTTTCTGAACCGTTGTTTGAGGCTACTGCGCTTTCTGTTTGGAGGTTTCCTTTTGTAACCCTAAGCACTAGCAGCATGTGCTTTCTGCATGAAGGTTTCTGTCGAATGTGAGTTCTGCTTTGGGCGACAAGACAAACGGGTTTTGCCGAGTATGTTCAGCCTGTGAGATCTCAGTCTATGCGAGCCGGTTGCTGGCTGGAAATTAAACCCTCCTGGAGGTGTAAGTCCCTGGGCAGATTTTTAGAAACAGTCCTATAACCTCACGCTTACCAGCTGTTGATTGTGCAGGAATTTTTTAAGTGGAGTGCGTTCTCTCGTCTGCCTGTGGCTTAAGAGTTGGGAAACCCAAGAGGGTGTCTGGCTGATGTGGTGGGGCTTGCGGGCCAAATTCAGAGCGAGCAGGAAAGGTGCAGGGACGAGGGAAGCTTATCAGGGATTTTGTGAAAGTGGCGGGTTGTCTTTGAGGGAGTTTTGGCTGCAAAGGCTCTCTTCAAACTTGGTGTTCTCACCTAGGGAAAGGAGAATTTAGTGCCGCTTTGTGTGGCTTTTCTTCATAGTATTTTTCTGCTGAAGGTTTGGTGACCAAGTGTTCGAGGAGTTTGGGATCGCTGCTCGTCTCTGCTTCAAGGAGTTGTTGACATTGCTGTTCTGGAAAACTTAATGGAAAACTTAACAGAAAACTTAACTTGGGTGAAGCTCATTTTGTTGCGAATTCCTTACCTATGCAACACCTATGTAAAAAGTTGAAGAAAACGTTTTTAACACTCCCCCCACCCCCAAGTATATTTTGGTCTGTGTGCTTTTTTTTTCCCCAGAAGATTGTGGAGGAGAATACTTTTGCTGAGACCATACTTTGCTCTTTCTCAGTTGTTGTGTTTTACCCACAGCTTCCCCAGGGAAGCTCTTACGATGCTTGAGATGAGCCTTATAAAAATGGCTGGTTATACTTGGGCTCATTCCTGCTCGGGTTCTTGTTTAGGGGTGGGGTGCGTCTGGAAATTTGAGAGATTTTGTGTGTATTGTGTGTATCAAGGTTGGTTTCTTGGTTTGGGGGGGAGGATTTATTTTTTTTGGCTTTTTGGGTTTTTTTGGTGGTCGGAGCTCAAGCCACTGAACAAAGACAACCCCGTTGCCCTGTGGGGCAGGGAGCATCCCTTACACGCTGCTGCTGGCAGTGGTGCGGGGCCTCCATGTGCACGTAAATATTGCTTGGGACACCTCGATCCCCCGAGGCTGCTCCGTGCAGAGCTGGGGACACCCATTTGTGGAGGGATGGGGAGACGCTGCTGTGCGGATGTGTGAAGATGTGGGGTGGGTTATGGCAACTGGAGGAGTCACTTGGTCTTGCTTGTTCACACCGGTGCTTTTTACGTGCGCTGGTGAAAGCTGCGAGTGTGTTTGTGCTGGCCTGTCCCGGGAGAACCGGGCTGGAGTGTGGGACCACCGAGGCAGGCCTGGGTGCAGATGCCGCAGCCGTGGATAACGGGAAGATGCTGGGGGAGTGGGGGGCTGAGGGTGGCAGCGTGTGAGGGGTCCCGGGGTACGCATCGCTCCCTGGGAAGCGGTGTCGGGGGCGTGCAGCACCCGAAGCGTCCCTGGCACCGGCCTTTGCCTGGAGCAGAGCTGGGGAGAGAAGCGCAGCGGAGGGAGGCTGGGGTGGGCTCTGACTCCCCAGCTCCGCGCAGGAGGGAGCACGATTGAAACGGAGAAGGAAGAACATTGTGCCTTATAACTGCCCCCCCGAGGAAATGAGGCTTTGGGCATATGCTATTGATCACCCTTTTTACCTAGTTTATTCCATTTCTTTAAAAGGCAGGCGACACCCGGGTTTGTTCGGGGTTGGTTTTTTTTTTTGGTCTTTTGTCCCTTGCTTTCCAAGTTGTGCCGATCCTGCGTAGGCCAAATGGGGAGAGCGGAGGGGAGGAGACTCGTGTAATGAGGGAGGAGGGGAGAGGGCCTGGGCTTGCAGTCGGTCTCTCCTTAAGAATATAAGGCAGGAAACAAAGGGGGAGCTGCACATGGAGAGCAGCGGGCACCTGGCAGCGCCTGGCCCTTCAATGGCCTGCCCCGCATTCAGCTTAATCCGCGCCCGAGAAGGCTGTGAATAGCGGACGGGCTGGCGGGCTTTGGCCGTGCCACCCCTCGTCCTCTTCGGGTTCGTTTTGTTAGCGCCGAGGCGGGCTGCGCAGGCAGAGAATGCCTTGGAGCTCTTGATGGACGAGCGTGTAAAATCGCTTGCAACTTTGCAGTTGCCTTGCTTTTCCTAATATGAAGTGTGAAAGACCTTAGTACAGCGCGCTCACGGTGTCAGTGCCTGCGGTATTATTTAGAAGAGGTTGGTTTTTGCAGCTTTGTACTAAGATGTCTCTCTTCTGGGTCTCTTCAAAGTCTTTGTATATCAAAAACAGGAGTGCAGAGCAAAGCTTTTGCTCTGGAGTGGAAGGAGATAAATTTCATATTTTGTGACATTTAAAGGGCACGCAAGCACTTTAACGACGTTCAGAATTCGTAAGTGCTGGTTTACTGCTTCTGTGCCTTGCGATGTGCAGCGAGCAATCCCGCTGCTCAAGTTTTGTGGGTTTTTGGCTGCCCTTCCCCCCCACACCCCCTTTGACCCTCTCAGGTGTCTGTAGGTGCCCTCGATGGCTGTGTCCTACCAAGCGTGCTCCTGCCAGAGGGACCCCAGGAGCTCCAGCGCACACCGGCCACTTCCTTTCTGTTTGCATTTACTGAGCAAGTTTACTGTCCGCTTTGAGTTGTAGCTTTGGTCCCCGGTCTGCCATTGTTCCAGAGAAGCTTGGTATGGTATTGCCTTTTTCAAGACATAATCAGAATAAAAGTTTTTCTTCTGAACATTTCAGTGCTTTTCCTTTGGGCCAAGCTTCCCCAGGAAGAGACAGGACTCTGAGTCATTTCAGGTGGGTTTTTTTAGACGTATGTGGACTTTGAGCAGCTTTTCAGATCCATTGCAAAATTACTAGAACGCATACTAAACAAAAAAGCTGAAAGGCTACGTCATTTAAAATACTGTCTCTGAGTGTATCTGGCTCTGTTGTTCTGGAAGTTATGCTGGGCTTCTAAGTGCACAATTCACTGTAATGTATTATTTTTTAAATTCCTAAGACACTAAACCGTAAATTGGAGCTGCAGATCTTGGGAGAGGAAGCAGGGTCGTATTCTTCATGTAGTAGGAGTTTCTCTTCTTGGCTTCACTGGCGGCAGCGATGGCTCTGGCCTAAAAGCTGCTGGAGTTGGTTATTCCTCTTTCTGGATTGAGGCATATAAGTCCCTTTATATTTTTTAAAAGTGGTTTCAAATTTGAGTATGGACGCAGTCTCTGTGCCTGTCTGCTTATTCCTACTCTCTATGTTGATCTTCTGGCCTGCTTGTTTGTGCAGCTTTATAGTGAACTGGTCCAGCTGAGGAATAACCAGCGATAAAGTGTTTCCTCCTCTTCTCCCTACCCTCTAAGGATGGATTATTTTCCCTATCTGCTTAACTGTGCCTTTGCATGGATGCTTTCATGCTTGAATGGTGGTGGTGGGGACTAGGTACGGGGCAGGATAGCAGCTTGGGAGCAATCGGGGCTGGGAGCTGCCTAAGCAGATGCTGTGTGGGGGATGACCACAACCTTTTGGTCGTAAGTCCTTTGAGAGACTTTTTCAGATTTCAGTTTTAGTATCATTCATATTAACCTTGTCTCTCAGTTTTTGGGGAGCTTCTCATACTTTGGTTCTTTCTGGCTTTTTTAAATCTATTTTTTTGCATACACAGTCTGACTTGAACTAATTGGTTTGCCACTGACCCATACTAGAAATGCTATGCTTATGCTATTTTTTCAGACCTTTCCCCTAATAAAGGCTTCAAGGAAGCAGATAATGTGTTGAAAAGAGGCTTTTTTCTTGGAGCTTTTTTTCCTTTGAGAAGACCCTAGGGAGGCTGTTAGTATCTTACCAGTGTGAACGCCACCACTGTGGTAGAGCTGGGTCTATGCTGCTGAAATAGCTAGTAATACTTCTTTCCTCTCATCCTGTGACAACTTCATTGTTTCAAGTTATTTTTGGCCTTCAAGTAGAAGCCTTGCAACAAGTAGCCTGTGTTTCTGGCTTCAGGAATCACAGAAGGTAACATTAATCAGAGAGCTCCAGCTGTCCTCAGAAAGCATTTGAACCTCGTTGGCATTGATTTGTCTCTGGCAGGTATAAGTTGCATTGATACCACTTCTCTCCTCAGTAGAAAAAGTAGAGACTCTAATCCGTAGGTACTGCTTCTAGTCATCTCAAGGTCAACGCTTGGATATTGTCAAGTTGCTTTGAATTGAGTTGTTGAACTCACGGGTGCCACCACTGTGTATAGTGAGCAACCTGTTGGTGAGGTCTCACTGGGATGTGACCTTACATCTTCTAAATGAGATCCTTGGTACATCGAGAGCGGAGGGTATTTGTAGGCTAGGGAGGAGATCACCCTGCTTCCATGCAATATGGCTGAAAAAAGTGTTCTAACACTACTAACTGCTCTTTAAAAGAAGAAAATTGATAAATAGGGGTGGAGTGGTAACTGACATTTTTGGTCTTAAAATGCCTTTCACCCAACTAACCTGTTTTTAGTATTATAGATGTATGTGGAGTGAGCTTCAGATGGTTACTAAGATTGAATATGCAAGCTGCAAGAAGCAGAAAACCAGAAATGAGAGAAATTAAGGGAATAAAGAGGCATTGTGATGCTAAATGAGAACGCGAAGAATACTTTGTGCTTATTGTCTGTATAGTTCTACGCTGCAGTCATAACACATTGACTTATTTTTGCTTTATGCATAAAAAATAGAAGAGCTTACATAGCAGTGCTTTTTGTAGTAGTGCAAAAGGCTATATTATATTATTAAAAAAAAAAAACAAACCCCAAAAAACCAAAACAAACCACCAACAACAAGGAGTTGGAGTAATTTGTGCCTGCTTGCCAGGTTGTAGTCTTTAATGTGAAACCAGGTGTTTAAAAACTCTTCTGTTTTACCATTAATGGAAAGTTTTCCAGGGTTTTGACCTTTACTTTTGCATCACTTAAGCTTTGTAATTCTTTGCTTTGCAGCTTGTCGGCAGTTAACTTCTGTTCTTGCTCCTTGCTACTGTGTAATCCTGAAACTAAGTGTTTAGAATGCTACCAAAAACTTGTAATCAAACCTGATGTGCTATTCAAGGGGGGAAGGAGTATGAGGAGACATTTGTGGTGCTAGTCAAATGTAACACTCCTGGGAGAAGAAATTATGCTTGAAAATGGGCATTTATTATTTGAGACAACTAAGTGATAAGTACATCTGTGCTGATATTTCCCATGTCGGTTATTGTGTGAATTATGCTATGTTCATTTATACCTAGTCTGAATCTTCCTCTTTACGTATAAAAACATTTTAACACGGTCTGCACTTAATTTGTCTTTTCCACAGTAATCATGAGAAGGAGTTGATATGAAAGCAATAATATCCATTTAGAGCTTAATGTGAGCTTAATTCTCAGAAGTTCAACACATGGTGTTTTTCGTGAAGGAGATAAAAATTGCCTCTCCTGAGTTGCAGCAAGTGCTGGTATTGAAGTCCAGAGCATTTTAATTTCCCTCCTTGTTTCTTTTCTGTGTTTTTTTCAGCCCAAGTGGTAAAAAGTTCCGAAGCAAGCCCCAGCTGGCACGCTATCTGGGGAGCTCGATGGACCTGAGTACTTTTGACTTCCGCACAGGAAAAATGTTGATGAATAAAATGAACAAGAACAGACAGAGGATGCGCTATGACTGTTCCAACCAAGCCAAAGTAAGACTAAGATGCAGTGGCAGCTTTCCCCTTTCTGCCTGCTATTGTACTGGCCAGACTGCCTCCCAGAACGATACCTGTGACAGCGTGAAAATTAAGCATTTTGTAATTAATGTGTGAAACTGGAGTTGTATGAGGTAACATCATCTCTGTTATGGGGTGTTGGACAAATACTGCAATTCACTGATTCTTCCAGGGTACTGATACCATGGAAGAATACCGTGGTACTGCTAAATCTTCTGTACGGAAGGGCTGGAGAAAGGGCTGGCATCTTTCTTTCTTCCCCTCCCTGGCGGGCAAGATTGCCTTCCCCAGCACAATCTCCTCCAGAGCCCCACATCTCCAGCTGACTTCCGTGGCTGTGCAGCAGCTCCGCTCTGCTCTGGCATTTGGTTTGGGGGGAGAGGGAAGAGTGGCGTGGGGCAGCAGGGATGAGGAGGTAACGTAGCCTCCCACGAGCAACTCCCTGGAGCTATCCGTAGGCCATGCTGGTATCTTGGCTTTGGAATTGATCTAAGGAGGGGGTGCATTTTGGGCAAAAAGCTGAAGAGGCAAGAGGATGGCAAAGCCTATTTGTAGAACAAAATAAAAGAGTCTGTGTTTGGCACCTGGTAATTTTGATTGTTAAGGTTTAGTCAAGATTACAGTGAAATTGGTATACTGCCTGTCTGGATAGATTGGCTCAAGTCATTCTTAAGTATCTGCATCGGATGCTAAAAGCTTTTTCAGAACCCAAAAGCTTATGTCTATGCACCTAAACATTAAGTGTGGAAAATAGCATAATGCTTATTTTCTAAATATGTCAACCAGTCAAGAATCATCATCGTCGGAGTGACTGGAACATCTACTCACAGCGCTAGGTGCTGTAGTGATATTTTAAAAGAAACATGCCTTGCCGCAGAGACCAGCAGCTAACACACATCTCGTAGGCTAAAAATTCTGCTCAAACCTTTCAATAAATGTATGAATAGTTATCATTGGCTTATAAGTGGATTAGCACACAGACTATTCAGAATGATATTTGTCCTGAATACATCTTTTCTACATCTCATGAATAAATCTGTTAAGCAGACGCGGTGTCTGCATCCTCAAGAACAAAGTATGTCCTACAGCCATTTCAAGACTTGGATGTTAGATCTCGGGAACGAGGAACGGTCTTCCTATGTTTCCACTAACATAGAATGCAGTCGTGTAGTGAAAACTTAATTGTTATGAGCTCCGTTTAAAAACTGATTTTTGTTAAGAACTGAAGGTAAAAAAAGCAACCAAGGTTCTAGCTGTATTGGGTTGTTTATTGGCGTCCACAACTGGATTTAAACAGAATGGTTTAGAATGTTTTCTGGATTCACAAAATGGTCTCTAAATCCCCCTTCATAATTTTTCTAATTATTAAAAATATTGTGTCAAAATTTTCTGGTTTAGTGATCTACAGGTGGCTCATCAAAGTGCAAACTCAATGTTCTGACTCCTAAATTCTGTCAAAATTAGGATAAAACCAATGTGTATAAACTGGAATGAGAGAGGGCTAGTATGTTAAGTAAAATGTGAAAGAGTGGAAAACTTAGTTTAATTTTGATAGGTCTAAGGCAAAATTGAATGTACTTATGCATTTTTAGCAGTCTTAACTCATATAGCTTGAGATCAGACAAGTTTTCAGATCCATGAACTCTTCTTTTCCCTGCTGTACATCTTTATGTCTGTAGTAGCATTTTAGCAAATAGAAAATATTTTTGTGGGCTTTCCCCCTCCTTTTGTTTGAAATTTTTAGGGCAAGCCTGACTTGAACACAGCACTGCCTGTCAGACAGACAGCCTCCATATTCAAACAACCTGTCACAAAGATCACAAACCATCCCAGCAATAAGGTGAAGAGTGATCCTCAGAAAGCTGTGGACCAGCCCCGGCAGGTAAGGCTTGCAGCTTAGTAGCTTCTTCAGAACTAAGAAACTCTTGGTTTTGCTGCTGGGCGGGTCCCAAAATAAACCGCTTTAATGTTGTGATGCTGAACAAATAGTCTATGGCAATTGGAAGTCTCTGATGTTTCAGAAACAATAACTTACAGTGCTCCCAGCTTTTAAAATCGGAACAAAACCCATTTCCCTTATATAGTTAATATGCTGTCTGCGCTGTGTTTTATAACTAGACTCCAACCTTTGTTTAGATTACAATTATGTTGTAGTTAAGCCTTCATTTCCTTAATGCTGAAATTAAGTATTATCTACAAATTTAGACAGACGTCGTAACCACTTTAGGGGACATTTGCATCGTAATTAGAATCACTGCCAAATGTTCCAATTGTATAAGAATTCTGTGTTTCAAGAAATCCCTGTTCCTGTACGGACCACATACAATGTGGTGTTTGTGATGTAGCGCAAGGGATTGTACCCCCTGCATGGGCGTTTTTGCAGATGCATATATCATTAGTAGTTAACTCTACCTGTATCAATAAGGTCATAAATTCACTTGGAATGTCATTATTAATACAAAATCAAACTGTTTTTCTTATCATACTGTGTATTTGCAAACAAGAGAACACACCAAAATTAAGGGAAATCTTTCAGCTTAATTTCATCTAGTGAAAGGATGCAAAAAGTGTGCTTCGGACAAGTGTGGCTTTGAAGTTGGGCACTGGTAAAATAAGATGTACCTGTTCAAAGCAGCCTTTGGAAGGCATTCTCGTTTCATTAATATTACCTAGAGCTGACAGCCTGTTGCCTCTGCAGTGCTCACACTGGGGATTCTGTGAATCCTTTCCTGTAGCGAGTCCATCTTTATACCTTTTGCAAACGAGATGTTCAGCTTCATTAGTCTGTTCGGATGCTGTCATCAGTATCAATTATCAGTACAATTTAAACTCTTGTAGGTCTGGTGGAATTAAAATATATCATTCCAAGAGGGAAAGTGATTTCAATAAATTTTAAAAAATACCCACCTCGCACACTGAAAACCTTTTCTGCAAACTCAAAAACTACGTTTCTGAAGTGTGAGTTAGATTCTGTTTGAAATGGAGTTGGGTGGTGTGTTTTGGTTTTGTTTGGGTTTTTGTGGGTTTTTTGTTTTTGGTTTTTTTTAAACAGGTTGGTGGGGTTTTAGCATGGTTTCCTAAGGAAGTAGAGCCTGTGTCGTTATAGTGTTGTTGCTATTCCTGTAAACACCTTGGCCAGTTATGACAATAAAAGAGGACACTGAAGATATGCCATTGATATGCAAAACACTGAGCTGGGTGGAGATTTGTATCCCTGTTGTGGAAGAGATTGATATGTGAGTGCAGGCTGATGTGTGAGTGCAATCTGTTAGGCGGCAGAGATCAGCCCCAGTACACAAAGGTGTTGTAATCGGACCTGTGTGGTGTCGCTGCTCACGTTACCGCTTGTTGTAATGCAGCTTCCTAGACTGTAACTCGGCTTCCTAGACAACTTGCTCTTTCTTGTGTCTTTCTCTGCATTATAAATCTAAGGGTCCGTTAAATTACAACTTCAAAATGTGTTACCGGACTGTAGTAACCTCTGGTCAGCAGACTCCAGATGTTTCTTCAAAACTTGAAAGCAGTGCTAAGCCCCATCATGCGCTGGCTTAAAATTCACCTGTTTAAGAGTCATAGGCTAGAGAATATCCAGCCTCTGTGTTTTGCCTGTGACTGTCCTTATTCCCCTTGTTGGGAGCTGGCAATGGGAACAGTAATGCGAGTTCAGTTGCACTCAGATTTTGAGACATGAAAAGGGGCCGTGTGGACTGTTTGGGGTAAATTCTTAGTTTCTCAAAATCTAGATAAAATTGCTTTCTTGCAAGACACATGGTACTCCAGCTATTCATTGATTAGCCTTATACATATAGATTGAGAGTTGAAGGTATATCTAGGTATAGTATCTGACTTTCCACCAAACCATGCATTCACTTGTTCTTAAGCTTGAGGAGAACCTGTGATTCAAAATACGGTAAAGGACTAGACACGGTTGTTCTCACAAGAAACTGCTAGAGAATAATAAAATAACGCTTTACCTTGGGAAAAGCTTGGATACAGTTCTTTCATTCCTTAACTTCAGTGGTATATGTGTTTACGCTCCTATGTGTAAAAAAAGGCTGTCCCACACTATGTGTGCTTAGATGAAAGCCAGCAAGCCCTGCCTTGCTGTTCCAGTTCAGAAGCAGTGGAAGTACCAGTCCCTGGAAGAAAATAGTCTTTTTCAAGGCAGCAAATCAGGACAGAGTTGTGGGACTGATTGGCAATGAGGGTTGTTCCCTGCCGTCAGATGTGGCAGACTCCTTCTATGGTAAAGCCAATATAAAATTGTCTGCAGTGGTGTTCTTCCCTCTTTTGATAGTAAGCAGGTGCTTTGTGTAGTTGTCAATTCCATTTCTGTTCTGTGCCAATAAACGCTTTCTTTGATGTCAGCTCTTCTGGGAGAAGAAATTAAGTGGACTGAATGCTTTTGACATTGCAGAGGAGCTGGTGAAAACAATGGACCTTCCAAAAGGTTTACAAGGTAATCACTCTGCCCTTAACTCCAGGGGTGGCATTTTGATACCAATCAGCGGTGATCTGAAGGTATTGTGTTTGACCTCCTTGTTCTCCAGTGCTGTGGACCATTCCTGCTTCAGCAGGAACTGTTAGTACGCTGGCTGGCAGGCTCGGTGCCCTTCATCCTGAGGGGATACTGAAGCAAAGCTTCTTGACTTTTTTTTTGTTGCTCATTTTCCAGAAGCAGAATGGACACAGCTTCCATTCCCAATTTGGGTTTTTTTTTTGTGTAACAGAATGAGGAATTGATCTAGGTTTAAATAACCATGGAGAGAGTTGTATGGGTACTGTTAGAAGTGTTTAAGACTGAGATTTATGTTGTGTTAGCTTTCTAAATGACAGGACGTGCTTTGCCATTAAAATTTAAATAATGCCTCTTCTCCTGACTTGCTGTTCTTTGTCTTGTGCAATGTTGGTTATCGCTTTTCCTCCCACTTGCAGGGGTTGGACCTGGTTGCACTGATGAAACCCTTCTCTCTGCCATAGCTAGTGCTCTGCACACTAGCACTATGCCTATCACTGGACAGCTGTCCGCGGCCGTAGAGAAGAATCCTGGAGTTTGGCTAAACACCTCACAGCCACTTTGCAAAGCATTTATGGTGACAGATGAAGATATTAGGTATTAACTAGAAATATCATTTACTGTCTTGGAACAAGGTTTCTTGTGGTAAAACAGTACCCCCCCCCCCCCCCCTTTTTTTTTCCCCAATGGCAAGTTTAAATGTCTGATGGAGCACTGTGGCTTGCTGAATTAATTTGACTGCTTCTCTATCAGTAGAGTAGAAAAAAATTGTTACACAAAGCTGCTCTCGTACAGGCATGTACTCAAAGCCCATTATTTTTTATTTTGACCATGCTCAGTTACTCTGAGGTTTCAGGTTCATATTTGTTTTTCATGTCAGAGTATGTCTCCTTTTATTGAAAAAGGTGTCTGAATTTGAGTAACCTTGATTAAGGCACCTCTAAGCAAAGAGAAGAAATCCAGAGCAGTGTGATTTGATTCTCTTCACCTTACCCTGTGTCAGCACAGGACCAAATAAACGCACCAGCTGCTGCAGTGGCAGCGAACAAGGATGCAATTTATTTAGGTATAGCTTGCTTTCAGTAATGAATTACATTGCTAAATCAAGACTGGTCAAACTCAGCTTTAAGCACTTGATAGAGAATTGAATATACCAAAGGCACTAACCTGAAAGCCCGCTACTTTGCATTCATTAACAGCGTCTAAAGGTAGTAATTGTTTTGACTGTTTGACTGATAAATCTTCTTGAATGACAGGATGACTGCTTTTGTGCTTGATTTATACATGAATGACCAGGAAAAATGGTCATATCGTTCATACGATTTCCTGTGGCTGAGATGAAATAGGAGTCCCATGAGCCATGGATTGTTGATCACTTCTTTACTATGACTTTGACAGAAAAGGAGCTGTAAAATTTAAGGTTGTGACTCAAAAGGAGAATGAGCAAAAAGATTGGAATGGTCAGAAACTTAATTTTCTCCAGTCTCACTTTTTGAAATCGGAGCAGGGTAGGCTGACTTTTTCTTGTTTAAATTAATATTAGTACTAGGAATTAAAAAGTCTTGAGTCAGCTGCTAGATTAGGAAAATCTCAGCCAGAATTAAAAATGGTACAATCAATGCTAAGGACTCGTAAGAGAAAATGTTGGACAACTTTTTGAAGTGTTTCTTTCAGCTTCACTTACAGTATAGTGCCAGGCAATTTTTTTACAATGCAGTTCTTACAGAGGGCTCTTTCAAAGCCATGCTTGTCTGCCCAGCCTTGTGTATGAGGGATTTGAGATTCCTTTCCCTTGAAAGAGGCAGCTTTGAGGATTGATATCAGTGTTCATTGATTTGGGGCAGGAAGCA
Organism: Ciconia boyciana; assembly: GCF_034638445.1. Lineage (NCBI taxonomy): Eukaryota > Metazoa > Chordata > Aves > Ciconiiformes > Ciconiidae > Ciconia > Ciconia boyciana. The sequence goes on along the minus strand of NC_132957.1, from coordinate 1,117,096 downwards.
AGAGGAACTGGTGCAGCAGGTGCGAAAGAGGCTGGAGGAAGCCCTGATGGCTGACATGCTTGCCCATGTAGAGGAAATAGCAAGAGATGGGGAAGCTCCTTCAGAGAAAGAAGGAGGTGAGGAAGAAGGAGAAGAGGAAGAGGAGGAGGAGGAGCAGGACCATGACCAGGAGATGGAGAATGTATAGTCCAGGTAATGCGACAGCATCCTTTCTCACCTTAAACTGTACTTCACTGAAGGGCAGAAATGTTTTCAGAAGGAATCTTAGTATATATCGACCAATCTTTGCTTTTTAGCATGCACTTTTAAAGGTGTAGTAGCCATGCCTTCAGGAAAAAAACGAATATTTTCATGTGTGTCTGGTGAGTGCTTGTGTTGTCGTGGAGTGTTCTGGGCCTTATGTCTGTGTCAGATGGGCTAAATGTGTAACCAGAACGTGTATGTGAGTGCTTGAAGGATTCTGTCTTGAAAGTGGATCGGTTCTTAAAAGTTTGTCTTGTGATGTCAATTTTTCCCCCCGCATTTATTTATTTCTTACTTCCTATGGTAGGCAAGAGGACACTGTGGGCAGAAAGGACAGCTGCTCTCTTATGGACTCAGTTTCTCCCCCTGCCTGCCTTTTTCTCTCACTTTTGCATATTTAGTACACGTTTTCTTGCAGGGTATATTAAAGGGCACATTTGTAGAATTTTTTAAGCAACCTGACCATCAAAAGAGGGAAGTTGCTAAAAACTTTATATGTGGTGGGAATTTGTAAACTGAAAGTAACAGAAGAACGTATATGTTCAAAATCTGGAAACATCTGAAAAGTTTGAGGTAGTGTAACAGTAGTAACTAGAGGATTCACAGAAGTGTGCCTTTACATTGTGCATCCCTTAAAAGTATCACAAAGGGCTTGCTTTTTGTTCTCAAGTATATATCCGACTTTCACTTGTGCAGTGGAACTTTTTAAAGGTGCAACTACAATTTTTTTTATTGTCTCGTAAATCAAAATAGCTCTGAATAATGAATCATTACTCTATAGCAATGCAGAAAAAAGCAGATATATAAGGCTAAGTCAAGATACACCGGCAGGAGTTCCCTTGAATGTTTTATGTTGCACTAGATAGGGACAGTGCACCATGCTATGAAGCAGAGTTTCTCCTTGCTGTGTTCCTTTGATGTAACCCTAGCCAGGAGCACTTTATGTATCGTCAGTGGAGCTCATGCAGTGAGATGAAAACAGAACTCACTGATTTTAATTTTTGATCGTTTTAAGTTTTAGCCTAAGAAAAGCAATTAGTGTTCTGTCAGTGAAATAGGATAGCCAATACCCTGGGTGCTTCATTATGTAGACTCCAGAGCCTGTGAGGGAAGAATCAAGAATGTGGGAGAGGGGGAAGGAATTTTTAGGATGAATAGCAGAAGAAAAGAAAAGCCCCTCTGGAGGGAGTGGCAGCTGTACTTCAGGTAGAAGGAAGAGCGATTTATGTTAAACAGTCCTTCAAGATGGAAGGTTGATTATGACACGAAATCTGTTTGGCCTTTGGGAGGTACCATCTTGTATCTGGTCTCTCTTATTTTCCTGTTTTACCACATCACTAACAGTAGCTTTATTTGGACAGTGAATACCTGGCATTCCTTTCTACTACAAAGGTCTGGCAACAGCAAAGAACCAGAACAAACTGTCTGCTGAAGGTGAAAAACAGGAGCTGAAGAAATGGATATGTTATGGCAGTGGTGCTTTATTCTTTTAAGGGCTCACTTGCTATAAAGATATACAAAGTTCTTACTGACTTACAAGGTCTTTTTTTCTCCTTCTTCTAGGGAGTTCCATCTAAGAATTCCCAGTATAAACCCTATCAGCAGGGTCAGCACAACAAAGCCAAGAGTGTCTGCCGAGTAAATTGCACCAACGATCCAACTGTACCTATGAGCGTTTTGATGTACACTTCAGGAAACGTTGAGAAGCTGATGGTTCATTAATTGCTGGGTAGTTTTGAAGATGGAACTTGACTAAACTCTACTCCCCCTCCTTTTTCTAAAGGGGTAGGGTAATCGGGAATGCAAAAGCGGGGGGGAATAAAGGAATATAAAGTGGTGGGAGGGAAAAGAAAATACTAGGAACCAAATTTCTTGTCTTTTTTTTTTTTGTTGTGGGTCAGTGATAGGTGATACATTTTTAAGCTTTTCTATCAAAGTATCTTTAACAATGACCCATAGAAACAATTTTCTCTCTAACAGAAGTGAGAGATGCTGTTTCACTCCTTGGCTACTCTGCTGTAGGCTACTTGTTTGTACCAGACTGTAGGGGAGGTCATTTTATGTTGTGGATTGTCATTCCATGTGTCAATTCGGGTCACTGAATTTCCTTTTCCTCGCAAGACCACATTGGCCTTGGAAGTGTAGCCTCAGAGTTGAACTGCCAGTGCCTCTTCCACCTGACGTTTTGTTTAGTAGGGGAAGTTACACTTGAGGAATTGGTCTTACATCCATGGCAATCGGTTTTTTAGTTAGTTCCAGCACCACAGTGAATGCACTACTGTGCATGTTTTTGATACGGAGTTGTGTGTATGTCCAAGCATAGCCGAACAGAGTTTCGCAGATAAATATACCCACTCTGTGGTATATTTTGCTTTGGTCTAAGTCCGGTCAGAAGGACCTTCTCAACTCGGAATGGAAGGATGACTCATTTCTGACTGACAACGAGGAGAACTTCCTCCTTTCTCTTCTGGTGCCAAGAACCCTGACCTCTGTTTTTGTGTGTGTGGAGGGAGGGGGATCCATTCCAATAGGTGTGTCTACACATCTGCTTTCATTGCAGTAATGTTCTGACCTCTTTTAAAACAAGAAAGGAAAAAGGTTGATTTTTCTATAATTGATATCTAAAAATGAATTTAAAACTTTTTATTAAGTATTAAATCTTTCTTATTTGCATGTGCAGTGAAGTGACCAGCATTTTGTGTCCAAAAATGAAATGATGTGAAACCTGCCTTAATGTGTTTATAAGTATTTGGCTTCACCATGGGTACCTTGATTGATTCCTCAGTCTCTTCTAGTACATCTGTGAGCATATTGGGGTAACTTGTGGCTAAAAATAGATTTATCTGGGGAGGGAGGATAGGGAGAGGGGAGGAAGATGAGGGTTTATAGCTTGGAGAGTGTGTTGACTAGGTTGCAAAAGTTATTTTAGTCTTAGGGTATCCATCGCATAATTCATGCGTGGATGTCTCAGCTGAGAGTACAGTATAAAGTGGTGGATTAAATATTGTGCCACTAACCAATTGTACAAGTTGTTGGTATCCCAAAACTTGGGGAAGAAAGTAGCTCCCAGAGCCTTTATCATGTAAGAATGATTAGCAGTGACAGCAAGGGACCAGGGGAATTGCCTGGAAAGTAATAGCCTTTGGGAGTAGTTCAGCTTAGTGATCTGAATAGGTTTAAGCTCCTTGAAAAATATCCCATGCCAAAGTGATTGATACTATATTAACTCTTTTCTTAAAGATTTGAAAATACAAAAATCTTTGATATTGCTCATTTGGAGTACTGCAAGAAGACTGAATTGTACTTTGCTGCTGCTCTACCAGGTGTTGCTTTGGGGAACCTTACCTGGTGCTGCAGCCGGTGAAAACTATTTTCCTTTTTGAACAGTCTGTTACGATTATTATTCTGTAAATCTGTCCTCTTGTAATTCATTGTGTTGAATTAAATGTTTCTCACAAAGTAGAGATTCTTCTAGTCTGCGTCAAGCCCCTACCTGGAGTTTTTGTGCTACGCCCCTTCCAGTTATTTCAGTGGAGATGCTCTTGCATTTTTGTTGTGGGCTCCATTCTGAGATTCGGATCTCGGTATTTGGGACCCGGCAGAGGGGAATACAGAGGGAAGCTTGTGGAAGGCCAGTTCATTCTTACTGCAAAGTCTTCCTGTGTCCTCACCGAGTAAGGGGCTGCCAGGGTGTCCCATCTAACGGGCAAGCTGCTGATATGGTCCTTTGAATCTCAACTCTAGCAGTTTATAACCTATACGACTAGAGGTGTTCTTTTGACAATGGCAATCTTGTTCTGACCCTACTTCTTTTTAAAAACTTGTTTAATATCTAGTCATGTCTTTACTTCTATATGAATCTAAATATATTGTAAGCATATGTAGCACCAGAACTTAGATGATTGAGATGTTGATACTAATATTTTGATGCATTGAATATCAAGTTTAAATTGGTGCCAGCTTGTGTGCCAACTCTTCTGTTTTCACCACTCTACTTTCCCTGTCCAGCTCTCTCTCTTTCCTTCAGCCCTTTAAAAAGCTTTTATGTTTCCATTCGTATGGAGGGGTTGATTGTTCAAAGTACCAGAAAGGGGCCTAGGACTCCTATCGCATCCAAAGAAACTTAAATAACTCTACCTGCTTATCAAGACAGGTAAGTAAATAAAATATTCCTTTGAAATGACCCTGATGTCTTTCTCATGTTGCTGCAATAATAACTGGATTAGTTTGTCTTATCACAGCCTACTGCCGTGGACATGACTGATGGGCATATAGTGGTCTGCCATGACTGAACGTATCCCCCAGGATGGAGCAAGCAGTTGTGACTTGAGGTGTATCTTGTTAAGCAGATGATTAGTAAAGAACATACTTAAGAAAAGTAATTGAGTGGCATTGGGGCAAAACTTACCTTTTAGTAATATACAGGAGTTGTTACGTGAGAACATATTAACAGTGGTGTCGTCCGTTGTTCTGTCTGAGATGAAGTTCATCTGCTTCGAGAAGTGCTAGTGAGGGGATGCTTTTGAAACTGGTAATTCTTTCCATCAATGGTAATGACACCTTCCTGTTGCCCTCGAATATTGTAAATGTATGTAATACGGAGCTGCAATGTGAAATAGCCTTAGGTTTGTCCTGCACACTGTTTGCACTGGTAAACTATTTTAATTATTTTCTACTAAAACAATAGTACCAAGCTCTGTGGACGGATAGTTTTATTGATATAGTTTAATCCTCTTTGGAGATAATATATAAGTGTATTTTAATGGTCCTTATGCAGCTTCACTAAGGGGTAGGATCTTGTCCAGTACAGCTAACGTTTTGCATCTTTTTCTGTAGACGGTGTGATTTTGGATACATACCACCTGAGTTCACAAAAGCTACATTTCTTATGCTGTGTCATGCTCAGTCAGGTTTTTCTTGTTTTATCTGGAAACAGCAGCCTGCATAATTGTAGAGGGCACTGGTTGGGGGAGATGGGGGCTGGACTGGTTTGGTTGATGTTGGTAGATAGGATGAAAACCCTCCAAATACCATTTTACTCTGCAAGGGTAACTTTGTAAGAAGAGACTCCTTGTTACTTAAAGCTTCTGATTTTATCTTGTACAAAGTGTGTTGGAGCTGTTCCATTAAGACAGCTCAGTTTTTTTTCTCCACTTTGTTTTGCAAAACTAACAAAATTAAAGGGAATGTAATTATCTTCCTGTTTGTATTAGGAGTGTTATTCTTACTGAATTCTAGTTGGATGAAATTTTGTGCAATCAATCAAAACAATGAATTTGCATGGATACTGGTACAGTCTGCATTTGGCCTGCAGAGATTTTGTAGGTGGTTCTGCCCAGGAAAAGTTAGCTTGATTCACATCTGAAATTGAACTTGCTGAACTGGCTGTTGAGCAAGAAGAGGGAGGAGTTTTCTTGCTTGTAAACTGAGCACGTCAGGAAGGGAATCCAGTTATGAATGACATGGCTGGACTCCGGGAATGTGGACATGTTAAACCCCGCGTATGGAGGCTTTGGTGTCATGGCTGCAAGTTGTTTTCTAGTGATAATATTACATGAAAAGCATTTTTGAAGTTGGAATTCATGGATAAATGGACACGCTTGTTCTACTTCCAATGTGAAAGGAGGCTAGCTGAAATTAACTTTCCAAATCAGAAACATATTTTCATCAGTAAAACACATTTTAGTTACTGTGGGAACTGAAAGCAGGCACTGTGTACAAGGCAGACTGCTGAATAAAAGCTTTCCATCAATGCTAGTTTATCAGCTACTGGTCGAGGTAATTTTGCTTCTTTATAGCTCTAAGAGACTGTCCTACTGCTCTTCTCTGTAAAGTAAGAAAATATTGACCACGAATATGAGAAAAGGTTTAAAAAAAAAAAATTACATGTATTTTGCAGCTGTCTTCCTGAAAACTGATCTTGTACAAGCTGGCTGTGGTAATTTGAGGAACAGAGGGAAGGGGCAGCAAGCTATCCGCTTAGTTAAAAGTTTCATTGCGTCTAATTAGTATTTCTGCCAGTCCTGAGAAAGGCACCCAGTTGCACAGGTCAAGGCTGCATCCATGTATCTTTAAAAGACTTAAAATCCACTCATGCTACTGTACCTTCTCCAGAGCTGCTGGGTCATTCTGTCTCTGTAGCATGCGTTCTGTAGCCATACAGGAGCAGTCTCCCTGGTTTAAGACTTTATCCTTCAGAGCAGACAAGCTGTTCACCTGAAGCTTTCTTTCCAAGCTTATTTCTGTTGTTGGATATTACTTCTAATCTTCTATCCTTAAATTTCCTGACCTAATACTTATTCACCCCAAAGTTTAACTTTGTCTTGGCTCCTGCTTATCAACTTCGAATTGTTCTTTTACGATCGTTATGAAATATATTCTTGCCTTTCTTCCCTCCTGTTTGCTACTGAATGTTACCTCTGTGGCAACTGTAAGACTTCTGGATGTGGGAATGTATTTTAGCAACTTGCCCCCTTGGTAGCTCTTTCCGATGAAAGAGAAGAGCGTGCCCGACCCGGCGCCTCCTTCCAGGCTCCCCAGCAGCACTTACAGGTTCAGAGCAGCTGTTGCAAATGGCGAGAGGCCCTGGGACCTCAAATGCAAAGTCTTGCACTTAAAAGAAGCGTGGCCGTGTCGTCTGCACCCGGATTCCTCGCGACCTTCTGTTCAGATCTGTTCCTGGCGCCTGATAACCTACCTACACACTCGGCTCTTCCTTCTGACTCTATACCTAGTTGCTTGTTGTTGGTGTTTTTGTTTTGTATTTTTCCCCACTCCTACTCTTTACGACTTTGCAGGAGGTAGATACAGCAGAACATCTGAAAGGATAACTAGTCTTTCAGCACTTATGAGTCATGTCATTTTTGTCTTGCTTTAAAGAGAGCCCATTGTATCTAGACTGATTCTCCCGGTCCTCGAAAAGTAGGTAGGATAACGTGTTTAAAGGGGGAGGAGGCAGGAGAATGTTTGTTTAATGAAGAAAAAGTAAGTTTTTCAGGATTAACTCTCCACTCAGTCCTATTTATTTGGAGTTATGTTCATAAGAACAATCTCCAAGAGTCCAGATGCCCATGCAAATCTTTGGATGATACCACTTGTTCCCTATCAAATAAAATGCATGTTCTTAGCTGTTTTCACTCTGAACAGAAATTTCTGCGTACGCTGGAACTGCTTTATAACAGGCTTTTCATCTGTGGTTGGTCGAGGTTCCCAGTGTTGCATATTTTAGCTCCCTCCTTTAAATTAGGTGTACAGGTAAGCATGAGAAGGTACTTTACTAATTCTGCAGCACAGAAAATAGTGTCCTGTATGGGACATAGTGAGCTAAAAATCTGGATTTGTTCTCAGATTAGCAGGGATCAACTCTGTTCCCTTGAACTAATGAGGGAAAACCATTCCCCTTCAGTTTGACCCCATGACTAGCTGGAGTGTATGAGAGAACAGCACAGAACAGCATTTGCTAAATGATGTTTACAGTGATAGAACATTTATGAGAATGAGGAGAAAAAAAAACACTTCCAACTTCAGAATGACCCACCAAATTGCACTTGAAATTGTTAGGGTTATTGGTTAGCAATCAAATTTAGTGTTGAGTACTGATGTAACACTAACTGCTAGTAATAAAAATATTTACTGAGACTGGTAAATTAATGTTTATTTAATTCCTTAAATAAATCTCTTAGTGTTTTGTGGTTTTTTTTCTTACCTTGCAGAGTCACAAAGGGAAGTAGTTTGAGACCATGCAGAATTGGAATAGTAGGGCAATGAATGACCTCGTAAATGGTTTGTCTTTAGCGGCAAGATTCAGGAACTGCTTAGCTGTAAGAATCTGGTTTCATTTGCATGTACAAAATACAGGTCTTCTGATATATAGACCCCCAAGTTTGAGCTTTCAGAAGAAGGTGAATACTAAAAAGTTATTACTTGGTTTTGTTTGTAATTTGAGTTCAGTTCTATGTCCTGGATTAGCCTGTCAAGCACATTTTATGGGGTTTAGTGATCTGAAGGGCTGGAAGACTTGAAAGCTTGGCGTACCATCTTTTATTTTTCATGCTTTTGTCTGATCTGCAATTGATTCTTAGTTTTCCATCAAGTGGCTGCTCCACAACTTCTCAGAAGTCATTACCTGAAAGCAAGATTCTTCATTAATCTAATGCATGAAAAAGAGATGTTCGCTAATGGCTTCCCCCAAAGTGCCTTTTTTATGTGCTGCTGTAGTAGGGAAATCTGTTAAGATAATGTGGCGGTGGTGGTGATACTAAGAGGTAACAGAAAAAAGACTGCCAGGCCTGTTGGTGCCGAGAGGATCGCAGTTGTCCGTGTTCTGAGTTACAGAGTAGTTGGTCAGTTGTAGCATGTGCCTCTAATACTGGTTTTGCATGTCATGTTGACATTGAGCCTCATCACCTTGAGCCGTCTCCGTATGTTGTTCCCTCAGTCAGCTACTTTGAGAGATGATTGATCTCAGACTTAGGTCATTTTTCATGTTACAGATCTTGTCAATCTGTCTGGCTCCACCTACATGCAGTGATTCAGCTCCTGATGTGCTGAAATATTCCCTTAAGCCTTCCCACACACAAGTAAGGACTTTTTTTATAATTCTTCTCCAAGCTGCACCCTCTTCTGTGCTGTGCTCAAAGCCTGTATTTTTTGCACGATGTTTGCATGTGCTTGCAGAACAGTGCAGAAAGCAGAGTTTGATCTCCTAAAGGGTGAGAGGAGCAACTACAACAGTTCTCTAAGTATTTTTTGCCCCTGAACTTTGGATCCTATTTATAGCATTTGGCTAACGTGCTGTGATTTAGGCAAATGGATAACTGTGGGGTGTTTTGGTTTGTTGGGTGGGGGGTCCCCCCCCATGTGTTCAGTAATCCCCTCTTTAGGGGTTGATCTACAAAAGGATGGTCTTTATAGCAGAACAGATATTCTAGCTAGGGTGTTGTAACTTCTGCCTTTGCACACTTGACCTGGAATAAGAGTGGCTGTTGCAGAAGTGTACTTGGGGGAGTTAGGCTTGCATAGCTGTGGTGGTACTAATTACTCTGCTGTAGTGTTATTGCTCTGTTTCCCCATACAGAAAACAGCTTAACGGGCTGATACACCTCTGCTTTGCTTTAGTAAAGTGTTCTTTAATTCCCTGTACATATACAGGGGATTGTGTTGGTCACTTTGGGGGACATCTTTGTTCTGTGGATGATCAAAGACTGAGTGATTACAGGCAGCACAAAGAGGCAGCAGAAGCAATTGTGAATGAGCCCCGCTAGGAAATGGGGAAACCACCTGGAGGGATGGGCTTGGAAACAGTAAGCAAATGGGGAAACCACCTGGAGGGATGGGCTTGGAAACAGTAAGCGGGCGCCTTCTCTCTTTTCTTGTGTTCAGGGGAGTTGGATCTTCTGTATGGTTGTGTTTTGGTAAAGAAACAGAGTTGTGCTAAAGGACTTCTCTAATTTGTATAATCCATTTTCTCTGTTAATGGGAGGCACAAGTCTCTTAAAGACCTGCTAATTACCCAGGTTAAAAAATACAAAGGCAACTTGGTGTCATGAGTGAAATTAAGAATCTAAGAAGAAAAGCGTGAGCTAGTTCTGCTGAAAATGGAACAGATCAGAGGCATAACATGCCAAAAGCACTTAAAATAACAACTGGCAGTTTCTCTAGGTGGTGCTGGACTTGACGTAGTGATTTCCCAAAAGGACTCTCTCGAGTACCGAGTAGGCAAAAATGCCAGCGTGTGGAGCCAGCGTTGCGGTTCCCGAGGTGAGTTTGGAAGCCCACGTACAACACTTCTCACGGGGCTTGAGAGATGGTGATGTGGTGGCCAGCGGTGGCAGGGAGTGTGGGTCAGTATTGGAGTTGCAGCAAGGACATAAGGAGCTGTTCAGACACAGGTGTAGTCTTCTATGTTGGTGCAGGTTGCCCAGAGGAGTTAGCAGTGTTGGTTATTAATGAGTTTTCTACAGTTTCTGGAAATAGGAGAAGCTCAGAAGGGAGGGTTTGTACTGTTGTCTCAAGTAGTGGAAAACCCACTATTTTTAGTAGTTTAGTGGGGTGTTTCAGCTTACTAGGTTAAACATTTTAGGAAGCAAGAGGGGGAGATGTCTCGCAGCCAGCTCGTGTGGCTCAAATCTGCTGGTTTGGCCACGTCTGTCCCTGGAGGAGAAGCTTCAGTCCGCAGTAGGTGCGAGCTCTGCGTAACATGCCTGGAGCCTGCCAGCAATCTGACCAGCTCTGCGGCACGGGGAAGATGAGTCTGAAGTGGGAGGGTTCCCAGAGCTGCGCTCATGCCGCTGCATCCGTGTAAGCACCGAGGAGTCTGGATGGATACGGACGGATCTCTGTGAAAGTGAGCTGTGAACGCTTTGGGGGAAAACAGGCGTTGCAAGGCTTCCTCTGCAGCAGCCATCCAGAAAGAAAGAACCGGTGGGAGCTGGCTGCCAAGACCTCTGAAGGTAAAACAGGAGGAGAGGAAGCTTGTTCCCTGTTTTCATGAAACTTGTCAGCAGCTGGAAGATGTTGGGTTTAGTTGGTAGGTAAGAGAAATGGAAAGAAGTGAGGAGGCAGTTCCTGGTGGCTGTTATGTCGCTGGAAAGATCCCATAGAAGTTTGAGGTGACCCATTCAGAGTATCAGAAGGTGAAAGTCCTCCTCCATAGGAGAGTCAGCAGCTGAAGGGCAAAACTTGGAAGCACAAGGACAGGCCACGTGGCTCGTGTGTTGGGGCCACTGACCAGCAGGAGTTAATGTTTCCCAGGATCTGTGAAATGTGAACAGAGTGGGTGTTCCGAAGTGGGGGTTTCTAGACCAGACACTGATGGTTCCTGCAATTAAAAACAATCCCAAGCGGAATGTCCCAAAGGTGGCGATTGGGAAACACAATTATGTGAAAAAGGAGAAAACAAAGCTTGAGAGCAGGACCTGTGGAATTTGAGCATCTGGGCATTTGAGGTAGTGGGTGAGCCGATAATTGGTCTTGACATGGTGACAGTGAATTAGTGTGCTGTGCCAGCCCTGCCAGGAAGGGTTTCTTAAAGCTCTGTCTGTGGCAGGTCCCTGTGAAGCAGTGGCCCAGGTGGAACACATGATTTGGAGGGAACTGTTTTCCTTGAGCCAGCTGCCTTGGGGGGAACCCTCACGGTGGGGACCTGCCGGGGCGGTGGGCCGGGGAGGGAGGCTGGGGTCTTGGGGCACAGAAGCTGGGGCGGCTCTGTCTGGAGCAGAAGCAGAGGAGCGCTGGGCGCGACGGGCAGCGAGTAACCCCTGCAAAGCAGGAACTAAAGAACCAAGGGAGAAAGGTGGGAGGAAGGACGAAGGCTGTATGTTTTGTTAGCATTTGTAACTCGGGAAGGAGGACGTGTCCTTCAGTACCCAAAGCGTAGCCGTGCCGCAGCTCCGTACCCTCGAGCGCTCGATAAACTGCGTGGTCCCGGCGTGCGTGGAACGGGGGGACGGGACCAGCCTGCCGGGGTGCCCCGAGGAGCGGCCGCCGCTCGCTGCGCCGGTTTTGCTTTGACCCCAGTCCCGTTTCCCAGCAGTGTTAGAGCGGCAGCACCCGCCTCGCCGGGCTGGGACTTCTGACGGGAGTTCGCCCAGATGGGACCGCGTGGGCTCGAGGGAGCTGTGGTGTGAACTCCCGAGTACCGGCAGCGCCGAGCCCGCCGCCGCCTCGCCGAACTGCGCTTTCGGCGTCGTTTTTAAGGCGTCCCTGCAACCGAGGGCCAGACCGTGCCTCCAGGGCGGGAAACGCTGGCTGTCCGAGCTGCGGAGGGCAGCCCCGTAACGCTGCGGCTCCGCCGTGCGGCCGCCACGTCCGCGCCGCCCCGGGCTGTGCCCCGGCCCCCGGGCTCTGGCCCCGGCCCGGGCGCGGGCCCCGCGCGCTGCCCCCGCCGGGGGCGGGGCCGGGGCAGCCGGACACGCGCGGGCGGTGCCGAGTTCGCGGGCGGGGCGGGGCCGGCCCCGCCTCCTTCCTGCGGCGGGGCGGGGCCGCCTCCCGGGGGGCGGGGGCGCGGCGCGCGCATGCGCGCGGCGGGGCGCGGCCCATTGTCGGGGCGGGCTGACGTCGGGGCGGGGCGGGGGCGGCGCGGCGGGGGGCGCGCAGAGAGGCGGCGTGCGGCGGGCACCGCCACCGCCCCGGCCCGCTCCGCTCCCGGCCAGCCGCCGCTCCGCCGCCATGCCCGGCTCGATCTACCAGCCCGAGGGCGGGCAGCCCGCCCGCGGCCCGCCGCGCTGCCTGGCGCTGCTCAGCCCGCCGCCGCCGCCGCCCGCCGGGCAGGAGCCGCCGCCGGAGCCCGAGCCCGGGCGGGAGCGGGAGGGGCCGCCGGCGCAGGACGAAGCCGCCGCCCTGAGGTTCGCCCTGGACCAGCTCTCGCTGCTGGGGCTGGAGGAGGCGGGCGAGCGCGGGCTGCGGGCGGCGGAGGCGGGCGGCGCGGGGCCGGAGGAGCCGGAGGCGGCGGCGGGAGGCGCGGGGCCGGGCGGCCTGCAGGCGCGGGAGCGCGGCGGCGGCTCCCCCCCGGCCGCCGGCGCCGCCTCCCCCCCGGCCGCCTTCGGTAACTTCGCCCCGCACCTGGCGCCGCCCGCCGCGCTGCTGGCCGAGCCGCTGGGCGCGCTGGGGAGCAGGAAGAAGAGCGTGAACATGACCGAGTGCGTGCCCGTGCCCAGCTCCGAGCACGTCGCCGAGATCGTGGGCCGGCAAGGTAACACCCGCCCCGCGGGGGGGACGCGCCGGGACCCCCTTTGTCCGCCCCCGAGCGCCCCGCGCCTTCCCCGGGGCGGCGGCGCCGCCTCCCGCCGGACGCGCCGGCCCGGCCCGGCCCCGCGTTATTTGGGTCAGTTTTGGGGCTTTGTCTCCGTGCCCGGCAGCGCGGAGGCGGAAACTTAACGGCGACAAATCCCGCGGCCCTGAAACTCCTCCCGCGGACGCGCCTTCGCCGTGGGTGCCAGGAGCGAGAGCTGCTCGTCTTTGTGCCCGTCCCCAGCGCGCTGCCTGGAAATGTTAATTAAACTAGATCGGCCGGCGAAACGGCACGGGTGGGACAAACGCCGTGTGCGCTCGGAAAGTTCCCGGGCGCCACGCGAGGCCGTGGGAGCAGGCAGGACTCCAAGTGCAGGCGAAAGCTTTGATTTTATTGTAGTTGAGTGCCCCCCCCCGCCCCCCCCCTTCAGGTCGGTGTCTCGGACGTGGCGTGTCAATGATGTTCGGTAGCTCCGGTTCACAGGTAAAGGAGGGCGAACCCGCTCGGGGCTGCGGGGGGGCTGGGCAGGCAGCGGCGGGGCGCGCACCCCGCTCAGCTGTCACAAAGGGCCGGGCACGCCTCAGCCCCAGCCTCTCCCTGGGTGGGTGTGCCTGGCGTGGGCTTTGTCTCGAGGAAATCCGAAATAGCCCTCAGCCAAAGTTTCACCTTTTTTTAAAAAAAAAAGAAGGGGGGCAAGACCCTGGCGGGGGAGGATTTAAGAGGAAAAATAAAAAATAAAATAAAAGGGAAGGGAGCCGCTGCCCGCAGGAATGCCGGCGGCGATGGGCAGTTCGGCTCACCGGGAGCCTGACCCCCCGGGCGTTTTTGCCACGCAGGGCCCTGGCAGCCCAGCCTCGCCCTCGCTCCGGCGGCCCCCGTCCCTCCCCGGCCAGGGGGCCGCGGGCCGGGGGGCCGGGGGGCTTTTTTCCCCGGGGGGAAGCGGGGAGCTGGGCAGCCTCATTGTTCTCTTTGTTAGCCAGAGCCATGCTGGGATGAGCGCGGTGACATCATGCTCTGCGCTTCCCATTGGCCTGCGCCGCCTCCCAGCCGGCCCCGCTTCCCGGCCTCCCAACTTTCCGCGCACCCCTCGCCGGTCCCACCGCCCCGGCCCTGGGGTCCCAGCGGGCTGCCGAGCCCACCCGGGGCAGCCAAGCGGCGTGGCGAAGCCCGATGCCTCGCCGGAGGAGAGGAGCGCGGTGCCGCGCCCTGCTCGGGAGGATCCTCCTTCCCCTTGGGCTGGATGGGGACCTGGGTCGGGTGGCCCCGCCGGCGGGCTCTGCGGACCCCCAGGGTCCAGCAACGTGAAAGCAAACCTGTAACGGGGTCTGGCCTCTGCTGGGAAACGCGCTGGCCCTGCGAGTTCAAGGAGGCTGGAGCGAACGGCTGCTTTCGGGCCGGCGAGCTGTCGGTTGGCACCCTTTCTCGCAGCGGCTGGGGTTGGGTGTTTCGGCTGCGGTGAGGCCCCAGTGCTGCGCCTCCAGCACCCCGACGGGCTAAATGTGCACCCGGGTACCTGCCCCAAACACCTCGTGCAGAGTTTGGGCGCTCCCTAAGCTCCACGGGCTCGTGGGACTCCTGGAAAAGAGCTGCAAAAGAAATTATTATACCAGCTTGAGGAGGGGTGCTGGGGGGCACCGTGTCCCATGGGTAGGCTCGGAGGGGACCTGGGGCCAGTGGTGGGCTGGAGCTACCTGCTGCTGCCCCAGCCCGCGGGCAGGAACAGCTCTCCTGGGGGTTTTCCCCCATGTGTTTCCTGCCCCTCTCCTGCTCTCAGCTTTTCTGCAGCTCCCAGCCTGTTTGGACGCCATGCCGTGGCCCTGTCGTGCTGGGTTTTTGGTGTGAAGGGGGGCTCGGCATTTGGCACCCCCCGGTTCTCGCTGGCGGGGGGTGCAGTTGGGCAGCATCGAGGGGACAGGGCTGTCAGCAGTGTCTTTGTGCTCTGGCTGCTCTCTGGTGCTGCCGGCAGCTGTTTTAAATCAGGATGTGCGAGGCCGGTGCAGCCTGAGCAGGGGCAATACTGAGGTCGTTCGCAGCTGCCCGCTTCTCCGGGTCTCACACCGAGCTCAAAAATGAGCGGAGCCCTTCTCGCTCGCCTCATCCTGCACCTGTGCTGGCTCCCGGGTCCTTCTGGTCTCCAGGTCCCCCCCGTGCGAGCCTCCCTCGGTCTTTGGTAGCCCCGTGGCAGCGGGGCTCTAGCTTCGCAGCAGCGTGGAGCCGAGCCTTGGGGTGCTTCATCGGGCCTGGCGTCGTTCCAGTGGCGAGATGTGCTGCTGGTGATGCTGCGGGCCTGGGTCAGGCTCCCTCAGACCCTGTCCCCGTCGCTCTTGTCTTTCCTGCACTACCCAGCCCGGCCATGACCCATGGAGTGGGCGCTTGTGGTGCCACCGCACTCGGAACGTAGGAAGACATGGATGATATTGGGTGCCCTGGAAGGGTCTTGAGTTGAGGCAAGGCTGGGTTTCTCTCCCCATACGCTGTGTCCTGAGGAGCTGCTCTTGGGGCACTTTGGGACCGGTCCTGCTGTCCCCAGAGCCCAGCAGCCCCTCGCTGCCGTGGGAGTGAGCAGGGACGTGGCTGGGAGGTCCCGGCAGCCGGGGCAGCGCTTTGCCCATCAGACCAATGCATGGCTATCCTATGCGGGCTGAGGTGGGACAGAGGCTGTCGGATGCAATTTCTCCTACTTCTCCTTTTTCTTCAATTTCTCTCCTCCAGATCCATTAATTTAACCCTTTCCAGAAGGGAGCAGCAGCAGCTCAGCAGGTAAATCTTTGTTGTGTAAAGCAAATCTGTGTTTTCTTAAATGAGCTGGAGAGGCGGTTGCCACGACCCCTCGTCCGGATCGGCATCGGTGATGGTGTGGAGCGGCGTCTGCCAACCGAGATCTGCGGCTTCTCTTCTCCCTGCCCACATGGCTACCAAAAGGCAGCATGGCCTGGCGGGATTACGTGGCCGTGCCTTCGCGTGCAAGCCCGTTCATGACTCCTGCCGTGGGAGGAACCGTCTCCAGAAAGTGCTGTGGGCATTGATTGCAGCGGTGTGGGCTCATCTTGCTAACCAGCAAAAAGAGCAGTGGTGATAACGGAAATCACTGGGGAAAAGGGAGATGGGGAGCATGGCGCGGGCTGGACGTTAGACCTGCCCTGGCTCTTGCGTGTTGGCACCGTGCCGGTGTTGGAGGTGTGTTTCCAGCAGCTTCTGCCCCAACAAGGCCAAGAGGGCGATGGGCGGCTGGTGCAGCCGAGAGCCCTGGGCTCTACTCTCCCCTCCTATGCCATGTGCCTTTCGTGGGACAGAGCCAGCCACGGCTCCTCTCTCGGGCTCTGCTTCCCCATCTGCGACATGCAGGGCCTGTTCGCAGCTTTGCGAAGGATTTGGGGAAGTTGCCGTTTATAGAAGACACTGGGATGCTCGAAGGGGAGATCCAGGGAAGGATGAAATGCGCAGCTCTCCTCCCTGCCAGAGCGCAGTGGGCATTCTGGTGCTTGGAGGGTGCACAGGGAGACCACAGGCCTCGGTTTCTGGGCCAGCCTGAGCATCTGTAAACCTGCAGTGGATTGCTGGGGCTGCGATGAATCCTCTCATATTTCTGAGCCCTGGGCTGCTGCTCTCTGCTGTCCTCTGCCCATCATGCCACGTCCTTTGAGGCTGGCCTGGCTGCCTCCTCCCACCTCTCTGGGTCGTGGCAGAGCCAGAAACTCCTGAAGTCGGTCGCACAGATTGAGCTGATCGCTGAAGTATCTGTCTGCACATCTTGGCTCTGGCCCCGGCTTCCTCCTCTCTGGCCCGAGGCGAGGAGCCCAGCCTCCCTGCCTCGCTTTTCCCAGTGTCTGGAGAAGAAACAAAGGTGTGATGTGCCTGCCTCCCGCAGCGTGGTTGCAAGGATGAATTAATTACTGTTTGCAGAGAGGTGGGAAGAAGCGTTCAGCAAGAGGGGAGATGACATGCGATGGAGGTGCAACGTGTTCTCCTCCACATCTGGCCCCAGTCCTGGCGCATCCTGTGCCATTCGCCTGTAATGAAGGGGACCGGGAGTGCCGTAACGCCAGATCTGAGGCCAGGAGATGCTGCAGAGCTGGGGAAGAGGAAGGGCAATGTCTTTCTGCAGTGGGTAGCACGCTCCAGAGGGCTGGGTGCAAGGCATCAGCCAGCTCCTGGGCTGCGGAGGCTGTGGTGAACACAGAGTCCTCCTAGTTGATGCCATTAAAGGCTCTTCCAGGAAAGCTCTGTTTGCTCTTTCTTGGGTTTTCATAGCTCGGAGCTGGGTGCTGCAAGCACAAAGCTCCTTGGGCAAATGGAGACGTGGTCTGGCCAGGGGGATTGGCTGGCTTTGTCCTCCTTACGTGGAGGAGGCCACCTTATGTCAAAGCAGGTGCTGGCCGGGCCACGCTGGGGATCAGCAAGTGGATGAGCTGTGTCGCGTCTCTTATCTCTTGCCTGGGTAACCGCAGGAGCGCAGAGGATGGAGAGGCACTTCCCAGCCCGCTGCCCCAGCCTGTGCCGTACTGGTTTTCGTGGGCTCTTGCGATAGTCGCAGCCCTGACCCGACTGGGGCTCCTGGCAGAGGGCGAAGTCCTCTTTGGTGGTGCCAAGAGAGGACGGTCAGGGAGAGCAGCCTTTCCTGGGGTGCCGCCTCCATCACTGCCTCATCCCGGAGAGAATCCCCTGGGATTCTGTTTCTTGTCTGAAACTAGTGATTTCTCAGCCCGGGGGAGGTGGGATGGGTCCAGCCAGGGCGCTGCGGCTCCGCGGGGCAGCTTTATGGAGTGGAGCGTGCCGGGAGCTGCGTGGGGTGCACAGAGAGCGGTTCAGAGCTGGCAACAGTGGAAGACGAGAAGGGTGTGGAGTCTGGAGGCAGGAGGGTTTGAGAGGAGCGTCCAGCTCGCACCCCTCCATCGGTGCCATCTCTGCAGGCAGAGCTGGGTGGTGGCGTGAGGGGCTGTGAGTTGGGGGCGTTGTGTGTGCTCGAGAGCCCCGGAGCGAGGGTGTTTGCTTGCAGCTGAGCATGGCCACGGGTTGTCGTGATGAGTTTGGGCCCACGGGGACTCCAAGCTCTTCCAGAGAGCTGTAACGTGGCAACTGAGCCGCTCCTGGGCTCTGGTGGAACCCAGGCTTTGGTGTTGAGAAGGGACCTGTTGGGGCTGCAGCAGCCCTAGCTCTGCCCACCCCCCCCACCCCCCCCCCCTGGTTTTGGGGGTGTTTTCTTTTAGATCTGAAAAGTGCTTTTAAAGCCACCTTCTTTATAGACTTGTAGCAAAGTCTGGCACCTTGTTTTCCTCCTTCCTCATCTTTAATGCTGAGAGCCAGCCCTGACAACCACTTCTGCTTGGTTGAGGTAAGGCGCTTGATCCGGCAATGCCAGGGTGAGGGCATCCCTGTGGTGAAGCTCGCCGGCAAGGCCGGGTGGTCCCTGGTCCTCTCCACAGCCCCCATCCGGCACGGCCCCATTTTGGCGGGGTTGTGCTGCACCGACTTCAGAGGGATGCAGCCATCCAGGATGGTGTTTCCACAGCATGCTTGGGTGGGGGCTTGTGGAGACTCATCTGAAATATCTCATACTGGTGTGGGTCATTCTCCCAGCTGCAGGTTGGTGGTTAAACCACTGGTGTCACACAGTTCGAGTACCTCTGGCTCTGCGGAGGGGCATTGGGGGACTTGGCCATAGGGTGTCAGCATCTTCCCGAGCGTGGGCAGGAGCAGCCTTGGCTCAGGTGCCTCTCCGGGGCGCAGATGTGAGGGAGGACAGGGCCGTACTGCTGTGAGGTTGTGTCTCTTCACCAGTTCCTGGTGTTGCAGACCCGTAGCTCGCTGTGCCGTGTGGGTTTAAATGCTTCACCGAATCCTAGCTTGGGGAGGCTGCCCATCCTTCCCAGTTGGGGCTTTTAGGACCTGCTGCCTGGGGGTCCCCACGGCCAAGGGGTGGCTTAGGTGGAATTTGGGGCTGGGGGCAACAGCAGGACATGCTGGTACCTGGGTGGGGCCACGGTGCTGTCCCGGCTCTGCTTCCACCACATCCCCGATGCGCCCGTCCAGGAGCACTCACCGGTGTGCTGCGATGGCGGAGGCTCCTCACTCAGAGCAGTGCAAGTGCGGTTCCTGGTGCAGATGCCAGCGTGTGGCCTCGGGCAAGCGGCTTCCCCGCCTGATGCCTCCTTTTCTGCAATGTTTCCCCACACGGCTTTGTGGGTGGGCAGGGAGGGGAGCCAGCACCCCCGCTGCCCCGGACCTGCCGCCATCCTCTTTTACGCCAGGATTGGAAAAAACAGCTCTGACCCATGGTGCATTTTCCTGTGCCACAGATGACCCAAGCACGGCACAGGCGTGGTGGCCCTGGCAGCATCCAGTAGCCACGGGTCGTGTGTGTTGTTCCTGCCCTTGCTTGTTTGAGGAGGGTGGAGCTGGGCAAGGCAAGCACCCCTTTAATTTTTAACCCAGGTTTCTGGCTTTGCCCCTAGGAAGGGCTTGCAAGGTGCAGCCGGATAAACTCTTCCTCCATTTTGTGCTGCCGTAGCATCAGTTCGGTCCCACCGGTGCAGCCGGCACGGTGGAGCAGGGCGAGGAAGAGCCTTGCTGTGCCGTGCCCCCTGCGGGACATGGCTCCCGAGCAGCTCCTGGCAGCTGCCGATACCTTTGGATCTTGAAATTGCTGCTTCCTGCTGCGAAGGGTGAATTTCGGACCTTGGGTGTGAGGCTGGTGTCCGCGGGAGGCACTGGCAGAGCCCCGCGGTGGCTCCCAGCCCGGCTGCCCTTGCCCGCTGCCACCATGCTCGTCCTGTTTGCCAAGCAGCGGAGCAGAGGGAGAGCTTATAGCAGGTACCAGAATAAATCGGGGAGGGAAACGTGGGAGTCGCAGGCACCTTGCTCTGGACAGCCTCGCAGAAGCTGGCACATGCTTAAAGAAAACTTCACCTTTGATGGTTGCTGGTTCTGCCCTGCCCCAGTGACCCGGCCATTGCTTTCCCCACTGTATGCCCCCAGCCATAAATACACCTTCCAGTTGTTGTGCTAAATTAGGAAAAGACTGGACAAACCCTTCTCCACCCACATTCCTCCTCTGCGTGTCCCCACAGCCGCTCAGCGGCTTCCCCGGCTCCGGGGAACAGGGCAGCTCTGTGCTGTCCCCAGCCCTGCCTCTGCCTGGCCAAGCCCGGCTGGCCGCGCCAAGGGTTGAATGTGGGCTCGTCCCGCTGCCCCAGCCCTTGGGGCAATGCAAGGTGGGAGGAACGTTTGTTTGTTGCAACAAGTGCTTGGAGGTGGCCTTCAAATGCTTTCAGCCTGGCTTGTGTGAAATCCAGAGGGTTCCCCCCCTTAGGAGGGAGATCTCAGCAGGTCTCCTGCCTCCCCAGCTCTGCTTATCTGCCTGCGCCCCTCCCAGATTCCCCCCCAACCTGCCTGTCACCATCCTGGGACCTTTGCAGGCAGCAGGCAGGGCATGCGTGGAGCTGCCAGCACCTCAAGGCAGCCTGGAGCCGGGCAGGGGCTGCGCTGGCTGGTGCAAGCTGCTTTCGAGGTTTTTTGGAGGAAGTGTCCAGAGAGGCCGGTGTCATCGCGCGTCAGCTCCCTGGACGTGGCTGTCGGAGGGGTTAGTGCTGCCAAATAGCCAGGCTGTGACACCCAGCACAGCTGCTGCTCACTTATTTTGACAGTTTTTACTTCTTGTTATTCGTGATGCTTAATGCCGTGGTAAATGCACCGTGCACGGTTCTCCAGGAATAGCACGGCCCCCGTTAGGGCTCTGCTCTCCAGCTGCTAGCGGGCGCGGGTTGGTTTGCCTGGTTGGGACAGACCTGCCTGAATGTCCTGTGCCGCCCCAGCCCCGGCTGAGTCCCTTCAACCTTCCGGGGCTCTCCCTTCTCCAGCCTTGCAGCTGGAAGAGCAGCCCTGCCCTTCCTCAGGGAGCGTCTGGGAAGAGGAGGAGGAGTGCCCCGAGCGAGCTGTTTGCGGAGGAGCCAGCCGGGCGCTTGCGGCTGCCTTGGCTGTGTCTGCGAGGAGTCGAGCTCTCCCCGTCAGTGTGCGGCTATTTATCGATGTGGATCTGCAGCAGCAGCATTTGCAGTGGACAGGGACGGTCTCGGGGCTCTGATCGGGCAGCCTCCATCCCTGCGGGCTCCCCGCTTTGCTTTGGGTGCCCTGCAAAGCTCAGGGGGTGCGTGGGAGGTGGGAGACGGGGGATCGCTCGCCCTCGTGTGCCGGGAGCGGAGGGCGGGCAGCCGGGCTGAGCTCCTGGTGCTGTGCGCCTGGCTCATGTGAATTTAATTAAGTGCGTGCACTGGAGTGCAGGCAGAGCGGATGCAATTAGCAGGGCTGGGGTTGCAGGGAGCGGTGCTGCACTTGCGGCCCCTTGGCGAGAGCAATGGCGACCGGTCCCGGAGGAGAGCAGGAGCCTTTTGCTGGACAGGCGCCGCAGGGACTGGCAGCTGGAGCCCAGCTCGCCCACGGGAGGAGAGGGCAGGGACTTGCTCGAGGTTGTGCGAGGCAAAGGCAGAGCTGGCAGCAAAGCCCCGGTCTCCTGCGTCCCGGCCTGGGCTCTGCCTGCTGAATCATGTTCCTCGTGCGGGGGAAGCAGGTCTTTCCAGAACGGGGAGAGCTGGTGCCCCGTGAGCACCCCTGCCCCAGCCGGCCAGGGTGCAGCCTCTCTGCCCTGGGGTCTCGTCCCTCAGGGCAGGGAGAGGGAGGCAGGGGGTGCCGGTGCTGCCTGGCCGCGGGGAGCCCCAGCTCCCCCGTCCCTCCGGGCCATTGCTGCTGCCGCTGGGGTGCGGCCAGGGCTGTTTCTCGGGTTTGGCTGCTGGCTGAGAGGTGTCGACAAACCTGCAGGATCCAAACAAGCCTTTTCCTTCCCTTCCACCTTCAGTGTCTTTTTTTTTTTTCCTTGCACCTCCTTAAACAGCTTTTGAGTAAACCCGGCTTCCCATCCCCTCAACAGCCCAGGAAGTGCCCCCATGGCTGCCTGCCCCGGCCTCACGCGCTGTCCCGGCCCTCGGGAGCTGGGCTGCAGGCTGCATCCTGCGGGTCCTCGATCCCCACTGCGGTGCAGAGGAGGTGGTGGCAGAGGGTCAGGCCGGGGCCAGGAGCCTGGTGTGTCTCGGACGATCCGGTGCAGCCCCCCAGCACCGAGCTGTGAGCCCCTGGCTGCCTTTGAGGCGGGAAGGACCCATCTCTCCAAGGGTGTCTGTGCTGCAGGTGCAGAACCAAAGGGACCTGCTGGTTCCTGCTGGTCCTGCATCTCCCCATCCTGGGTGAGCCTGGGGTCCCCACGAGGTCTCAGCTTTGACGTGTCATTTTTTTCCCCTTCTCCTTGCTCTGCAGGCTGCAAAATCAAAGCCCTACGCGCCAAGACCAACACGTACATCAAGACGCCGGTCAGGGGCGAGGAGCCCGTTTTCATCGTGACTGGGAGGAAGGAGGACGTGGAGATGGCGAAAAGGGAGATCCTCTCGGCCGCCGAGCACTTCTCCATGATCCGAGCGACACGCAACAAAGTGAATGGGCTGACGGGAGCGATGCAGGGGCCCCCCAACCTGCCGGGACAGACCACCATCCAGGTGAGGGTCCCGTACCGTGTGGTGGGGCTGGTGGTAGGGCCCAAGGGAGCCACCATCAAGCGGATCCAGCAGCAGACACACACCTACATCGTGACGCCCAGCCGGGACAAGGAGCCTGTCTTCGAGGTGACGGGCATGCCCGAGAACGTGGACCGGGCTAGGGAGGAGATCGAGGCGCACATCACCATGCGGACAGGCTCCTTCATCGACGTCAATGCCGACAACGACTTCCACTCCAACGGCACCGACGTCTGCCTCGACCTGCAGGGCAGCACGGCCAGCCTGTGGGCCAAGGCTCCCCACCCTGCCCGCCGCCCCTCGGCCGCCCTCCGCAACGACAGCCTCAGCTCCCTGGGCAGTGCCTCCACCGAGTCCTACTACAGCGGGCGGGTGGCAGACGCCAGCCCCACCAGCCCCTACAGCACCAGCAGCGGCTTCACCTTCAGCGAGCCTCCGGCCCCTCTGGGCTCGGAGGAGTGCGACTTCGGCTTCGACTTCTTGGCCCTCGACCTCACGACACCCACCACCATCTGGTCGCCCTTTGAGCGCTCGGGCAACCCCTTGCAAGCCTTCAGCAGCTGCTCCTCCGTCAATGGCTCGCAGAGACGCAACAGCGGCACGGCCACGCCGCGCCATTCGCCCACCCTCCCCGAGAGTGGCGGCGTGGCCCTGGACCACCCCTTAGCGCGCCGCATCCAGAGCGACCCCGTCAGCACCTTGTCCTGGCTGCCCACCCAAGGCTCGCTGTCCTCCTTCTCCAACAGTACCGGCTACTCCTCCTCCTCCTCCCTGCCTGGCAGCATCTCCGCTGCCTCGGGCTCGCCCACCGACTCCAGCAGCTCCGACGGGCACCGCAAGAGCTCCCGCGAGTGCATGGTGTGCTTCGAGAGCGAGGTGATCGCTGCCTTGGTGCCCTGCGGCCACAACCTCTTCTGCATGGAGTGTGCCATGCGCATCTGCGGCAAAGCTGAGCCCGAGTGTCCCGCTTGCCACACTCCCGCCACGCAAGCCATCCACATCTTCTCCTAGCCGGGCCCGGCTCGCCAGGGTGGCCAGCCCTCCCCTCCACCCCAACACAGCTTTTTAAGGACTTTAAACTGTTTAAATCAACCTTTTTATTTAATAACGGATCCGATGGGCGCACGGGGTGGGGGGGGGAAGGAGAGGCTGCTGCTTGCTGGCTGGAGAGGCGGACAGGGCAGGACGGCGGGGCGGGAGGGTGGCCGAAGTACAGGGGGTCGGGAGGGGTGGGGAAGAAGGGGCCGACGAAGACAACGAGGAAGAGGGGTGTGAAACTGCAGAGAGGAGGAAACTCTGATGTTTACAGAATAGCTTTAACTCTTCACCCAGCAGCTGGGAGGAGGAAGCCCAGCTGTTCTTCAACAGTCCTTCCCAAATAACAGTATTCAGTTTGCAAAGTTAAATAAACAGAAAGAAAAGGTCCGGTTGCACTTTTTATTTTAGGACACGCAAGGGTTGTCTTTTATTTTTTTAAAATCATTCTATTATTATTATAATTTTTTTGTTGTCGTTCCTTTTGTATGTAGTTATTTTTTTGGATGATTCTTGATGGTTCTATAAATATATATATATTATTTTTTTTGTAACGCAGGTCTATCTTCTATTTTGCCAATGTGAAAACTGCCCAAAAACACGTGATGAGAGGTCGGGGGTTGTGGCTGGAGGGGCCAGGCCGGGCGGGGGAGCTCGCGGGACGGAGGGGGCACAGTTACCATGCCATGTCGCAAAAACCAGACAGATTTCTATCTCCTTTTTATTTTGTGGTTGGTTTGTTTTTTTTTTCTTTTTTTTTAGTTTTATTTTTTTATTTTTTACCTCTTTATGTATATGTAGGGAATTTATAGGAAAATATGTACTTTATTGAATAAATTTTAAAAACTAAAATATATTTTATTTTAAAAAGAAAATAACGGACCTTTAACCTTACATGGCTAAAGTACTGATTATATATTTGCTGAGCTGACTTGACGGTTATGAAAATTGTATCAAGAGTTTTATTTTTTGACTTCAAAGCCTTCTTAATAAAGACTTTTTACTATATATGAATTCATGTGCTACCTACGGTGTCTCACTGCCTGCAGCCTCTTAGTGCCCGTTCCAGCATCCTCGGACTGGCCCCCCTGCTTCCCGTGCGCCGGGGGCACGGACCCTCCTGCAAACCCCGTGGCCGAGCCGTGACTCCCTGGGGCAGCCGGGGCGCAACGTGGGATGGGGTGAAGGGGAGAACGCACCCTGTGAGCACCCCCGGGCCTCACCGCTTCCCTGGGTGCCATCATCCGGCGTCGGGTGACCGCGGCACAGTTTGCCACCGTGTCTTGCTGCACCGGGGCTGCTGCACGCCCCGCTGCCGCAGCTCTCCCTGGCTGTGCTGGGGCTTTCGAGGCGACTGTCGGAAAGTGCCAGTGACCCCTTTGGGGAGCGGTGACTACCAAAGGGCTGCCTGGGCAGCTATTTTCTCCCCAGCTGAAAGCTCGGCTATTAATGGAGCTCTGGTCTGTGTCTACAGGCTGCACATGGCGTGAACCCGCCTACGTGATTTGTTAATGAGCCACATGCCGCTGACAGCCCTTGGGCAATTAGGGATTCATGATTTTTTCATCAGAAAATGTCTTTGTGTGTTCCCTGTTGCAGAATGTGCTCAATTTTTTTTTTTTTTTGGAAGAGGGGAGAAAGGGCAACATTTTCATCGCCCCGCTTGCCATGTTGCAGTAATCTGCTGGAGTGTGCTGGGTTACCGGAGCTGGCACCCTCTGGGAGGGCTTTGGCATCTCTGGAGCTGCGCCAGCACCGGGGCGGCACAGCGGGGCTGCTGAGGCTTGGCGAATCCAGCTGGGAAAAAAGCAGATGCCAGCTTGGGTGCTCGGGGCAGGAGCAGGAACCAACAGGGACATCTGCCTCCTCCTGACAGGTGGATTTGTCCCTGCCCAGGCCGGGTGACCCTGCTGTGGGTCTGGCCTTCTTGTCCCCATGGGCGCTCCTGCTCCCGGCAAGGCAGTGCTGCTCGCTGTCCCCCACCTCTCGCCCTGCTTGGGCATCCTCTTGTCACCCTGTCCCCAGCTGCACCCACCAGCAGCCACCTCCACATGGTAGCTAGTCACCCAGGCTTTGTCCCGGCTCTGCGGGGCTGGCTGGGCCACCGCAGGCATGCAGGGACAGCAGGGACCCGCAGGCAGCAGCACCCTTGGGCAGTGGGGACCCACAGATGGTTGGGAGCCATGGGCAACAGGGATCTACAGACCGTAACACCCATGGAGAGTGGCACCTACAGACTGTAGGGACTCACAGACAGTGACACCCATGGGCAGTGAGGACCCAGAGACAGTGGCACCCACAGAGAGTGGCACCCATGGGCCATGGGGACCCACGGGCAGCAGCACCCACAGACAGCTGTCACACCCACACCCACTGCCGGTGCTGTGGCCACAGGTTTGGATCGTTACCGGAGTTTCCCTGTAATGAGGGGAGGGGGGGCCTGTGCCGTGGGGCTATGGTGGCATGTGGGTGCTTGGAGTGCCCTGGGTGGGGGACCTGGGGTGCAGTAATCAGGGCCCAGGGTGCCCCAGGGTGCCCTGGATGAGGGCAGTTTTGGGGTGTCCTAGATAGGACAGGTCTTTGGGTGCCCTCGATGGGCTCTTGGGGTGTCCCAGGTAGGAGGGGAGTTTGGGTTGTCCTGGGCTGGGGGGGGCCCAGATAAGGCTTCTCAGGATGTTCCAAGTGGGGTCTTGGGGTGCCATTTATGGGGATTTTCGGGGTGTCCCGAATGGGGGTCTCGAGGTGCCCTGCACAGGGGGCCCGTGGGGTGCCCAAGCGGGCAGGGATCTTGGGGTGCCGCAGTGGGGGGGGAACCAGTCCCAGCACCCCCAGGAGCTCCTCTGGCGTGGGGAGGGGATGTGGGACGGAACGGGAGGGGGAGTGGGGCGGGGGCCCGTAACCCCTCCCCTCCCTCCCCTTCCCCTCCCCCTCCCCCTCCCCCTCCCCCTTCAATTAGCAGCAATTAGCGGCCATAAAGGGGCTGCGGGCAGCAGGGGGAGCGCTGGCAGCAGTGGGGGGTGCCATGGCTGCGGGGGACCTGTATGTGCAGGTGAGGGGTCTCACTCCGGGGTGCTGCAGGGGGAGCTGGAAGGGCTTCTCCGCCTGCAGCGGGGGGGCCCTGCCTGCGGGTCTGGGGTGCTTGTTGCAGACCCGGGGGGTCTTGTGCCTCCTGCAGGGGCTCAGCACCCCGGGTGGCTGCAGGTGCAGTGGCCTGGGTGTCCCCTGGGTCACATCCCCACTGGTGCCCGGCTTGGTGGCACCTCGTGGGGTGCAGGGTGCTTGGTGGTGCATCAGCTGTGGGTCTGGCTGTGGGCTGCCTGCCCTGTGTGGGTGCTGCTGTGGCTGCTGCACCCCGGCTTGGCTGCTCGTGGGGCTCCCTGACGTGCAGGGACCCGTGGCCTGGCAAGCGCAGCACCTCGCAGGGGTGCTGGTCACAGGTGAGAAGAAAGGTTTGGTGCTGCCTGGGCACCCATCTGTCCTGCTTCTTGCCCAGCTGGCCTGGCTGCTTTCATCCTCTGGATCCCAGCCCACATCCTCCTCCCTCTGCCTTGGTCCGGCTCTGCCTGTCGAGGATGCTTCTGCTGGGAGCAGGCAGCAGGACAGGCTCTTGCTTCTCTCTTTTGTTGCTGTATTTGAAAAAGGATTGCAGGGCAGACCCTGAACACGGTCCTTTCTCCCTGGAGGTACAACATTAGCCTGCGGGGCTGGAGGGTGCTGGTATTTCTGCAGAGGTCAGCGGCGCAGCATCGATCACGGCGGGGCGATTGAGGTGCCAACCCGGGCAAAGCAAGGAGGGTTTCCGTGCCTAAGGCCTCGTGGGTTGCCTTGTCCCACATCGGTGGCCAGGCTGGGACCGAAGCGGCCGCGCCACTGACGTAGCCGAGTCCCTCGTGGAGCCCCGGGGCGACCTTCCAGCCTTCGCGGCTTGTTCCCGCTCGAGTGCCAGCCCGGCGCTCCCCGGGAGCGGAGCCGGGCACGGCTGAGGGGGGGCCGGCTGTGCCAGCGGGGACGCTCTTCTGCCCAGCTGGGCCCTCGGCCTGAAACCCCTCCCCGCCTTGCCGGGACGCTGTACATCGTGCAATTTTCGCTCCCCCCAGCGGCTACTGCTCATAAAAGGTAATGGCTTCCTGAGCGGCCCCGGCAACCTGATCCCCTTCCTGCCCTCTGTATTTCCACCGCGAAGTCACAGTTCGGTCTTCTGATGACTCCTTGGATGTGAACCCAAAGTTCAGCCCCTTCCTTCCCCCTCCCCAGACTTCCAGCCTATTCAGTGCTTGTTTGATCAACTTTAATGATGCGTTAACACATGTGCTTTGCACACTGCAGACCTGGAAACATTTGCTGCAAGCCAAGTTCCCTGGAGTTGCAAAATCAGCAAAACCAGGATGGTTTTTCAGGCCCCGGTTTCTAGCAAGAGGCTGGCCCCAGCCCACTGAGGTGGGAGCGTGCTGTGTTAGAGCCCTGCTGCTGCTCTGCAATAGCTCCCGGAGTTTGTGGAAACAGGTACACGCTCCCATCTCAGCCTGAGAGTAAAGCTGCAACCATTAGATTTCCCCCCCTCCCCTTTTTAAGCTTGCAGTATGGCCTCAACTCTGCCTGCTCGGAGCAGCAGGAGGTACTGGCCTCCTGGAAGCAGCCCCTGTTCCCCGCAGTCTGCCAGAAGCTGCCGAGATGGTGTCTGACAGCTTGGCACAGAGCGGGGCCACGGGCACCCGTGCCAGGAGCAGGGGCAGCAGGAGCTGCGGTTCCCCGGCCTGGGAGCACAGGAGGTCACCCCGTGCCAGCTTGGGGCCAGGTATTCACCCTCCTGCCAGTTGATGGGGTGCCTGCAGCAGGGTTTTGAGGGTTTTTTGGCCCAGTTTTTACCTCTCTACCCCTGTGGTGTTGCACCGCTTTGCTCCTGCTGAGCGTGGGATCCTGCTCCCTGCAGGGTGGCTCCAAAGAGGCTTTTTCCAGGTGTGAGGGAGGTGTTAATGCTCGGGTCTGGGTGCAGAGCGAAGTCAGGGCTCACCATGCTGCAGAACTACTTCATCAGCACCTGCTGTCTGCAGAGGGCAAACTGAGGCTGGCAGCAGTCTCCAGCAGGCAGGGTGCTGGAGGCAGGGAGCACCAGTCCCATGGGTGCCAGCTGGTCCCTTGCACAAGGCTGCCTGCTGTGGCTGGCCCCACGGAGCTGCAAATATGGGGGGCAAAAAGGGCACGGGGTGATTTTTCTTATTGCTGTCCCTGTGCTCTGGCCTGTACCGAGGTCTGCAGAGCTGGTGACGGTGTCTGGATCTGCTCAGTAGTTAGCAAGGGATCTGTAGTGCACTTATCTGCTTTCAAGCCTGGTATCTCTGCCCAGCCAAACCATGCGGCTGCATCCCCAGCACGCTGGGTGTTCAGAAATGCCTGTACTCAAATCTTCTGTGTTTCCAGAAACCTTCCCTGTAGCAGCAGGTGTGATCGCATCCTTGGGGTGGGGCAGAGACAGCCCCCCATGCCGAGGGCAGGAGCGGTGCTGACCTTCCCGGGGTGGGCAGCAATGCTGGGGAGAAGCGGGGCTCCAGCAAAGGCACCTTCCTGCGCATCTGGAGAGCAGCTGGGTAGGACCCCTGCCTGCAGGAGCCAAAGGGCTGTGGGGCACCTAGCAGGGTGCTGGATCTCATGGCTTGCCCCACTAAGCGATGCTGAGCACCGCGCTGACTGTCCTAAGCGAGAACTGTGGGGAGGGCTGCGATGCTTGGTTCGGAGGCTGGTGGCCAGATGCTTTCCCTGTCTCTTGGCCGTGGCTTTCTGCAGGGGTCCCCTCCCTCCCGTGTCCCACAGGGTGCCCGGGTGTGGATCCCTGACTGTGTTGAAGTCTGGAGGGTGGCAGAAATAACCAGAGGCTACAAGGAAGGAGATGCCATTCTCCATCTCCAGCTGGAAGATGGCTCGGTAAGGCTCTAGCTGTGCAGCCCAGCAGGTCCCTCCTGTGCTTGCCATGTGGTTGGCCATCCCCAGATGGGAGATAGTTCATCTCTGCACCCCCAAACCAGCCTGGGCTCCTCAGCAGGGTGTGGAGAAGCTCAAACATTGCCTGGACGTGTCCCATCTGGTGTCTGAGCAGGAGCCCAGACCCCTGGGGCTGTGTCTGGCTCACCATGCCCTGTATCCCGACTGCCCCGTAAGCTGGTCCTCGCTGCCTCCTCCTGCCTGACTTCCCAAAAGGCCTCCAGCTCAGCTTGCTGTGCTGCCTGGGCCGTGATTCCTGGTGACTAACGGCCCAAGCATAGCCTGCAGACAGCATCCCTCCTGCTGTGTGCCACTCCCCACAGACCCATCCTGCCTTTGTGGGGCCGGCTGACCCCACTCAGCACTTGTCCTGCTCCGTCTCCATCCCCGCAGGCACTGGCCTACCCCATTGAGTTCCAGCTGCCGCCTCTCTGCAACCCCGACTGCCTCTCAGGCACCGATGACCTGGTGGCCCTGAGCTACCTGCACGAGCCAGCTGTGCTGCACTCGCTCCGCCGGCGGTTCCTGGAGGCCAATGCCATCTACACCTACTGCGGTGAGCCCTGTGCACCCCCTCCTGTGCCCCTTCCCCATGGTTCCCTGGGACAGGTGCCCCTCCTGCCCCTGCCCCTTGCACAGCCCTCTTCCTCCAGGTATCATCCTCGTTGCTGTCAACCCCTACAAGCCGTTGCCCATCTATGAGGAGGAGGTGATTTATGCCTACAGCGGCCACGAAATGGGGGGCATGGATCCCCACATCTTTGCTTTGGCAGAGGAGGCGTACAAGCAGATGGTGAGGTGAGAGCATCATGTGGGAGCATCCTTGGGGTTGCAATGGGGAAGGACTGAAGTCCTCTCTGGACCGTGGTGTGTCTGTGGAGACCAGTCCTGTTGGGTCACGGGCTGTCCCCAGCTCATGTCCCCCTCTGGCAGGTTTGGGAAGAACCAGTCCCTCATCATCAGTGGTGAGTCGGGTGCGGGGAAGACTGTGTCAGCCAAGTATGCCATGAGATACTTCACCGCTGTCGGGGGCTGCCTAGGCGACTCCAGCATGGAGGAGAAGGTGCTGGCCTCCAGCCCCATCATGGAGGTGGGTCCCCCTGGGTCCCTAGGCTCTGCAGGCAGATAGCTGGGGTGTTCCTGCAGGCTCTCCCCGTGCTCCTCGTGGCCTGTATCCTTGATGTGATGCTGTGTCTGTCCCCCCGCCCTGTAAAATGGGTGACAGGGACTGAACTTCTCCAGAGCACCTGGAGATCTGGGGCCACCTAAAACCTCCTGCCCTCCTTCCCCACCAGGCCTTTGGGAATGCAAAGACAACCAGGAATGACAACAGTAGCCGCTTTGGGAAGTACATTGAGATCGGCTTCAGCCAAATGCATGTCACAGGGGCCACCATCAAAACCTACCTGCTGGAGAAGTCCCGTGTCACCTTCCAGGTGGGTTTCTGGGGTGGCATGAGGACAGGGCTGAGTGGGAGGGTGCTCCTCCTGGGCATCCCCCAGGGAAGCAACCCCAGCGCTGCTGAGTTGAGCTGGGAGAGGGGAAGGTGTCCCTTGTCCCCAAATCTGGGGCTGCAGCACTGCTGCAGGGGAGCAGGGCGGCCCAAGGTGACCTGGCTTCTTAGTGATTTTCTTGCTCATCCACAGGCGAAAGCAGAGAGGAACTACCACATCTTCTACCAGCTCTGTGCCTCGGCCACCCTGCCCGAGCTCCAGGGCCTGGGTCTCCGTGAGTGCCTCCATGTTCCCCCCCACCACCACCACCACCACGAGCCCCATGGCACAGCTTGCTGCCAGCCTGTCCCCCTGTCCCGTGCCAGGCCTTCCTGCCCTCCCCAGCTGGGTGCTGGAGGAGGCTCTGCTGCTGATGGGCACCCTGGGGTGGGATAAGGGTGGTTGGGAGCCCTGTGGGGCAGGTTGTGCTGGTCCACAGCCTGACACATCTTGCCCACAGGTGGGGCAGAGTCCTTCCACTACACCTGCCAGGGCCAGTGCACCGCTGCTCAGAGCACCAACGATGCAGCCGACTTGGACAGCACGCGGCATGCCTTCTTGCTCCTGGGTACTGTTGTGGCTGGGCATGGGTGGGGAGAAGGTGGGCAGGGCTGGTCCCCAGGGCTGGTTGTCCCACTGCCCTCATCCTGATGCTGGTGTAGGAGTGCTGGTGCCAGACATCCCAGTGCTGGGGAGCCTGGCTATCTACTGGCTGTTCCCATCCCTCCAGTTTGTGTGATGCAGGTGGTCAGACTAGCATGGGGTGGGGGGAGCCTGGGGAGTCCCTCATGCCTGTGCTGTGCCTGCAGGTGTCCCTGAGGCTGACCAGCTGGAGCTATTCAGCATCCTGGCTGCCATCCTGCACCTGGGCAACATTGTGGTCAGAGGGAGGGACCGCCGTGGGGATGGCTGCTTTGTGGAGGTGGGCGAGAGCTTGCTGCCTGCATCCCAAACTGGCCCCTGAGCTGCGCTGGCTGCAGGAGCCACATCTGAGCAATACCGTGGTGACGGGGTCTGTCCCTTTGCAGCCTGCCGATGAGGCCTTAGGGCTGTTCTGTGCACTGCTGGGTGTCGAGGCATCGCAGGTGATGCGCTGGCTCTGCCACAGCAAGCTGGTCACTGCTGGTGAGACCTACCTGAAGCCCCTCTCCAGGCAGCAGGCGCTTGACTCCCGGGATGCCCTGGCCAAGCATATGTATGGGCAGGTCTTCAGGTGGATGGTGAGCAGGGTCAACCGTGCCCTGCGGTCACTGGAGGGCCACCATACCTCCATTGGCATCCTGGACATTTATGGGTAAGAGCAGCAACCCTCTCCTGGGCTGCCTGGACGAGCATGGTCCTGCTCCTGCATTGGCTGTGGGTCTGCAGCCGTCAACTGCTCCAGCTGGCACATGGGACAGTACCCGTCCCTGCACTGGGGCCAGTTGGGTGCCTGTGCCTGGAGCTCGTGGCTGCCTGGGGTGGCTCTGCCCAGCAGCTGCCTCAGGCAGGTCTCTGCTGCCCACAGGTTTGAGATGTTTGAGCTCAACAGCTTTGAGCAGTTCTGCATCAACTATGCCAATGAGAAACTGCAACAGCTCTTCAATCTGGTGAGTGTCACCCAGATGTGTCTCCTTGCTGGGAGGTAGCAAGGGTGAGCCCTGCACTGTTGCTTTTGGTGCTCTCTGCCTTGAATGTGCCTGGTGCTTCAGTCCCTGCAAACATGGGGCTCTGGAAGGCTGCTGGAGCTGGGTATGGTCCCTTCCTTTCTCCCAAAGTGCTCCTACTCCAGGAGAAGGGCTGCTCAGGTGTCTTGTGGAAACCAAGCCACTGCCTGCAGCCTGCCTGGTGGCTGGCCACCTTTGTCCCCTCCTGGCTCAGT
Source organism: Ciconia boyciana (assembly GCF_034638445.1). Lineage (NCBI taxonomy): Eukaryota > Metazoa > Chordata > Aves > Ciconiiformes > Ciconiidae > Ciconia > Ciconia boyciana. Next base: position 1,084,201 of record NC_132957.1, on the reverse strand, counting down.
CTGCTCTGCTCTCCCTGCCCTCCAGCATGTCTTCAAGCTGGAGCAGGAGGAGTATGTGACTGAGGAGATCCCTTGGGTCTTCGTTGACTTCTGTGACAACCAACCATGCATTGAGCTCATCGAGGGCCGGCTTGGCATCCTGGACCTGTTGAATGAAGAGTGCAAGGTGGGCAAGGGGTGCTGGGAGCAGGCTGCCATGGCTACCCAGAGCCCCCCCGCTGCCCCTTCTGACCCATTTGCCTTTCAGATGCCCCAAGGCAGTGATGGGAGCTGGGCCCAGAAGCTTTACCAGACCCATGTCAGCAGCTCCCACTTCCAGAAGCCCAAGAGGCCCATGGATGCTTTTGTTGTCTGCCACTTTGCTGGCAAGGTAGGGAAAGCCGTGGCAGTACAGCCCTGGGCGGGGAGGGCTGGGCAGTGGCTCTGCACCAGTGGGCACCCAGCCTGCCCCGAGTGGCCGTGGCAGCTGCCTGCACCCTCCCAGGCTGGGAAGCGGATCCTGCTGGCTCTGCTGCTGCTAAGTGCTGGGCTGCAACTCTTTGAGGGTAAAAATATGGAAACTCTGCCTGCAATGGTTCCCATCGGTAGCCTTGCAGTAGGGCAGGAGCTAGGCAGTGTGGCCACCACCAGCTCCGATTCCTCCAAGGACTTCCAAAAGCCTTGGAACTGTGTCCAAGCAGAGCCCTGCACCAAACTGGTCTGGGAAGCTGGAGGCTAGTGCTGGTGCTTGCCTTGTCTCCTGCCAGGTGGAATACCAGTGTGATGGGTTTGTGGAGAAGAACAGGGATGCTGTCCCTGAGGAGCTGGTGGGGCTGCTGCGAGCCAGCAAGGTGAGAGCTACTCTGAGCAGGGGCTGTGTAGGGCAGAGCCTGGCTGGCTTGTGGCCCTGGGAGCCTGGGGCTGGGAAGGACTGATGGTGTAGGGGGTATAAGCCGTGCAGGGTAAACTCCTGTCTGCTTGCCGGCACAGCCCCATGCAGTGCTGGCCATGGTCAGGGTGCCCTGAAATGTGGGTGCTCCCCACCCTGTTCCCCTGCCTTGGGCTTCCCCATCTTGGGGGACACCTTGGCTCTGCTGAGAGGGCTGGAGGGTCCTGCTGCTTCCAGGTCTCTAATGCTGTCACTTCTTCTCCTTTTCCACCCTGCGTGGCCCTGGCAGAAGGTAAGGGACATCTTGGAGGGCTCTTCAGCACACCTGGGAAGGTGCCTGTGGCTTGCACTTGGTTTTTCCTGGGGGAAACAGCAGGCAGGGGCACAGCTGGATCTGGCACATCTGTGCTGTTGCAGGGCAGAGGACCATGCACTGGGCTGGCCTCTGTGGAGCCTGTGGTCTTTTGGGGCTGTGTCTCCTGGTGGTGATGGCTCTCTGGGTATTGGGTGATGCTTGCTGCAAGGTCTGCCTGGCTCTCACAGCTCTGCTCTGTGCAGTCTGCCCTGCTCGCTGAGCTCTTCCTGGAGGAAGGGGATGGCCCCATGTCCCTGCAGTCCCGCAGGTCCAGTGGGCCCAGGGTGGCTGGTCGCCCCAGCCGCAGATCACTGCCCAGTAGCCAAAAGAGCAAGAAGTCCATCTCCAGCCAGGTATGGGGTGGAGGGGGAAATGTGCTGGCCCTGGACTACTGGGGCTGGGGTAGCCCCAAGGGGACCCATGTGTGTCCTGGCCTGGGGAACCCCCCAAGCCCCAGGCTGTTCCTGCTGGCCCTGACCACGCTTTACTTGTCCTCTGCAGTTCAAAGCCTCTCTGAACCGGCTGATGGAGACGCTGGGAAGCACCACAGCGCACTACATCCGCTGTATCAAACCCAACGATGGCAAGCAGCCCTTTGTGTGAGTGCCTGGCCAGGGAGGCTGGAGGGGATGGGGCTGGGACCCCTGTGGGGCACTGCTGTCCCTCCAGTTTGTGTCCCTCTTGCCCTGGCCCTGCATAGCTTGGAGCGTGCCAAGCTGGCTGGGACCCATTCTAGATCAGCCGCTCTTTGCCCCAGGTTTGACTGCAGGCGAGTAGTGGAGCAGCTACGAGCCTGTGGGGTCCTGGAGACCATCCGGATCAGTGCCTCAGGCTACCCCTCCAGGTACCCCCCTGCTTCAGCAGCACCCTGGGTGCTCGCCCTCTCTCCAGGCACAGCACCTCTGACCCCCCCTCTGTCCCCCACAGGTGGACATACCAGGAGTTCTTAGAGAGGTACAGGGCTCTGGTGAGCAGAGAGGAGCTGATGGGCACCGATAAGAAGCAGATCTGCAGCCTTGCCCTTGAGAGACTGCTCCAAGTAAGGGTCCTGCTGGGGGGGGTGCAGCTGTGGTACCACAGTATCACTTGCAGATGCTTCTCCCCATGTGTGAGTGCCCAATGGGGTACAGAGATGGGTGAGCTGGGAGATGGGGAGGAACTCCAGGGAGGTTGGATGGGGAGATCAGTGGCATGAGGAGCATCACTTTTGGGGGAGCCTGGCTGGGGTATGCTTTGTCCCTGGCATGGACTCCACCCTTGTACACAGGACCCCAGCAAGTACCAGTGTGGGAAGAGCAAGGTGTTTTTCCGGGCTGGCCAGGTGGCTTACCTGGAGGAGCTGCGGTACCGGCGGCTGAGGGCAGCCTGCACCCTGCTGCAGAGGCACCTGCGGGGCTGGCTGGCACGGAGGCACTTTGGACAGGCACGTGCCGCAGCAGTCTGCCTGCAGCGCCATGCCCGGGGCATGTTGGCCCGGAGGTGAGTGGGGGACGGGGCTTGGAGGGAGCTGCAATGAGCTGAGACAGAGCTCAGCCTTGGGGTGAGCTAGCAGGTGTAGTGGCTCTGGGCTGGGCGTTGACCTGGGTGTCCCTGTGGTATGGGCTGGGCTGCAGGCTTGGCCCCCCCGCCCCCCGCCCAGCTCTCTGCCCTCCCTGCAGGCTTGGCCCCCCCGCCCCCCGCCCAGCTCTCTGCCCTCCCTGCAGGTTCGCCAGGACGCTGCGAAGGACCAGGGCTGCTGTGATGCTGCAGAAGACCCTGAGGACGGTTCTGGCCAGGCGCTCCTACCTACGCGTGCGCCAGGCTGTCATCACCATCCAAGCCTTTGCCCGGGGCATGTTTGCCCGGCGTCTTTACCAACAGGTAGGAGCCTGGCAGGGCAGTGGGTGTCCCATCCCACCTGGGGGGCTGTGCTGCTGGCAGTGCCGCTGCCTCATCTCTCCATCCACAGATGGTGTGGCACCAGAAAGCCGTGGTGATCCAGGCTGCTGTCAGGGGCTGGCTGGCGCGGACCCACTATGCCCGTCTGCGTGGGGCTGTCGTCTACCTGCAGTGCTGCTACCGCCGGGTGCGGGCATGCCGGGAGCTGCGGCGGCTGCGTGTCGAGGCACGCTCAGTTGAGCACTACAAGCAGCTGCACAGGGGTATGGAGATCAAGGTGATACAGCTGCAGTGCAGGCTGGATGAGCAGGTGGGTGCTGGCTTCAGCCCTTGGTGGGTCCCAGGGTGTGGGGGCAGCTGCTTTTTGCTGACCACTTCTTAGCGGTCTCTGTGCAGCGAAAACCGTGCCTGCCCTTGTCTTCAGTCCTCTCCCAGCTGTGGGGCAGGAGCTGACCCTGCCTGATGTGTCCCCAGGCAGGAGTTGTGCATCTGGATCTTATTCCTGGGTTTTCAATGCTCCCTATGGATGTGGGGCTGGTGGCCCTGGGGATGGGCTGGGCACTCTCCTGGGTGCTTGGTTGGGTGCAGCCAACCAGTGTCATGTGCTGGGAGCAGTTTCGGCACGGTGTGTCTCCCAACACGCTCCTGCCGGCAGCATCTGCTGTCACCGTGTGGGTGAGTGTCTCTGCTTTGGCTGTCACCACTCCATTTCTGGGGGTGTCTGTGGAGGGGGAGGGAGGGCTCCCATGGTGTGATCCTGTCTCTGGGGGTTGGGGGAAGCAGGGCTGGAAAATCCTGCTGTTGGGGCTGGCCAGGGGGTGGGTAATGGGCTGTGAAGCCATGGCAAAGCTCAGGCATGGCTCCCCATGGGATGGCATGTCACGGAGAGCTGATCTCCCAGGCCTGAGCTCTGTTTGAGGTGATACTGGAGGCTCAGGGCTCCAGACAGATGGGTGGAAAATGGGGTGTCCAGGTTCATTGCAGAGGGCAGCCTGAGTCTGCATGGTCTCTCATTGATGGGAGACATGTGGGGATGTGCCCTTGTTCCCGGCCACCTGCCTGACATGCTCTGCCTGTTGGCCCAAGGCCCAGGAGAAGCAGCGGCTGATGGAGCAGCTCTCAGGGCTGAACGCTGCCCATGCTGAGGAGGTGCAGCGCCTGCGGGCCGAGATGCAGCGGCTGCGGGAGGATGTGGCCCGTGACACCCAGGTCCAGCAGCTGCAGGAGCGGCTGGCCGAGCTGGAGAGGCACAGCGTGAAGAGCTGCCTGGGCCAGGAGGTCGAGGAGCTCAGGCAGGTCTGTCTGTCCAGGGGATGCTCTTGCTCTGCTGGGGCTCCACGGGGCTCTCCAGGGACCTGGCAGCATGCTGTGCTTCCTGCCGTGGGGTGGTCCCCGGAGAAGACCTCTGGCAGGCAGGGCTGGCCCTGGGCAGGGCTCTGGCTGTACCTGCCCCTCTGCCTTCCCACAGCGCTTGGCAGAGGCGGAAGCCATGAAGCTGCAGCTGGGGGAGGAGAGGGATGCCCTGATCCAGCGCATGTTGGAGCAGTCGCAGGATCTGGAAGGTAAAAGGGGTCCTTCGAACCCCTCATCCCATTCCCCTGGGTATGGGCTGGTCCTGCAGGCTTGGTGTGTTCCTGCCTGTCCCCTTGCAGTAGGGTCCTAGCTTTTCCTGTCCCCACTCCCTGCTGTGTCTGTCCCCACAGAGCAGCACCAGCGTGCGGCACGGGAGAGCCAGGGGCTGCTGCAGGAGCTGGAGGAGGAGCGGGCCCGCTACCAGAGCCTGGTGCAGGAGTACACCCGCCTGGAGCAGGGCTATGAGAACCTGCGGGATGAGGTGGCCTTCCACAGGGTGAGGGGCTGGCAGGGACCAGGGAGGCTCAGGGCAACCCCTCCCTCTGCTCCCTGTGGGGAGTGGGCAGTGCTGGAGGGCACCCTCACCCTCTGCGGGAGAAGCGGGCTCCCCAGCTCAAGTGCTGGGGGATCCCCAAGCCAAGGCATCCTCCTGAGGCTACTGCTGCTCTGCCCCAGCTGATGTGCCAGCAGGCGCTTGGGGTGCGGAGGAACAACCTTGTCCTTCTCTCCCCACTCAGCAAAGCACCTTGAGGCGGTCCCCTTCATCAGAGAGCTTCTTGGGCTCCGAGAGCAGCTACTTGTCCTCCATGTCCACAGCTCCCTCACGAGATGGCTCCGACCAGCAGGCTGAGGCTAGTGGTGACACTGGTGGGGACAGCAGGGTGGGGGTGACAAGTGGACTGTCCCTTCCCCTGGCTACGGGGACAGTGCTGCCCTGGGGCTCCTGGCTGGGAGCTGGTCCCATCGGGGAGGGGTGTCTGCAGGTGTTCCGGCACTGGTGCCCAGCACTGGCTGCTGTGCCAAACCCTGTCTCTGCACCCAGGGGCTGGAGGAGCGCTGGCAGCCAGTGCCAGAGGGGCCACAGCCCAGCGGTGAGGCGGCGCTGAATGGCGGTGTGGGCCAGGATTCCTTTGAGAAGGCGTACCTTCTCCTCCTGGGGCAGCTCAACACCGTCAGTGAGGAGCTGGCCCGGACCCGGGAGGAGCTGCGGAGGGCCAAGGCCCCCGTGGAGCCGGAGGAGAGGAAACCGTTGGACTTCCTCAAGCGCAGGGTGAGCCCCTGCCCCACTGCCGTGAGCAGGGCCAGATCCGGGCTGGCAGGGCTGGCCTCAGCCTGCTCTCCCTCCCTGCAGAACATAGCTGAGATGCTGGGGCTGGGCAGGAGCCCAGAGAAGGTGGCAGTGGATGATGACTTGAAGCATGCATATGATGCAGTGCAGGTTGCCAACAGGTGAGTGTGGTCCCAGGGAGATGGTCCCCAGCTGAGGCTCATTTCCCCAAATGAGCTGCTGGATCCATGCTGCTGGTGGGGCTTTCCCTGGTGTTTTAGCCAGCCATGGCTTGGGTTGCACCTGCCTGGCCTCTGTGGTGCAGGGCAGCTGCAAATCCCCTTTGAAGCAGCCACCTCCTCGCATACCCTTAGCACCGTAACCCTAGCTGGGCTGGGAGAGCAAGGGCAGCCTGCCCCTCACTGCCCGGCTGGGTGGGGGGTGGCCCTGGCTCTCCTTCCCTTCTCTCCAGCACACCTAGCTGTGTCTGTCCTGGGGGACTGGAGCATCCCACCTTGCTCTGAGCACAGGCACACCCACTGCGTGAGCAGACTGGATGCCCTGGGCTCAACAGGAGCCTCCTAAGAGGGCAGGGCTGGTGCAGCCTGTTCCTGGGCTGTGCTGTGTGTGCTCGAGGCTGAGTGTGGCCGGAGGGGAGATGATGCTCTGTTAGCACAGCTGGGTCCGTGCTGCCCCCAGGGTGCCTGGGCAGGGGGAGAGTTCCCAGCTCTGAGGCTTCAGGGGAGAAATACCTCCTCAGCAGCCTCCCCAAGGGATGGGGTGTGGCAGCTGAAGGAGGCTGGTGCCTCAGTTTCCCTGGGTGCATGTGTGCAGGCTGCTGGCGAGTCAGCTGCGGGAGGAGAAGCAGCAGCATGAGGAGGAGGTAGAAGGGCTGCACCTCGACATCTGCTCCCTCAAGCAGCTGAGCCAGCAGCAGGCAGCCCTCATCCAGGACCTGCAGCGGCACCAGGGGCAGGAGGGGCTGCAGCACCATGTCCTGCGGCTCAAGGAGGAGAACTGGGTAAGGGATGGGGGTGGGTGGGCAGGACGGGGCGTGGGGCTGGCTTCCACCCCCTTGCCCCATGGTGAGCTGCAGCAGCCCCTTAGGGAGCAATGTAGGGGACCCTGCTGCATCCCCTGACTCTGCTCCGCTCGGTGGGTGCTGGTGGGGGTGTCCAGCTGAGAAAGGCTGGCTGAGCCCTACCAGGGCTGTCCTTGTCCAGGAGCTGGCCCAGAAGCTGGAGAAGCAGGAGAGGACCGCACTGAAGCTCCAGAAGCAGTTGAGAGCCTATGCGAAGCAGATCCAGGAGCTCACGGGCAAGTGCCTGCCTGGGAGGGAGGCATGGGGCTGGCTGGAGGGTCACCAGCCTGGTTGGAGGCTTGGGCATTGCCCAGCCTCAACATGAGGAGCAGAGTCTCCCTGAAAGAGAGATGCTGGGGAGCATCTGCTTGGACTGAGCTGAGGGGACCTCATCTGGGTCCCACAGCCCAGGACACAGCAGGATGTGACCTGTGCTCCTCTCCCCCAGTGAAGAGAGAGGCTACTGGGTCAGCGCAGGAGATGTCAGCGTCTGCTGTGGTCCCGTCCCGGTCCCCCGTGGTCCCATCCCTGGCTGGGCTGTCCCAGGCCATGCTAGCATGGAAGATGGAGGACAAAGGGCGCATTATCAAGGCCATCGTCACAGGTAGGGTTTGGAGAGATGGGGACTGCTTACCCCAGCTTGGTCCCTGCTTGGGTTTCTTGCCAACCTCTGTGTGAGCTCATCCTTTCAGTGTTGCTGGGGCAGCATCCTGCCTGGCTCAGGACCAGCTTTCCATAGCTGCCTGGATCCCAACTGTCCTGTTCTCCCCTGCAGACTACAAACCACAGAGCAACCCTGGGGCGCTCCCAGATCTGCCAGCCTACATCCTCTTCCTGTGCTTCCGGCATGCGGACCACTGCTGTGACGAGCCGCGGGCCCGCTCGCTCCTGGATGCAGCCATTGATGCCATCAAAAGGGTCATGAAGGTGCTGGGCTTGGGGGTGTGGGTTGGGCTGAGGAGCAGGACCTTCACTGGCCAAGGTGGGGGTGGCACTGGGGCAGCAGCCTGGCCCCAGGGCACAGCATGTGCCTGACTGCAGTGTCCAGCCTGAGCATCTCCTGGGGTGAGGGGCGCCCCAGGCGCTGCAGGGCTCCTTGTGAGCGGGTCCCACAGCTCTGCACCCCCGTGGCCCTCATCAGGCTGCAGCTAGCTCTGTGTGGCTCCCGGAGCTACTGTGGGCCACGAGGGCTTGCTGCTGTCACTGCCAGAGCCCTGCTGAGCCCAGTGCTGTCTGTTCCCTCCTGCAGAAGCACAGTGATGACTTTGACGTGGTGGCACTCTGGCTTGGCAACACCTGCCGGCTCCTGAACTGCCTGCGCCAGTACAGCCAGGATGAGGTAGGGCTGGGCTGCAGGGGGTCTGCCACCTCCCTGGGAAGGGGGGGAGCTTAGTGGGGACAGGGTTTGTCCCCACCTGGGCCTGCATCCTCTTTGCCCCCAACCCAGGTAGGCAGGGATGTGTCTGGCTGACACTGCTCCACACTTGCTCGGGCACCCAGCTGTGTGCCCTGGTACTGCTGGCTCTGACCCAGCCTGTGCCCGCAGAGCTACTGGCAGGGGAACACGGCACGGCAGAATGAGCATCGCCTGCAGAATGTGGACCCCCAGAGCTCCTGCCACAGCCTGGGTGCCCTGGCTGTCCAGCTCTACCAGCAGCTCATCCGCACTGCTGAGAAGGACCTCAAACCCATGATTGGTATGGCCTGGGCTTGGGGGGCTTGCAGGGCGCTCATGGGGTGCTGGTTCAGGGGGGGAGTGCTGTGCTCAGCTGTGTGAACTGCCTGCTCCGTTACAGAGGCTGTACCCAGAGGGGGAAGGTAGGCTGTGAATTGGGGGCCCCCTTCTGTGAGGGACCATCTGCTCCTTGAGCCTCCTGGCTTGGAGGAGGCTGCTGGGGAGCTAAAGTGGGCTCAGCACCCTGGGGACCTTGGCCTGCATCCATGGGGAGCTCTATTCCCCCATGCCCCGCTTTGCAGCCTCATAGAGCAGGGCCACCCTGGAGGTGTCATCGGCCCCTGCATCCCCAACTGGGACACAGAGCCAAGGAGCAGCGTACTGGCTCCTTGAGGCACAACGCAGGGTCTCTGCCTCGTTACGATGAGCCTTTTCTACCCTTTAGTTGCTGCAATGCTGGAGAGTGAGCCCATACAGGGCTTGTCCTCCTCCTGCCCTCCTGGCCACCGCCGGTCCTTGGCAGCCCCTGCCCACACCCTGCCTGAGCTGCTGCAGCAGCTGGGCTCCTTCCGTGCAGCGCTGGACCGCCATGGGCTGGCCCCCAGCGTGGGGCACCAGGCCCTGCGCCAGCTCCTCTTTCTCGTCAGCGGCACCACCCTCAACTACCTGCTGCTGCGAAAGGACACGTGCTCCTGGAGCCGCGGCATCCAGCTGAGGTCAGTCCCCGTGCAGGATGGGTGTATCTGGGGGAGCTGGGGCATGGCCCGTGCCCCCCAACCTGGTCTCCCTGGCAGGTACAACATCAGCCAGCTGGAGCAGTGGCTGCGGGCAGAGGGGCTGCAGCAGAGTGGGGCCTGTGAGGTGCTGGAGCCCCTGGTCCAGGCTGCCCAGCTGCTGCAGGTGAAGAAGGTGACAGAGGAGGATGCTGGAGCTCTCTGCAGCCTGTGCACGGTGCTGTCACCCCAGCAGGTACTGGGGGGTTGGGGCTCGCTGCCTGCTGGGCACTTGTCGTATCCCTGAGCGCACCAGGGATGCACCGGCGCTGGGGTGGGGACCACGCCATACTCAGAAGTGTCTGGATGTGCCCAGCCTTTCCCTGTTCATGGTCCCCACCATCTCCTCCAGGTTGTGAAGATCCTCCGGGCTTACACCCCGGCTGTCGGGCTGGAGGAGCGCATCAGCCCCAGCTTTATCAGCAGTGTTGAGGTAAGCGGGACATGGGGGCCAGTGCTGGGGGGTGGGGGCTGTCCTGCATGGGCCCCCCCAGTGGGGCAGCCCTGGGTGCAAGCACTGTGTCCCCGCAGAAGCAGCTGCTGGACCAGCATGGAAGGGGACCCAGCCAGCTCCTGGTGGACACCAGCCACCTCTTCCCTGTGCACCTGCCCTTCACTGCCTCCCCCCTGCACCTGGATGAGCTCCGCATCCCTGATGCCCTCGACCTGGCCTTCCTCGTCCGCCTCTGAGCCCAGGTCTGGCCCTGGGCCACTGCCAGTGCCCCATCGAGGGGTGTCTGAACCCCCTGAGGTGTGGGAAGCCCATGAAGCGCTTTGTATGTGTGCCGTTCTTCTGGGAAGTTGTTTATTTATTGAAACTGAGGTGCCTTGTTTGTGGCACAGCCAGGGCCCATGGCAGTCCTGTGCTGGGGGTTTTGGCCACTTTTTAATGCTCTGAAGTTAATAAAAGTCTTTGCAGATAACTTTGGAGTCTGAGGCTGTCTGGGGTGGGTGCGCTGTTTGCAGAGAGGTGGGAGGGAGCTCAAGGACCATCCCTGGGGCTTTTCATGAATTATGGAATGGTTTGGGTTGGAGAGTACTTAAAAAGCTCATCTAGTTCCAACCCCCTGCAATGGGAAAGGAGATGTCTCACTAGATAATGCTGTTCAAAGCCCCATCCAACCTGCTTTTAAATGCTTCCAAGATGGGGTTCCACAGGTTCTCTGGGCAACCTGTTTCAGAGTCACTTACACCTTTACTGTAAGACATATCTTAAGTCCAATCTAAATCTGAAGTCCCATCTAATCTACTCTCTTTCAGTTTGCCCCAGAACAGCAGCTGGGCCCACAGAGGGCCCTGGGGCTCTTCAGAGGGTAGCAGGGTCCTGGATGGGCTCTGGCAAAGCACTGATGAGTTATTCTACAGGCAATTGGGAAAAATCTGTGGATCAGTAGCCCTTGTCCAGAGGAAAAAAGAACTGTACAATCTCTGGAAGTGAGGTCAGGCTTCGCAGGAAGATGACAGAGCCGTGGTGCGTATATGCAGGCAGGAGACACGAAAGGCCAGAGCTCAATTAGTGTTGAAACTGGCCAGTGCTGCGTCAGGCACCAAGAAGGGTTTTTGAAGCACGTTCATAGCAAGAGAAAAGGTCTAAAGAAAAAACTGCAGTGATGCTTGGTGAAGATGGTCACCTGACTGACAGGGATGGAGAAAATGTGGAGGCATTCAATGCTTTTTTTTTTTCTCTGAAGTCTTTAATAATTCTAATAGATCCTGGGCTGCCCGGTCCCCTGAGTCGGAGGAGCACGCATGTGGGAACAGTGACTTTCCATTTGTGGAGACTGAAACTGTGCGGGACCAGCTGCATCAGCTGAACGTTCACAAGCCTTTGACACCGTTTCCCACAGCATTCTCCTGGAGAAACTGGCTGCTCATGGCTTGGACGCGTGTACTCTTCCCTGGGTGAAAAAGTGTCTGGATGGCCGGGCCCAAAGAGTGGTGGTGACTGGAGTTAAATCCAGTTGGCGGCCGGTCACAAGGGGTGTTCCCCAGGGCTCAGTTCTGGGGCCAGTTCTGTTTAACGTCTTTATCAATGATCTGGTCGAGGGGATCGAGTGCATCCTCTGTAAGTTTGCAGATGACATCGAGCTGGGCAGGAGCGTTGACCTGCTTGAGGGTAGAAAGGTTCTACAGAGGGATTGCGGACAGGCTGGATCGATGTGCCGAGGCCAGTTGGATGAGGTTCAACAAGGCTCAGTGCCGGGTCCTGCACTCGCATCACAAGAAGCCCATGCAACGCTAGAGGCTTGGGGAAGCGTGGCTGGAAAGCTGCCCAGCGGAAAAGGCCCTGGGGGTGTTGGTTGACAGCTGGCTGACTATGAGCCAGCAGTGTGGCCAGGTGGCCAAGAAGGCCAAGAGCATCCTGGCTTGTATCAGCACTAGTGTGGCCAGCGGGTCTAGGGAAGTGATCGTGCCCCTGTACTCGGCACTGGTGAGGCCGCAGCTCGAATACTGTGTTCAGCGTTGGGCCCCTCGCTACAAGAAAGGCATTGAGGGGCTGGAGCGTGTCCAGAGAAGGGCAAGGAAGCTGGGGAAGGGTCTGGAGCACGTGTCTGATGGGGAGCGGCTGAGGGACCTGGGGTTGCTTAGCCTGGAGAAGAGGAGGCTGAGGGGAGACCTTCTTGCTCTCTACAACCACCTGAAAGGAGGCTGTAGCGAGGTGGGTGTTGGTCTCTTCTCGCAAGTAACAAGTGATAGGGCGAGAGGAGACAGCCTCAAGTTGTGCCAGGGGAGGTTTAGACTGGCTATTAGGAAAAATGTCTTCAGTGAAAGGGTTGTCAAGCACTGGCACAGGCTGCCCAGGGAAGTGGTGGAGTCGCCATCCCCGGAGGGATTGAAAAGACATGTCGATGTGGTGCTTAGGGACATGCTTTAGTGGTGGACTTGGTAGTGTTAGGTTAACGGTTGGCCTTGATGATCTTAAGGGTCTTTTCCAGCCTAAATGATTTGATGATTCTGAGTGCATGCGGCCTGATGGGATTCATCGCAGAGCGCTGAAGGAGCTAGCGGATGTTACAGCAGGACCCTCTTGATTGTCTACCAAAAGTCTTGGGAGTGTGGGGAGGTCCCTGCTGACTGGAAGCTAGCCAACGTTCTTCTAATTTATCAGAAGGATGTGAGGGAAGGCCCGGGAAACTACAGCCCTGTGAGTCTAAGCTCAGGTCCTGGAAGAAGATCATACCGGGTGCTACTGAAAGGCATTGAAAGAATAATGCAATCATCAGGCACAGTCAACGTGGGTTCACGCAGGGCAAGTCCTGTTCAACCAATTGGATACCCTTCTAGGATCAGGTCAGCCACCCAGCGGATGAAGGGAAGGCAGTGGATGTAGTTTTTCTGGATTTCAGTAAGGCTTTTGACACTGCCCCTCACAGAATCCTTCCGTCCAGCGCTGAGCTAAGTGGGTTCACAGCGCGCTGGCTGAAGAACCGGCTGGCTGGCAGAGCTCAAAGGGCTGCAGTGAATGGGGCTACGTCTGGGTGGCGGCCGGTCACTAGCGGTGTTCCTCAGGGCTCAATGCTAGGGCCAGTGCCGTTCACTATTTTGATCCCTGATGTGGATGCAGGAGTTGCAAGCTCCCCCATGAGCAAGCTGGCTGATGCTACCAAAGTGGGAGGTGCTGTTGACTGCCTTGAGCGAGAAGGGGCCTTGCAGAGGGATCTCGGTAGAGTGGAGCATTGGGCAATGGTGAATGGGATGCAATGGAAGTAGTCCCAATGCCGGATTCTGCAGGTGGGAGGGAGGAATGGCAGGCACAAGGCTAAATGGGGAGAGGAGTGGCTGGAGAGCAGCCGTGCAGACAGGGATGTGGGGGTGCTGGGGGGCAGCAGGCTCAACAGGAGTCAGCAGTGTGCCTTGGCAGCCCCGAGGGCGAAGTGCATCCTGGGGTGCATCAAACACAGTAGAAGCAGGCAGCCAGGAGAGGGGATTATCCCGCTGTATTTAGCGTTGGTGCAACCTCGCTTGGAGTAGTGTGTGCAGTGCTGGGCCCCGCCATTTGAGAAGGATGAGAAGGTCCTCGAATGCCTCCAGAGAAGGGGAACCAAGCTGGTGACCGGGCTGGAAGGCATGTCCTCTGAGGAGTGTCTGAGCACTCTGGGTTTGTCTCGTTTGGAGAATAGGAGGCTGAGGGGTGACCTCATTGCTCTCTTTAGCTTCCTGAGGAAGGGACGTGGAGACAGAGGTCTGATCCCTTCTCCCTGGCATTCATGGACAGGATGCGTGGGAATGGTTGCAAGCTGCACCAGGGGAGGTTCAGACTTGACATGAGGAAGCATTTCTTTACTGAGAGGGTGTTCAAACACTGGGACAGGCTTCCTGGAGAGGTGGTCGATGCCCCATGCCTGTCAGTGTTTAAGAGGCATTTGGATGATGCCCTTAATAGTACGCTTTAACTTTTGGTCAGCCCTGAAGCGCTCAGGCAGTTGGACTAGATGATCATTGTAGGTCCCTTCCAACTCAAATATTCTAGTCTTTTCCGGTCCTGGGGCTCTCTGGAAGGCAGCAAAGCCTGCTGAAGGTCCTGCATGTCTCTGGGGGGTAGCAGGACTCTGCCTGGGCCCCCACAAAGCCTGGCAAAAGCTCTGGAACACTCTGGAGCAGCATGGCCCTTTGACAGCCCCGGCCATCCCCAGCCAAGGCCCTGGGGCACTCTGGAGGGTAGCAGGGCCCTGCCGGGGCTTCGGCAAAGCCCGGTGAAAGCCCCAATGGTCTCTGGGGGGGTAGCAGGGCACTGTCCGGACCTGGCAATGCCCAGCAAAAGCCCAGGGGCTCTCTGGAGGGCAGCAGGGTCCCACCTGGGCCATGGCAAAGCCCGGTGAATGCCCTGGTGCTCTCTGGAGGAAGAGCCTCATGAGGGGTATGAAAGGTGTATGCAAAACGCAGCACATGGCCATAAAGACCTGAGAGACATGTTGCCTGTACTCAGCGTTACCACAAGTGACCCTGGCCGAGCCACTTGCCCGCATCCATCGCAGTACTTGTACGTGAGTATCAGAGAACCAGCGAATGAAAGGAGTTTTGTTTAAAATAAAGTCACCTATGCAGTATATCACCCTGAGGTTTGCTGCAGGGGCTGTGCAAGGGGAGGGGGGGATGCTCTGACACTCCGCTGTCCTCTCTCAGGACACTTCCCTCTCTTCAAGGTGTGCAGAGCAGGGGGCTGAAGGAGCAGGGACCTCAGCAAGGGACCACGTGCCCAGTGATGCGAGTCCTGGGGTCCTGACACTCACCCTGAAAACGGTGCTGCAGGCTGAGGTCACAGCAGGAGCGGGCAGAGCCAAGCAGTACAGAAAGGGCGTTGGATTGCTCGCTGAAGTTGCAGTGTCTAATACTAGCCACAGGTCGTATACTTCAGAAGCCCTTTCAAGAGGACAGAGATCCAGGGACAGCTTTCCTGCCTGTAATCCCCTGGAGCAGCCCACTCAGTAGCAGTCCTTTGAGGTCTGTAACACCAATCCTGCCAGGCTGCACAGGGGAGACAAAAGGGCCCCTGGCTACTGTGGTCTGTACTTCAAATAGGAACAACTGCTCCCACGTGCCTCCCCACAGAGCCTGGCACTGGGGGGAGCGGGGTGCCTGGCATCCGAGAGTGCTCATGGTGTCTGCATCTCTCTTTTTTTTCTGTTACACTCACAAAGCCGTCACTTCGGCTCAAGCTACTGGACTTTGGCACCGGCAATAAGCCACCTTCTCCACATACCCGAGGTTAGAAGGATACCCAAGGACAACCGCGTTGGGCTGATACATGGCAAGAAAAGTGTGCAAGTGAGGCAGCGCGGTGGATGCCGGCAGCAGAAGCGGGCAGGTGGGCTGTGGTAAGCACCGGGACGTGCTGCCTCTGCACGGTGTGCCTGAGGCTCCTCTGTCATCCTAAACTTTAGAGTTGAGAAGCCAAGGGGCCCGGTAAGGGCAGACACCTATGTTGGAGGATTGGAGTGGGGATGGCAGTGGGAAAGACAGGCAGTGGAGCTGTGTCAATGAGCCATCATCTGTCACGGGCAGGGTTTAGGGCAGAGTCAAGGTAGCAGGTAGCTGCTGAGAGACAGATAAGGGGGAGGGACCCAGTGTCCCCAAAGAAACAATTCTGCTTGAATCAGGCTTGAAACAAGTGAAGAAACTGAACGGCACCAAGAGTTGAGGATGACCTAAGTGGGAAAAAGGAAAGCAGATTAACAAAAAGATCCCTACAATGGTGGTAACGGGGAGCTGCACATCATCTTCCTAGGGAATAGTGTGATCAGTAGTATTGGAATCTCTTGGGATGGTGTTGACCCTCAAAAGGGAGCTGTTATTCCAGGAAACTCGTAGAAGACACTGCTTTTACAGGAATAGCCATTGGTGGATGGAGAGAGAAAGGGACCTAGAAGGTTTGCAACTGTGTGTAATCTCTTCCTATTCAAGACATTCTTTAAATCCCGCTGGCTATCTGCAGTTCAGGGTAACTAAGATGGCAGAGAGCTGCTCAAAGCCCTCCGAGCGCATTATCTCTAGGAGGGTCATGAACAAGTTTTTCTTGGTGTGTTCGTGTTGCTTATTATACTTTGTGAGAATATGAGAGTAAGTCAAGCATCTAGGTATAAGTTGCTGAATCAAAGGTTTTTCCATGTAACCACAACACATGCTTCCAGTGTAAGCCAGTGCTTCCAGTGTAAGACAGCATGGTGAACATCCCGTAGCTGGTGAAACCAACTGCACTGTCGGAGCAGCCTGTGTGCTGTCATTTGTAAAGGTGCTGTAAGTAAAACTAAGCTCTTGCTGTTGTAACGTGCAGACTCTGATGGCCTTCAGAGAAACGGGATCTGAGACATTTACGTGTGCAGTGCATTTTATTATTGCATTATATTTTGTTGCACTGCAAATGGAGCTGGACTCCTTCTGGTATGCCTTAATCATGTAAATGCCCATTACCTTCTTGACCCCAGACAATGCTGAAACTGTGCCGAGTCAGGTGCGCCGAGCAGGCAGATATGGAGGCACCCAAGTGAAGTTAGAATTCATAGTCGCTAAAGAAGGGGTGGCCAGCAGGCTTAGAACAGAACTACCTGCTTTCTGTGAAGACACGTGAGGATTTGTTTTGAATGACCTAGCTTAGCTGATGACATAAAGACTTTAAGACTCCTCCTTAGCCTGTTAGGGTTAGGAGTGTTGGTATGAGTCATGTCACCAATTTAGAAGAAGAGCATTTCCAGAAGAAAGGGAGGTCTGGTGCAGTTCATAATGGTTGGGCCTCCTCTTGAGAAGCATAAATGAAGTGTTGGCCACAGTGTCTATCCACTGTCACCCTCATTGCCGGACCATAACCACATGCCTAACCATCACCTACAGGAAAGGAGATTTCTGAGTTTGTCTGCTACTGGTGACTCCTTCCAAATTCCCGAGTTACTCTGCTTTGACAAAGGGATCCCCACGAAGGGATAATCAGAAAGGCACGTTCGAAAGGACAGTCATGTTAGCAACAGCATCTTGTCAGGTTTCAGGTGTAGATAATTGCATGCTCTTCCCTGAACTATCTATGCAGTTCCAGTTAGACAGTGTCTCACAGCATCCTCTCCTAAGGGGTCTGAGGAATTGCAATATCTACTGAAGACAGCCTCCCCCTTTCTTCGTAAACAGGGTATATTTCAAGAGTAGAGGTCTTGAATTATAATGGCTCTGGGATCCTTAGGACTGAGAGGTGCATGAAGAAGATGGTAGGATGAGGCGTCATGAGAGAGTCGTGACTCAGAGTGACTGGAACGTAAATGTAAGAATCCAACGATTTTCCACACTATAACCAAGGTGAGATTTGCTGGTGGGAAGATGGACTAGTAAGGCTGCCGTCCCCAGCAGCTCTGTCCCACACCGTGTGCCACATCACGCAGGAGCGCTCCCCTCGCACCACCGACCCTGGCGCACGGCCAGCCGTACGCTTATCGGCATTCGGTTGTGTCGGGAGTTTGATTCCCCCAAGTCAGGCTGGGTGTGCAGGGACTCTGGTTTTCCACGCGAGGGTGCTGTCCACATTGGCAAAGGCCACACTTCAGGTTTTCCAGTGGAGCCCATCATAACCCAGCACCGCCCCAGAGAGAGCATAGCCGAACTGAGCATCAGGCCCGGGCAGAGCCTTATTTGGACTTGTTGAACAGGATTTCCGAGGGTGCCTCTTTCATAGACTACAACCAGAGGACTTGTTTGACATCCGAACACAGTACCATCCTACTCATAGTGGGCAGCTGGTGGATAAATGATTACATTTTAAAAACCCTGGTTTTCTTACTCATAAATATATTGTAATATAAATACTAATGCGTCAGGGGTTCAGCAGCCTATGTTCTAAAATGATAAGTGATTTTTAAGTACCTCAAATCCTCATGATTTCATGAAACAACTTGAAGAAGCCTGATATTTAGAGACTGTGTGTCCATCTTTGTGTTTCAGACCCCTTTGGGCATCTCGAGGTACATATCCCAAAAAGACTGGTAACTTTTACGGCTTCAAGGGAGCACTCCCTACAGCGGGAGTGCGGGGCTGTGTTCAGCACTCATAGTCACAGTTCAAAATTCACCATGATTTATACAGCTGATGAGGCATGCACGGGTCATATCCCCGTGCACCAGGTCAGGGCTTTGTGTTTGGAGTTGCTTTGCTGTGTGCAGCCTTGCAGGTTTGTGCTGTGCTTTGACGATGCTGCGGGTCTGTGTGCTGGTGACCCTCTGGTGATTACACAGAGACCGCTCCTCCCGGGTGGCAGGACTCGTACTACACTTGTGTAACTGCGAGAGTCACAGCTAACCCAAGGGAAAAAAAAGACAAATAACACCCTGAACACAGCCCCTTCCTTTGCTCCAGTGGTCTCAGATGTTTTTGTTTCACCCTCCGCACAGACTGAAATGAGCAGATTTTTGCTCATGGAAGGCCCAATCCCAATCTTTGGAAGTCAATGGGAGTTTTTCATTGACGTCAGTGGGCTTTGGCTCAGACCTGAAAAGCTGGCTTTATAAATAAAGACGCTGCAGGTCAAGCACTGTTTTCAGTTGGTTGCAGTGATGCCACACGAGAGCTGCAGGACCACCACCTGCATGTAGGAGCACTGGGGTCCCCCCAAGGGGCTATGATACAGCCAGAGATTCAGTCTGCTACGAGCTTGATTGGGTGTTGCTTGATTGGAAGGGAGCAGGTGGACTAAAATATGTAAGCGAGAAAACTATAACAAGTCACTATTTGTTTTAAAATTGTCAGCATTTCTATCTGCATTTAGAACTGTGCTCCTCACAGCCGTGCCGACTACAGCTTTAGAAAAGTCTGGAAATACAGAGCTGACGGACAGCATTTTAGTAAGGTGAGAGAACACTCCGGAGTGCTCCAAGAATGCATTATAGCACACTGGCAAACAATAATAGTACAGATGATCTGTGCTCCCAAGACTGGAAAGCAAGAATGATGGGGTGGAATTTTTTTTGCCTACGTAACACAGGAGGACAGAATAGATCATCTTAAGGATTTTTTTTTCTGGCCTTAAAATCTACACAGCTGTACCACAGTGGTTCCAAAGCTGTGGTCCACAGTATTAGCTCCTTCTCCTTGTTTTGACTGAAATTAGTACTTTAACCACTGTTTTTCCATGTAAAGAGCAGGACCTTGTTTTTTGTCCTTCTTCACTTGTGAAGAAAATGCTGGGTTAAGCTAACCACAGTCATTGTTGGCAAAAGATGAAGTGTGGCACTGCAGAAATGGGTTCCAGCATCATCCACTCAAGTGTTTATAGGCTGCTCTGTGTCCTGCTTGACGCCTGGTGTTTGGATTCTAGAACAGAACCGTGTGTGCATGCATTCATACATGTATTTAAAATGTATTTTTACACAAGTGATAGAGCAGGTGCTCGGGCATGAAATTAGCAGATTTGTTGTAAAGAGCTTTAGGAGAGTAATGGAGGTAAAAGAAGAGGTTACGGGCAAAAGAAAAGGGGGGAAGCCTGCACGACAAGAAAAGGAGCAGAGGCGGGTTCAGCGGGGCAGTGGCGGGATGGCTGAGGGCTGTCTCTTCCATCAGCCTGCAACAGGAGCAAGGGTCTCATGCAGAAGATTCAACTTCTTTATCTTTTTATTTGCACTCCTGAAAGGTGCATATAAAATAACCGTTAGGCTAGTTCATTAGCCTTTCATTCTCACTTTGGCAGCTACAACTGGCACCGTGCAAATGGCAGTATTACCTTGCAGCGACATAGGTCAGAAAATCGGTTCTTTGGTGACGTTCTGCTGGGACTCCATCTGTATTAAGACTGCTATGTCATTTAGGTCACCTCATACATGTCCTAGCACGGCTGTCCCTTCCACCCTTCCACCCCATTCGTACCCTCTGGGGGAAGGCGAACAGGCCAAGTTTTCCTTTAATGCCGTAACACCCCCGGGCCTCCCTGGGTGCTCCACGGCTCCTGGCAAGGCTCCGACAGGGTGAGGCACTGCAGGGTGACCAGCACCTGCCCGTCCTCCCAGCCCCGCTCCGTGCCGCGTCCCCAGCAGGCCCGGGTGCCCCTGCTGACGGCCCGCTGGCTTTGGGTGCCCATCAAAGCCCTCCCGCCTGAGGGAGACCCGGCCCCGGGGGGCCGCAGGGCCCTCAGCTCAGGCCTCTCCGCCCGCGCCGAGAGCTCCCCGCGGCGGCCGCCCTGCGGCCGGGGGGCCCGGGCGGGAAGGCGGCGGGCAGGGCCGAGCGAGGAGAGGCCCGGCCCGGCCCGGCCCGGCCGGCGCCGGCGGGGAGCAGAGCAGCGCCCGGGCCGGCCCCGCCCCGCCCCGCGGCCGCCGCCTCCTCCTCGCTCCGCCCGGGGCGCGCAGAGGCCGGCCGCGGCGCGGGTCTCCGCGGAGAGCGGGTGGGCGCCGGCCCGGCGGGGGAGGCTGGAGGGGAGCGGGCAGCGGGCGGCGGGTGAGGTAACGGCGGGCGGCCGTGGGGCTGGCGGTGGCGGGAGGGCAGGGGCGGCGTCCGGGGGCGCTGGCGGGGCGGGGGCTGCCTGAAAGGGTGACGGGGGAGCAGGCGGCGGCCGGGAGGTGACGGCCGGGGAGGCGGCCGTGGCCGAGGAGGGAGGGGGCGGCGGGGCCGGGGGCTTGTGGCGCCCGGGCTGCGAGCGCTGCCGAGGGGCAGGGGCTCCCGCTCCGTCTGCAGAAACGGGGGCGGAAAGGGGGGTTTCGGGGAGCGGCTGCTCATGCCGGTGCCGGCCCGGCGGAGAGGCGTTGTGAGGGCAGAGCTGCGAGGACCTGGCTCCCCGCTGCCGAGGGGCAGCCGGCGGGGTGGGGAAGGGGCCGGGTGGGCTCCTGTTGGCTGCGACGACCCGGAGGAGAAGAAAACTGCTTCGCGCCGCTCTCTCGGAGGAGCTTCGCGCGGCTGGTACGGCGCAGGCAGATGGCGTGGAATCCATGGAGAAAGACAGGGTTCTCTTGAGGTGTCTTTGCGGCGAGGAAGGTCAGAGCAGCGATCGCAGTGGTACTTTTTGCGAAGCCATTCTGCTCTCTGGTAGGTAGCTCTTTGCCTGGTCGTCCGTACTTCGCTCTGAAGCCTTGGCATGAAGAACGATGAAATGGAGGGAAGATTTCCTTGCTGGCAATGAAAACTGATCCTGGAGACAGGGATGGCAAAGCTGGCCACGAGGCTGAAAGAATATGTTTGTGATTGTGATTCTTTTTACAAAGATTTGTGTAAAGGTCAAAATTCAAGTAGTAGAAGGACAAAAAAAATTCATGCTAGCGTAAAGCTGCCAAAACCCCCAAACTGAGTGCTTGATGGCGAATTGCACTTCTGGAATGGTTTCAAGCCAGATGGGAGGGTAGGTTTTAGGAAGCACTGGCCGTTGAGCAGGACTGAAGTCAGGTATCAGAGCCTGAGGTGCGTGTTTCCGGGATAGCCAACGATGCTTCATGTGGAGTCGGACATCTGAACTTTAGCTAGCCAGATTTGAACCTGCTTGCTTATTTATCTGCATCATGTATCAGCATCTAAAGGCAATTCCTTGTTTTGCAAGTGTAATGTGAAGTTTAATGGGATAAGTTTTGCAGAAGTCAGGTGGAAGGTGTGTTTGAGAGGAGAAACGTGGTGATGTTTGTCCTCCAGAGGAGCCAATCTCTCCTTTGGCCAACAGGGACAACTGGTGGTGAGATGCGAGACTGTGCTGGTGACGGATGCATCTACAAGCTCAGGTTTATTGAGGTAGTCAGGAGACTTACAGAGACTTAAAAATGCAGAGGCGCTTTTTCCCCATTTCTGGGGGGGGTTTTGCCTTTAAAAAAAAAAAAAAAGGTAAAAACCTGTTATGTTGTTAACCTAAGGTTGTATGTTGGAAGATAACGGACTTTGTGAGATGCTTGTGCTCAGAGAAGCAAAGCATCTGGCAAAACTGAAAAGTGCATCTGACATTAACTTAGCTTAAACCAAAAGTGCTTTTTACCTGCTGAGTGAGGAATACCAGTTAGCTGCTAGAAACTGGTGAAATTCCTATAAAACAGTAATTTTCTTAATGTAATTGCCTTCCCGTGTTAGAGTTATATTAAGGAGATAAAGCAGAAAGTAGAGGCTTCTCAGATCGATAGCAGCTTCCAGGCAGGAAGGAGAGCAAATACACAGAGTGCAAAGCGATTATTGCATTGTCCTTCTGTTATAGTCCACCTAAATCCGCAGGAACTGCGTTTATTTGTGCAGTCTGTCACGCAGGTAATTCAGAGAGACTCGGCTTCTCTGTTCACACGTGGCAAAGATTCGATTCCTGCTGCCAAGTCTACAGGCTGTGCTTGAGGAGCTAATTCTGTATTTCAGCTCTAATCAAAATAAAAATGTCTCTTCTGAGTTGGTGCCCTTTTCCCATGTGTCTGGGGAGACCCTGCTCTACCAAGAAAGAGGGACAAATGGTGGTGCTTGGGGATGTGTACACTATCTGCTCTTAGCTGCCAAGTCTACCTGGGGACACCGACCTGTCTGAAGTCTGAAGCCCTGAAGTTGCATACTCGTGCAGACATCATCACAGGCTTAAAAGTTCGGTTTCCTAGTGTGCGCTTTTTTTGTCAGAGATGGAGCTACTGAAGGCTTCTTCTTAAAACTTCTCCAGTTGATGGAGTTGCTTTGCTTCTCTTCATGAGGTCGCCAGGTTGATGGGAGGTATTTTTATTGTGGTTTTTGCAGGCTACTTAGGGTTTTCTGACATCCTTTGGAGTGCAGAACTGAAATGGTGTCTGGTGTGAAGGAGAGTGCAAGCTCTGAAGAGTCAATATCACAACAGCAGCCAATTTTTTATAGACCTAGCAGTGTCCAGGAAGCACAAACCCAACTCTGTCAGTCATTCCTGCAATTGAGAATTTTTCTGAAAGGCAGCTGATGAGGATCTTTGATTATATTCATGAGCCCAAGAGGGCTCAAGAAGCAAAAAGGTGTCAGGAAAGCCTGATTGCTTTCCGTCCTTTGAGAGAGATATGATATACCTCAAGAAAATTAGTACTGTTTTTCTAAATTTGTATTCTGTATTATAACGCCAGCTTCTATAATATTCTAAACTCTTCCCTGCAGAGCTTTTGGGGAAAAATAATTGCTTCCAGGCTTATAGATTTAGACAAACTTTTCTTTTCCGACACGCTTACGGCAGAGAACAATACTTCACAGGCCAGGGAAGGAACTGAAAGCCTCTGTAGATCATTCATTTTTGCATTCTCTGATTCTGGGAAGCAGCATATATGGGCTCAACACACAAAAATCAAACTGCAAACCAGTTGTTTCTGCTTGCCATTATGGTAAATGAGTGTCTAGTCAATACAGCTGCAAGTGGTAAGGCTATAGCCATCCAGGCATACTTCTGAGCATTGCCTCATTTTCTTCCAAGGTAGTTTACAACCGTGGGCCTTCTCCTTCTGGAGAGCACTGCACACAGAGCTGCTATAAAAGAGTTTGGTTTGTGACCACAGCTTGCAGTAGATGGAGTGATCTAACATCCGTTCTGTAGCAGCTGGGTTGCCACGTATGCAGGTTGCGATGATTTGTCCAGACTTTGAAGCAGTGGTTGTAAATGAAAGATCTCTCAGGGAGTCTTCAGCTCTTAATTCATAGCCCTTTTCTCTGCAAGAGAGTAAAACACATCTGGAACGTTACCGTACGCTACTTTTTCAGGTCTAAGAATAGTAGGGGCAAGTTTTAGAAGCTTGCTACTCACCCCTAAGAGAAAATGGGAGAAACAGAGGCACAGTGTTTGATGTGATGTGGTGTGATGCTGAGGGTGCCTGCAAGTTAGTTGCACGTGTGCACTCGGCATTTGCTTTGGGCTGTGTATATAAAGTATTTAGGCTGTATTTTGTGTTTTGGGTTTTTTTTCCAGGTTCCTTTTGCAGAGGCCGGTAAGGACTTGATGACATGAATCCAGATATTTCCAGGTATGGTGTAGCAGTTGGACATTTGGAGCTGAATGGAGGCGTTTCCTGCAACAGTAGAGTTTGATCAGCTTGAGCTGCGTTTCTCTAGAGAGAAGTAAGAGCTTTGCCTGCCCCGAGGCACTTGTGCTTTTCTCTGGTGCCTTGCCTTGAGGCTGCACAAATGACTTTGAAGCCAGGTAGTGAATTGCAGTGAGGAACCAGTGTGGGGTAAAGTCAATCCTGAGTAAAAAGACAAAAAGTTTAAGTTTTAACCCAAATCTTTTTTCTCAGCCTGGTTGTCTGTGAAGCCTCACAAATTCTTGTATTGCGTATGGGGAGGTGGTGGCAGTGAAGTGGGAGTGCTGGTCAGGAACGGGTGGAGGCCAGGGCCTGGTCTTTGATGGCAGTGTTGGTTTACACTGGCTCTACTTACAAAGAACCTGTCTCAGCAGGGGAATCTTTTCACGCTGGAAAGGGCAGCAGTTTCATTTTAAGGATTGTCGTGGATCTCTGCCCCCATTGATAAAATCTTAAAGGAAACACATCTGTTTCTTCCCTGGCTGTGGTCGCCTGTGCTGCGGTGTTTGGCTTTGTTGAGGTGAAAGCACGCTTACAAGAAATGAGAGGATAGCCTGTCAAAGGACTAACGTCCACAAGGCAAAACAAAGAGTCTGTCTTGATTTTCTGTAGTGTGGGCTGTAACTAGCATGTACTTGTTCTCTGAAATGCTGGAAATTGAGTTGGTAATCTCACAGCACTATGTGGAAAACCACATTTTTAAAAATTTGGACTCTTAGGATGCATCCAGCCGTAACAAGCAGAGACTAAAATCCAGTGTAAAGAGGGGAGTGCAGTTTTGAACTGCCTCTACTTTAGCTGTGAATTTTGAGCCTGTTGGTAAGAACAAAAGTGTAATAAGGTTTCCAGGGTCAGGATGGTTGCTGTGTTTTATCTCCTGCTTGTATTTCTCCTATCTGTTACTTCCCAGTAGGAGAAAACCCATGCTTTCACCCAAAGGGAAAGGGGAAGCCCAGAGTGTCCATCTGATACAAGAACTTACTTCAAAAGAGATTGATCTTGTCATTATTTCCTACTGGTAAAATGAATTATCCTCATTCTAGTTGATCTTAATAGCGTACTTGAACACTTCAATGGAATATGTGACAGCTTTAGAATTCATACCACCGTTTTCCTTGCAGTGCAACACGCTGCAGGTTGTGTTGTGAAAGCTCCAGCTAACAGAGTCTGTAGGCCTGGAGCAGATCTGATAGAGAGGTGTATAGGAAACTCTGCCGAGAGCTGGGGCACGGCATCCTTGCCCGGCAGGGTATGAAGGGAAGCATCTCCAGGTTCCTGGGGGAGGAATATGGCAGAAACAGCTGTGGTATTTCAAAGTGTGCATGGAAGTTCTAGTTGTTGTGGTTTTTTTTTTTAATTTCAGGAGGGTAGGTTTTGGCTAGTTCAGGGATCTGCTTGGCAGGATCTTATGGGAGACTCTTCTGGCAGGCAAAGGTGCCCAGACAGCTGGTTGATCTTCCAGGACAGCCTCCTCCAAGCACAAGCGTAGTCCATCCCAACGTGCAAGAAGGCAAACAAAAATGGTAGGAGGCCAGCAGGGATGAACACGGAACTGTTGTTTGAGCTCAGACACAGAAAGGAAGTATCAAGAAGGGGGAATTGGGGATGGATGGCCAGGAGGAATATCGAAGTGTTGCCAGAGTGTACAAGAATGGAGGTAGGAAAGCCAAAGCTTCGCTGGAGTGAGGGATGTGGAGGGCAACCAGGAGGGCTTCTGTGAGTACTTGGACTAGAGGTGGAAGTAAACAAATAGTGAAAAGTTCCAGTAAAGTTCCAGTAAAATGTTACCAGTATGTGCTGCACTAGCGTTAAGGTAGGGGGAGGAGGGTTGTGGGAAGGGATATTGGTTAGTCAAAAAGCAAATTAAAATCTCCAGTGTAAGCTCTTAAAAAAAAAATTATGTCTCTTTTTCTTGTTTTAAAAGCAACTTGAAAACTCCAGTGTAATGTTTTCTTTCTGATGGCTCTTTCTATTATCTTAAGAGTATAAGCAGTGAACAGTGGCTAATGCAGTAATGTCTAGCGTAACGCTGTAGCTGTAAACTGCAGGGCAGACACCTACACCTCGTCTTCTTCAGAGTGAGAGGGTAATGACCCGGTTCTTTATGAAGACTTGTAAGTCTTTTCTGTCTCTCTGTTTCTCCTCCACCCTTGTCTCCTATATTGACATGTGTAAATTTACATGAGTATTCATGTGCCTATATATTAATGTTTAGCTGGGGAATAGATTCTGTAAGCGAAGCAGCAGAACAGCCCTTTGAAGATGTAAGCAAAGGTTTTGTTTTCTGGGTAAACCTGCGTAGCCATTTTACCTGTGAGACAAGGAGTAACCTTTCTCGCTAGATGCTGTGCTGCTTCTCAAACAGCTCTGCTCTGAAAGTGAAGCTGTATACCATTACATCCCTACGGGGTTTAAGTATAGTGGTGTTCCTGAGCTATGGCTCAGGGTGCAGGGAGCCCTGCAGTGCCGCTCCATGCTGCAGCATGCAGACACTGCAGGTGTGTTCCTGCTGGCCAGCACAGCAGTTTCTGCTTTCCTTGGAGGGCAGCCTGAGAGCAGAGACAGCCAAAGTTTAAAAAAAAAAATAAAAAAAAAGAAAAGTCATCAGGAGAGGCAAGATTTAACAAAGAAAATGCAGTGGACAGAGCTGCTGGGCTGCACAGAGTCCAGTTGCTTGGACACCTTCTAGCTGTGTCAACTTGAAGGAGCTTTGTTGGATTACATACGGAGTGAGTGCCTGATCTTGTTACGGTACAGGTTCAGCAAATGCTGAAGCCTTGTCCTCCCTATCCCCATGGCATAGCTGTGATACTTCTCTGTTCTTGATTTCATCTTTACATGTATGTTCGACGACCAACTTAATGCTGTTCTTTCAGCTTTTACTATTTTGCTCACTGTTTGTGAAATCCTAATGCTGATCTGTTTAGTGTCGGGTATGGGAGAGTGTTTTGCAGTGTTGTTTTTACCCTTGTTCTTGCTGAACTCTTTGCGTGAGAGGCTGTCTCTCCGTGACACTTGTATTCAGAGCTGAAGGGCTTCGTCCTGTGTATTATTGCCAAGGTGCAACTAGTAAGGCAGGATGCCCCGTGGGGTGTGAAGAACTTTTGAGACAGCGATGTGCCCGCTTATGGTCTTCTGTGGGTGCTCAAAGGGCATTTTAGACACACACATTGTCTTCAGCTTTCCAGCTGCTTCGACTTGGGAACTTGGCCTGTGCAAACTGCAGAAGATAAAATATGTTGCTTCATACTGTACCCTTTTCTACCTGTTTGCGATGTGCAAAGATAGCTGCAGAGATAAAGAAATCTTCCAGGAAGGTGATCCTGACTCTACGTGGTTTGCACATGAGAGTAGATTAGGTAATGGCTGTTTAGTTCCTCAGTCTTTGAACGTAAGAATATTGCCCCTAAGCAAACTGGAGGACTGATTTTATATAGTCCCCACAGAGAGCCCTCGGCAGAGTTCAGCTGCTGTCCTCTACCAAGCGTGCGTTGCATCTTTTTGTGTTGCTGCCAGAGAGAGAGAGTTCTGGAGGGGGAATCCTTGGTTGTGTAATTGCAAAGCTAGCTACCGTGCAGCTTTCCCTAGCATGCCTGCTGTCTCTGCACTGTGGGATAACCCTGTGGTAGTGAAGAAATGTTTTGGGAAGAGCTGAGGCAGGGAGGAAGTGTAATTTCTCTCTCTAGTTCTCCTAGGTATTCCTGATGTCCTGATGCTTTTCCTGACTAGAGCTGAGATTTTTAACAGCTCAGAAAGTTTACCACCACTTTTGAGGTTGGTGCCTTTCATGCCTTGCAAAACTCTTTGTAATTCAGACACCTCGCTTAGGTTATCTGGCTTTTCTAAGCTGGTATCCAGTACCTATCTGAAGTGCACAAGCTGTTTTGGAACAGTGTCACCACGCTTCATAGTGACAGTGTGTCGAATTCATCGTAGGCTAACCCATACTCATCCAGTTTGCTTCTACATAGCCACTTTCTGCTCTGTAACTGTGGAGTTTTGGGCAGAAACCTGCGTTCACTCAGTCTACAGGAGACTCGGGGACATCCTGAGAACATGGCTGACCGAGGCTCTGAGGTTCAGCACAGTAGCCAGCCTGTCCCATGGGCTTATGTCTGTGTCACCCAAATGGAGCTATGCTGGTTAATAGCATGTTTATTGAGTGGTCTGGAAAGCTTTCTCTAGCATGTGTGTATGTGTGCTTCAGCTAGCTTCTCTCTTTTTAATGCACAACGAGCCCTGTCACCACTCTCCCATGGTGCTGGCTTCAGGTGCCTTTGCTGAATGAGCAAAGGCAAGAGGGGAAGGGAACTGGCGTGAAAGGATCCTACAGCCCTGGCAGAGGAAAAGCGGACAGGGAGTGGGTAGCAGATGTTCCCACCTTAAAACAGGCTTGATGGGGGAAGCTAGGTTCTACTCTCGGTGCCAGAGAGTTGTAGAGACTCGAGATTTGGCAGGCAACTTAAAAACTGTTGCATCTTGCTTGTCAGGCTCTTAAAACAGAGTATGAAGAGTCTATGAACTCTGTTTCTGTTCGTTTTATGTGCCAATGATTTTTGCCCAGACATTGCACTGAAGTAGAGCTAGCAGAAGAAATGGAGCTGGCCTGGAAGTGGGAGCAAAACCGCATTTTCCAGAGTCCCAGAAGCTGCACCAGAAAGAAAATACTGTGATTATTGTCAAACGGAAAGCTGGTGAAAGACCCAGATGTTCTTTTTGGTTACGATTCGGACCATATCCCTCAGACTGCAAAATTCTGGAATAAGGCAGATGGTCAGTTGAACTAACACAGAAACTACTTCTGAATTAAAGATATCTTCAAAATCAAATGTGTGATTTGATTTTGATCCGTTAGGCAGTTCTCCTCGCAGAAGGTGGCCCAGGGCTTGGGCCTCGGCTGGGTGAGATGCTTTATGATACTCAGGTCAGACGCTTAAATGATAGCTTTTTCCCTTTGTTTGGTAAGGTGGCATTTCCCGTGTGCTGTCCAGATGACCTCCACGGGCATCTCATTCCCACGCTTCCCCTCTCCTTGTCCTGTGCTGCACAGAGCCTGTCTGACTTCTGTCCAGAGCTTGTGGTTGGGGTGTTTGTTGTTACCAGCTGGAATGAGCAGCCTGTATCGGAGGGCAGCGCAGCTCATATTTGTGTATGAGGTAGAACTATCCAGCAGCAGTATTTGTGTGTTGAATGCTTCGTTAGCACCCATTCCACTGTCTTTTATGCTGTTAAATTCTCTGATCATGTACGTAAATCCCACCTTCAGGCGTAGTCCTTAAGATTACATTAAGAATCCAGCTTACAGGTTAGCACAAAAATTCTTACTTGGACATACTTTCCTTAATCATCTACAGCAGAGGCTAGAGCTTTTTTTTTTTTTTTTTAAAGGAGAAGTCTCAGAATAATATTAATTATAATGCATACGTACACACACATGCACACAGTGGAATTGCAATGTGTAAATAGAAAGACATAAATACCAAAGATCAAAGACGAAAACTAAGGGTAGGTACATACAAAAGGACAGCTGGCAGCCAGCCCTGGAGCAGACTTGCCACATCCTCGTGATACCAAGCTGTCAGTCCTGTAGAAAGGAACCTATGAAGCTGAGAAGCCGCAGTATTAAACTTAAAACTTTCCGATACGTCTTGCTGAGAATGACACTAATGTTCTGTTGAACTCTGAGGCGCTTCTCTCCATTTTAGCCCTTTTTTGGTTCTGTGGCAGGAGTCAGCGGTCACCGAGCACCCAATAAAAATCTGCGAGCAGGTTATGAGTTCCTTGGGCGCAGATGTGTTCCACACCTCTTCTGCTTTCACAGCCAGATGCAACCTCAGCGAGGGTGTCCTCCTTCCTCTGCTTCACTGGCTTGTGCTGACAGGTTTGCTGCGTGCGAGGCTGTCCTCAGTTATTCTGGTCTCTCTTCCTCCCAGGATGGCACGCTCTCTGAATGAGTGGCTGTGGCAGCATGAGTTCTGTCATGCTGGGAGGACGTGCAAGAGTCTGAAGACGTCCATTACCCTCAGCCTCGTGATCTCCTGCCCACTATCCCTTTTGCTTTAATCTTGGTTGTCATTCGACGTGCCTTTGAAAGGTAAGTTACTTAGTACTGTTTGTGTTTTTTGGGGGATAATGCTGGCAGTTTGGGTCCAAAAGCTGTCTTTATTGTCTGTGCCACTGTATGACTGAAGAGGTCCACAGAAACTCCAGGTCATAAAGTCTGCTGAGGTACATTTTTGCGCTCTTTGTTTCCAGCCCTGCATACTGGCTAAAGTAGTGTGTTGAATATAGAACACAACCCCAACCCTTAAGGTCTAATTCTAAGCCATGTGGCTTCCTACACTCAAAACAGGTAGGCCCTAGATGAGGTTTACGCTTGTGTTTTAGAAGGCAGAGAGGCTGTTTTGCGTTGTGTTGCCCATGACTTGCTGTTTCTGGGTCGAGTGCAGCAGAAATCATGTTTAGATTACCCAAATACAGTTAAGTCTCCTTTATCTTGGGTAATGGGGATGCGGGGTATGGCACCTGGCAGACAAGCCTGAATTAGATGCATTAGATTGGGCCGAGTCATCTGACCTCAGAATCGGCACCGCGTAGCCACTCGAACGCATGCATTTCACTGACCACTGCTGTTCAGGAGTGTCATGTCCTTGGGAGTGCCATGTAGAGACATCTGTGGCCTGCTACAGACCCTTCCAGTGCTGGGCTGCCCGAATTTCTCCTCCTCTTCTCCTTCTGCTACCAGACCTGGTTTTGTTGCTGTTTTTTGCAGACTGTGCGATATCATCTTCCAGGGTCGGCACAAGAAGTTACTCTGGCTCTAGGATCTTTGTGGCCAGAGCCATTTGAGTGTTTTGCACATTACGCTTCAGCACAGAAAATGTGGGGGTTATGGCAAAGGTATAGCTAGAACTTCTGCAGGGTTCTGGTTCTGACTCTGAGTTTCATGAAGGTCCTGAGCTGGTGCTGTTGCTTTATGCAGTTTAGTCAATGGTTAGCGTGGTCTGCAGCACAACGTGATTTGCTGGTGGATAACTGAGATTTACCATGGTGTCAGCCATTGTCAAGACTGCAGAGTAAGTCCCCTTTCATGATTTTGAATAGTCTTTGAAGTGGTTTTCACTGGATTGCAAAAATCAGTATTCCTAGCTGCTCTCTGAAGAGGTATTCTTTTGAAATGGTTTAGTCAAAATCTAGAGTGGTTTTCAGTTTAGAAAGAGGGGAGAAAAGCCAATTTACAAAATGTTCTGTCATCCTTTTTTAAAAAGTGGCTGCACAGGAAAATGGAAGCGGATCTCTCCGTAGGCTAGAAAGCTGTTTCTTCTCCAGATTCTCTGTGCTCCAAGGACAGAAGTTGGAATGATTCCGAGCTCTCCTGCGAGAATGTTCTGACATAAAAATACTGGCTATGATTTGGAGTTTTTAATTACAACCAAATGCGTGAATAATTCTTTAAGTAATCATTTTCTGATGATACAAAATTGGAATCCGCATCTCTTCTTTGTAAGCAATATGGTTAGTGTGCATTCCATAAATTCCATGGATTTTATCCTGCCCTTTGCTGGGGCCATAGGCGTCTTGGTTACCTCTGCTGATGTGGGAACCCAGGTGCTGTAGGTAACCATTAAAACACAAGTGACTCCCATTTCTTCCTTACCAATCTGCAAGACATGGCTGGATACAGTACTGCTTTAGGTAGGCACTGTCAGTCGGTGACTCGGACACATTTGCCATGTGAAGCTGGAGATTAGCCAGTGTGTCCTGCGTTGACTAGGACTGTCCAGTTGTAGGCTCCCCAGTACAAGGCATGAACAGGAAGAAGAAGGAGCCAAACTCTTCTCCGTGGTGCCCAGTGACAAGACAAGAGTGACAAATTCCCAGTGACAAATTCCCAATGATGGCTATATTCCTCTGCCATCCAGCAGTCTGCCAGTTGCAGCAGTGCCAGGGTGCTGCTGAATTTCACTGAAACTCATCAACGCTTACACATAGCTTTTGCGATAACTATGTGCCTTGTTGGAAAGTGGCGAGCGAGCACACTTACCCCTGGCCCTTCTCTCGTGGTAGAAACGTATCTTTTTCATTGGTCTTGGTACATCTTTGAACGTTTGTGTAGCCAGTGATGCCAAAGGAATTTCCCAGAGATGATGAAAAAGAACAGCTGATCCCCAGGCCGGTGGGCTGGCGGTGCAAAAGAAGGGTGGAAATCAGCTGTTACGTGAGTGAGGGAAATGGGTACCGGTTCTGTGTGCTATGCCTTAATGTAACAGAAGTGACAACATTCCCTAGGTAGGTGGTCTGTTTCTACGATTGCTTTTGATACCTGTTAATGAAGTGAAGAACTGAGTTCTTGAAAAGGAAACTTCCAAAAGACCCTTCTGGAATGCTGCTTGATCTAGAATAGTCCCTAAGCGCACGCGCATATGGAGTGTAGGCTGTATGGCTAGAAGAGACCACGGGCAACCCCACCATATAATCAGAGTCCTAAATATATCCCAGACTATTTTTAAGTAAAACATCTTTAAACACCGACATAGTGAAGTAGCTTCTGCAGCGTTTTTGCTGCAAGGTCAAAAAAGAAAAAAGAAGAAATCTTGTTCCGTGTCTGAATCATGAGGGGTAAGTGATCAGAGGACCTGCGTGAACAGCACGAAGACCGACCAGGCAGAGCAGGCTTGGGCCTCGACACTCGCTTCCTCTGCATGGTATTCGTCAGTCCGTAACACCCTCAGCAGCGATTTACAGTTGATAACCCAGTCACTGTTCCGGGAAGCTGTTAGGACCTTAAGCAAAAAACTTTTACTCCAAAATGCGGAGATCAGGTTTTCCAGAGAGTTTGCGTGTTCGGTGTTCAGCAGCAGTGCTGAAAAGCGCTTCGAGGCAGACAGTCTGCTCTGTGTTCTAATGAGGCTACTTGCATGCCAGTGGCAGTGTGTAAAAGGTAGTGATTAATCAGGAACAACTAATTCTCCAGAAATTCACGGAGGATGCAGTTAATTTGGGCCTTTTTTAAGACGTTGATTTGGCAAGGACCTCCCTTGCAGGACCTCCCTTCCCACGATTGATGAGGCTGTTTCCTACTGCCGAGGGAGAGAAGAGTGTTTGTAGTGGAGGAGTTGAATTGTTGAGCACAGCAATTCTATGCCCAGTTTTGTTACCCCTTGATAACTTTTTTCTGTTTATGCAGATTTGTTTCTTTGCATTGTTTCACTCTGAAAGACTGAAGATGCACAGCTAGTGTAAGCATCCATTCCTCGTGACTAGGTTTCTAGTTGCTATGTCCTTGTTTTACAACCGATGTTTGGCTTGCATTAGGAAAAATGGAGGTAAGTTACTCCAGTAAAGACCAAGTGGCCTCCTGTTTCAGCAGGACATTTCTTCTGCGCTAATACCACACATCTGATAGAGCCTCCCTCTTGATCCCAAGCCAAATCCTTAGTTCAAGTGGATGCCATGGGTGTTCAGTGTTCTAGATGGAGCAGTGAACAGCATTCAGGCCTTGTCATCCATGTGGGACTCTGCATAAGCTGACAAAGCAGGATATAGCATTTCCCAACCTCATGTCATTTTGGATATTACAGCACAGAGCTCAGGGCAGTAGAATACAAGTCCCACTGTTTCTGCCGTAAGTTTGGGTTTTTTTCTTCTCAGTTTCTTTATGTGTCTGCTTGACATGATACTTGTGCTTAGATTCAATATGTGGGAGGCAGGCGTTAGGTGCCACCTCATGTTTTAACAGTGCTGCAATATCAGAAATCACGGTTCTATTTTTGGCTGAACCTTTCTCTTTTCTCTTGCAGAGCCATAGCCCTGCCCCTCAGTAGCAAACTGGGTGCGAGAGACAAGCAGAGGCAAAAGCTCAGCCCAGCCCCATGCTGGAACCCTGAAGAGGTGAGTCCTTTCTTCCTTTGCTTTCCTCTAGGTTTAGCCCTTGTGTCTTTAGCCAAATAAAATCCCATTTGGAATCCTGAAGTTTGGTAATGTCACGCATATTCGGAAGCTCAACAAAGCATCAGGAACCACTGTAGCACTGGCCACCTGAGACCAGCCGGTCATGGGGCTCATTCTGCAGACGCCATCAGTTATCAGTTCTGCTTCTGAACATGTGGGAGTAGCAGCTTCCTATAGGTGGCATTCAAATCCACTTAAATCCCAAACTTGGATGGGCAGGAAACTGTTCTCCCAAAGGAAATAGTGACAACCCCTGTTCCCTCTTGTGTTTGCCTTATACGTGGCACAATCTGAAACACAGGAGGCTCTGTCTGAAGATGAGGAAACGCTTTTGTACTGTGAGGGTGACCAGGCACTGGAACAGGTTGCCCAGAGAGGTTGTGGAGTCTCCATCCTTGGGGATACTCAAAAGCCGTGTGGACATGGTCCTGGGCAACCGACTCTAGGTAGCTGTACTTGAGCGGGGAGGTTGGACCAGATGACCTCCAGAGGTCCCTTCCAAGCCCAGCCATTCTGTGATGCTGTGATGGCTTCTTTTCATACATTAGCAAATGCCTGTCACATCAGCTGCCTTGGACTGACTCCCATGTTGCTAGTCCTTGCAGCTTAGCAGGCGTGACTTGCTTGATGCTCCTAGTTCTGGGGTGGGTCATTCTGTTGGTGTGCAATCCATGAGTTTGAGATTGGCCTTTGAGGAAGCCAACTAAAGTCTTGGCTGTCATCACGGAGATTGGCAGGAGCGTCAGAAAACTGCAGACACAAATGGTGGGTAGTTTTCCCGTGAGAGATAAGAAATGTGATGTTGAAGAACATGGCAGGAGAATCCAGAGTTATAATGGCTGCTGCTGAGGGAAAAAGCCCTGGCAGGATGGTGACTTGTCAGGCAGTATTAGGATTTAACCTTGTCAGTGAAGTCCCTGGATGTGACCCCTGTGGTAGGGAAGGGAATCGGATTTTGGTTCAGCTCCTTTTTGCAGGCTTTCTTGGCCTTGAAGCACTAGCTATTAACCCTTACCAAGGATGTATGAGCAGGGAGCTGGGGTTCCAGTCCCAATGGATAGTCCTAGCGCGAACACATTGCTGCCTTGATGAGGCTGTTGCGGCATGGTTCCTACTGCAGTGGGGCATGTGGAGCCCCGGGACATTCAGTACCAGGTTAAAAGTAAAAGACTGGAGGCTACCATGAAAATGCAGGCATTCACCTGGGTTGTGCAGCCAGCCTTTCTCCCCAGCCGTGGGAAGGAGTGTTCTCAGGAACGCTTGCCAGTGTGGTGGTCCCTGACCTGCCCCTTGCCTGTCTGTCTGCGAAATCCGCACATTTCTCAGTAAAACTACTCCTGTGGCAGCGATCTAACTCAGGGCCTAGCTTTGCAAGCAGGTTTTCCCCACAGCTTTACCTGCACCCACAGTGCACTGAAGCCGGCACTTCTGTCCCAGAGAATCTGTGACACCAGAGCGCATCCTCACCAGGAGACTCCTGACAGCAGTGTGACGTGGAGCAAGAATGGTGCAACGGGCTGCTGCCTTGCTCTCTCCGTTCACCAGTTACACCTCAGCCAGTCTTCTAGCTTCGTCCCTCTCCCATGAGCTCTCCAACACCTGCTTATGAGTCAGCTTTTACTTATCCAATAGAAGATGAGGTTTTGCTGTTCTCAGCAGCCTTCTCCTTGGGAGGATTTCCCCATTATGGAGCAGCTGGAGAATATAAATGAGTGTCTCCATTTGTCTCCACCACAAGAACAGAAGTCACTAAGTAAGAGTGGAAAGAAGCACATCTGAACCTTGGTAATGGACATACTTTTGTACAACATGCTTGGACTGGGTAAGTCAGCCTCACGTGAGACCGTTAAGGTAAGCGCATTTGGTGAAAAACTATTGCTTTCCTTAAAAAAGGCGGCTATCCATGGTGACCCTTCCAGAAGGACTATAAAACATGACAAACATTTTTCACATCACATGCCAAACTCTTCAGAGCCTAAGGACAAGGAGGAAGGTAATTGCAGTATTTCTGTGGGTAATCTATTGAAAAATTATCCCTAACAGGTTTACCACAACAGGAGAATATCCGGTAGGAAAATGGTGTTGCCTCTGCTCATGACGTCAGTCAGGTTGTTGCCTGATACCGCATCAGAATGCTGAAAGGCATGACAAGATTCGGTGCAGAACTTTAAAAATTATTTAAGCTGCAGAAACTCTTTCTTGGAGTGACAGATTTAAGGGACTCAGTCTCTTAAGACAGGGTGAGGAAGTGATTTGACAGCAAACTCCTGTGAGGAGACAAGACCCGAGTTTGAAAGGCGAAACTGGGGAAGTTGCCGTAAAAATTGTAAAGTTCCAGTATTTAGCATTAATAAGCAGTTGCTTACGGGGGGAGTGGAAAGATTCTCTATTATCTGAGGTCTTTACACTAAGAACGGACAGCTTTCTGAAAGATGCCTTAGCCTGAACAGATTTGGGCGTGCCAGGAGCCTCCAGCTGGGCTCTGTGGTGGGTCAGACGAGATGCCCATATTGTCCCTTCTGACCTTCGATCCTGGATCTGAACCCTGCTGCCTCACCTGTTTTCCAGGGCGCGCTGATCAGTTTAGCCAAACAATGCGACCTGCCGGTGAGGAAGGTGGAGAGGTGGTTCCGGCGCCGGAGGAACACAGACCGACCCAGCCTGTCGAAGAAGTTTTGCGAGGCCTGGTGAGCGGAAGCACAAGCCATGAGCAGCAGGGGCCTTTCACCGGAGCTGAGCTCCACAGGCAGCTCACTGCCTCCCAGCCTGCCCTCCACCCTATGCAGAGAGCATCCCAGCTCACTGCCTCCCAGCCTGCCCTCCACCCTACGCAGAGAGCACCCTGGGTCTTCCCTGCACCACCTGATTCTTCTGCAACTCTCTGCTGCTTCTCTGTTACTGAATCATTCCTTGCTTTTCCCCTTTATTTTCACTCCCAAGTCTCCTTTTACTCCTGTCTCACCTTTATTCCTTATAGGGCCTCTATTTCTGACTTTGTGAGACTGGCATTCTGCTTTGAAACACAGTTGTACCCGAAAAACTCCCTACTGTTTTGCATCTTACTGCTTCTTGCTGCTTTGCTGCTGCTTCAGTGCCTCCAAAATAGTCAGCCTTTCTGTTGCCTTTCCCATGACTTCCCTTTCCCTCACTGCAAGCTGATTCTTTCTGCTGTGTCTTTTCTGCAACTGTTCTGCACGCTGTTGCTTTCAAAAGTCAGCGGCAGTGGGCTAGATAGATTGTATTCTGCTGTCAGTTGACTTCAGCACCTGAAGCGAGCAAAAACCAGCACCCTTTTATAGTGGCAGAAGAAGGGGCCTGTGTGAAAGCTTGTGTTTTCCAAAGAGCAGAACTCCTCTTGGAAACAGCTGTGTGGAAATCCTCCTCATTGTGTGGAGTCACAAAATAAATCTGACGTCAGCCAGTTTTGTGAAAGTTAGTCCTGGCTAAGGTTTCCACAGAAAAGGAGGATTCTCCTGAACTTGGTTGAAATGTCTTACTTATGAGTGGCTGCTCTGCTGTTCGTGTAAGGAAGTAGGTTGTCCCAGGAGAGCCACGGAGATGAAAGAAATCATTAAATACCTGCAGCGCTATTCATCTGTCTAAAAGTGTGTATCCATAGGGTAGGCATCAACTTGGAGCTAATCGCCTCGTGCTCCATTTAGCACTCAACCTCTAATTCAAAACCCCTGCCTAAAAACCCTAATTGAAAAAGGAAAAAGAAAAAAAGGATGTGTATTATTTATTTATAATATTCCAGATAGTTGTAGTTAGAAATATTTACAAAAGCTGTGGACAAGGAGTTGTGAAGCAACCATGCTTAATCTGCTTCCATCAAGATGAAATCTAAGCTCTCCCTGCACTCGGCTGACTTGCAGTGAATAGTAACAGTAAATAGTAAACAGTAAATACTTTTCTGACTCAGCTCACTGCGGATGGCGTCCTTCCACCTGCCCTGTATGAGCCTTTGCAGTCTGTCGGAAGAATGTCTTTCCGATGTGAGGTAGTAGCTTTGTACAGTTTATGTCTGTCTTGGAGCTCCTGGGGGTTTCATTGACAGATGGAGCCTCTCTCTCAAAATGTAGTTACTTCTGGTTTGTTATGGAGCTTTTTGGAAATTAAAGGACTGGTTTAGAGAGTTTTACTCCTCTGAAGATTTCCTGTGTTGAGGCTATTAGCAACTTGTTTATTCTGTTGGGGTGAAATTCCTCCCATTCCTTACTATACGTGTGTATATTGAGTGTGACCTGCCTCTGTCCACTGAGCTTGGCAAACAGTTCATATGTACTTGTATGAACTGTTTCATATGTACCCGCACATCTGTGTGGGTTTAATGTGGGTAAATCATTAGCAGCTCCTGCCTGAGACCAAACGTGACAGTAATTAGTTACTTTACATGCTACTGACTTTAGCATGCCTAATCTCCAAAAGCCTAGGAGAGAGATTGGCATTGTTTGATGTTTACAAATGCATCTGCTAGTGCTGGGAAGGTTTGGGATGATTACCTGAGCGATTGTAGTCAGCGGGATTCTCGTATTTTCTGCTGTCTCTAAAGCAGAAGAATGGCTCTTTGCGAAGTCTGTTGAACGTGCTGGTAACATGCAAAGAGCCACTCCTCTTATGATGTGGGCAAACCTTGAACATATTAATGTACGTCTGTGCCTTCATAGCGTCATTCTTTGAATGAGTGCGATTGATAGACAGAATTGCAGCTTGGTGGTTGATGAATGGGATTCTATCGTACTTTGTTTTGTTTGTTAGTAGCTGGAGGTTTACATTTTACATCATTTCTTCCTTCACTAGACTTGCTGTCCTGTGCGATGTGAGTACAGAACCAGTGCCGCCTGCTGTTCTACCTAGCCAGGGCCTGCAAGAATGGCAGATTTTGCTGTGAATGTCCTTTGAAGGCAGAATGTCCTTTGAATGTCCTTGTGAATGTCCTTTGAATGGCAGATTTTGCTGTGAATGTCCTGTGAAGGTCCTTTCAGACCTTCTGATGGAGGTTTTCCCACCAGGTCAGTGTGTATCCTCTGCACAGCACACTTGGGAGACCACAAACACATTGGACCGTGCTTATTTTAAAAACTCCAGCTCAAAGCCAAGAGGCTTCCTCTTGTTTTGGCAAAGCAGAAGACAATTGGGATTGTGTAAAAATACACTTCCGTGGGGTAGAGATGAAGCACTTGCCTGAGATGGAAGCTGCAGGGCCTCTTTATGTGTTGTATCCAGTACCTGTTTAAAGTCAAACCCTTGGGCTTCCTTTGGAGCATGGACTGCAATTTAATAATTTTATTTATGAATTTTCTTTTCCTTGCCCAAGGTGTGAGAGGTTCAGGCTCATGGCTCTGCCTTTTCTCTGATTTGATAAATAATGAGGTCTCTTGATAGAAACGGAACTGCCTGCACAGGAGCAGACTGAGACTTGAATGATACGGGTTTGAATCTTGGAGGCAGAAGAGGTAATAGAAGCCATGCGTATGCTGTAATTGCTGAGCTGTAGTCACTAACCTGGGACTAGGGGCACCGGTCATTCTCTGGCTGTGTTTTAAAGGTTCCCCTGGCTCTTTTGCTGAATCTGATTCCCTAGGTGAGCTTTGCAAAAGTCTACACTGGCACCTTCTGAGGGGTTAAGTAATGGAAAACCTGCAGATCCCAAGACAGCGGGCAGCAGCTATGGCTGTAACTGCTCCCTGTTGTAACAAGTGAGGAGCTTTTGGACTTACATTCTGAGTTGAAAGTCAGTGTAAGGTAGCCTAGGAGTTACGAGGATTACAGGATGAGCTAGCAGAGGAGTGAAGGTACCTAAATGCCAACCGCAGTGTTTTGTGGATCTGTACATCAAAATAGAAGGCTCTTCTTTGAGGCCAGCTATGCAAGTTTGTTATGGATGACCTGCTTAGCGTAGTACAAGAGCCCTGTGGCAACAGGAGGGGCAAAATCCTGTTCTTCTGCATGTTCAGTGACCGTTCTAGGAATGAAAGATCATCTTCACTTTTTGTGAGAGTCTTTTCCTTATTCAGTACACATCTTCCAGTTTTCACAGAAAAAGGAGGCATCTGTCGTACGGACAACAGCTCCAGATCCCGCAGCAAATAGCATGTTATTCTGTTACCTAAACTGGTTCCAAAATGACTACCTTAAAAAGAATCATAAAGAATTAGTGTGACAAGGCATATTTGCATGTGACATTTCCTGACTTTTGCCTGTTGACTTTGTAATCGGAGTAGTATTTTAACAGGCATTTGTTTTTGTGAAGCGCCCTTCTTTCTTTAGAAAAAAGCAAATGTTTCAACTCTGTATTAGTAGCTTTAGACCGGTGGCAAAAACCTCTGCCCCATGCGTCAGTGAAATAGCCTGTAGCAATGGAAAGTTATCTCACAGTGGGCCACCAGAAAACAGCCTTCTTTGCTGGGAGTAGAGGAATGATGAAATTCAGGGATCTGGGATTCCTTTCTAGTTTAGGTAACACGGTGTGCCATAGTTGTTTCAGAGTTTTTGCTGGGTCCTCTCAGATTCTGTATCACATGTCTCCCCTGGTCCTGTACCTGTATTTGCTGTAAATCCTACTCCCAGCCCCACTCCCAGCCCGCTGGAGGCTGGGTCTACTCCTAATTACCACTGTTGTAAAAACCACGGCTTCCCATCCGTATTGCTCATGCACCAGCAGGTGCTCCGTGAGAGAAGAAGAAATGTTGTCTTCTTGCTCTTAGCTCTGACATCTGGAGCCTTGTAGAACTGTTACAGGAACTTACCCTTACAGATGTGGCATAGAATATGTTCCATCACTGTGTGCTCTAGGACATGCTTGCTCTGATCCAGTCTGGGCACAGTGAAGGGGCAGAGCATGCTCCATGCAGGAAGAACTTTGGGGGACTTTAGTTGCCATGTTTCTATGAAAGTTTCTAAGCTGCCGAGTTCCAACCTACCAATTTTCTATGAAGTGTGAACAAAGTAGGACCTTTTCAGAGGTTCATTACTTAACAGACCGCAGCATGATCCTCACCGTTAGAGGAAAAACCATGTTCCTGACACACAAGTTTTCAGCCTTCTTAGCATGTTTAAGTATTGTTGTCCAAAGCACAGGGATTCTTAAGGAAATAGTTGTAAGACTATTTTAATATCTTCAGAACATCACCAGCAGCACCCAGACTGGTAGAAGGCTGCACGAGTTGGTAGAAATCTTCCCTAGGCTGTTTTATTTGGAACTGGGCTAAAGAGCACGTGAAATTTCAGCGCAATAGCCACAAATTGGCAATGTTGCGAGCAACTGCAAGTTCTTGTAGTGGAAATCTCTTGGCAACTGAATTGCCAACAGTGCGACCAGCTCTGCCTGTAATAAACCACAACAAAGTCTGTAGGAGTAACCAAGTAAAGGAGTTGGGCGGTTGATAGGAGAAGAATTCCTCTGGCTTTCTCACATTCATGTTGCATTTTCTTTCCAGAAGCCCTGGCTTTGGGAGCATAGAGAGTGCTGGACAGGATATCCACAAGAGGTGAGTGATGCAAAAGGGAAAATTGCTGCTATAAATCCTGTATTGTCTTTCTATCGGTATCTTTTGAAAATCAGGTTATATGAGTGACAAAAGAGAGGGCGCTGACTTCAATTCAGACTCACGAGCCCTAAGAATTCAAAGCCAGATCCTCATCAAGGGCGAACGTCTTTGTACGTGGCGGAATCTAAACACAACAGAGGATGAGTCGGGAGAGCAGGAGGAGACTGCAGAAGTAAAGGGAGAGTGAGAGTTCTGACCAGGTGAGCCAAGAAACTGAAAAGTGGGAATGCTCCAAGGTTGTTTAGTTTGTAGAGGAGACTGAGGCCAGAGAAGGACATGTTGCCTGAGGAGAAGAAGGGAAGACTCGAGTGGAGAGGATCTAGAGCAGAGGCCGTGCTCTGAATGCTGTGTACTTTCAGCTATGCTGAAGAATCATGTCCACAGCGCTCCCCAGGGAGTTCATTTCCCAGGGGAAGTGGCAGTATGGCCAGCAGCAATACAGCATCGTTCCCCTGAAGTTGCGAGGACGCTCTCTTGCAGTTTTACAATGCCTATTCTGTGTTTTTTTCACTGTGAGAAGCTATCCAGTGGGCTGGAAAGCATTCACCTCTTATGGGGCCAGACCAGAGTAACCTCCATGAAAATTGCCAGCTAAGCACAAAATCTGCTCCCTGTTCATCAACGCAAGGAGCAAAGAGAGCAACCAAAAGCCAGGTACTTTTTTGCCCAGCTGCCTCCCTTGCTATTCGTACTCCTGTAACTTGAGAAGTTGAAAGAGTTAGAACGGGGCTTCACCTGCTGAGCACAGGAGCCATTGCCTGCTCTGCCTTTCCCTTTATGTTTTCATGTGCTCTGAATTCTCTAGAGAAGACGACTGTCGCCTGTTCTACAGCAGGAGCCTTCCTATATCACACTGCTGTCATGCCTATATGACACTGCTGTCATATCTTTACTATGATGCCACAGCAGACATAGTCAAGAGAGCTGAATTTCATGAAAGTGAAAAATCCGCTTTCCACTTTCCTCTCCGATTTCCTCTCTCCTATGAGAGCAGCTGGTAAGTGTTTCTAGCAGGAGAGTAATCTCCTATATTACCATGCAGGGAGCTCCCATGCACAGGGTTTTACAGTACTCGAATTTCCTGGGTAGGAAATAAAATGTTTTATTAACTGAAGAGGAGTCTGAAAGAAACTTGATCCCAGTACCGAGACAAAGTGAAGACTGCCTATGTTCCAGGGTTTTTTGGTCTGGCAGTGAAAGTTAGAGCGAGACCCCGTGACTGTACATGGAGGTTGCAAACCCCTGAAGGGAACTGTAATGGACAATTTTACATTGGTGAGCCACGGGAAACATAACGGAAGAAAGAAGTGAAGAATGAGGTAGTATCTTTCAAGCCGAGTCTCCAACCAATCGGCTGTTGCTCAAAGGCAGAAATTTTAGGGGCAAATGTGGAGTTCAGTGTAAAAGTCGAACCATACAAACAGGTGGTGCTTGAATAGGAAGGGAAGACTAAAAGAGTCGCTCGGGTCCTTGCATCCTGTTCTGTACATTTGCAGTACCTGTCTTTTCAAAAACAATCCAAGCCATCCTAAGGGCACACTGTGGTGGGTTGACTGTGGCTGGCTGCCATGTGCCCACCAAGCCACTCTGTCTCCCCTCTCCTCAACTGGACAGGGGGGAGAAAATATGACAAAAGGCTCATGGGTCAAGATAAGGCCAGGGAGACCACTTACCAATTCCCATCACGGACAAAACAGACTTGTCTTGGAGAAATTAATTTAATTTATTGCCAATCAAATCAGAGTAGGATAGTGAGAAATAAGAAGAAATCTTAAAACACCTTCCCTCCACCCCTCTCTTCTTCCCGGGCTCAACTTCACTCCTGACTTCTCTCCCTCCTCCCGAGCAGTGCAGGGGGATGGGGAATGGGGGTTGCGGTCAGTTCATCACACGTTGTCTCTGCTGCTCCTTCCTCCTCACGCTCTTCCCCTCCTCCCGCGTGGGGTCCCACCCACGGGAGACCGTCCTCCGCAAACTTCTCCACCGTGAGCCCTTCCTCACAAATTGCTCCAGCATGGGTCCTTTCCACGGGGTGCAGTCCTTCAGGAACGGGCTGCTCCAGCGTGGGTCCTGCCAGAAGACCTGCTTCCACGTGGACAGCTCTCTGCGGGGCCACGGGTCCTGCCGGGAGCCTGCTCCAGCACGGGCTCTGCATGGGATGACGGCCTCCTTTGGGGTGGGGTGGGGTCCTCCACAGGCTGCAGGGCGGACCTCTGCTCCACCATGGGCCTCCATGGGCTGCAGGGGGACAACCTGCATCGCCATGGTCTTCACCACGGGCTGCAGGGGGATCTGTGCTCTGGCGCCTGGCGCACCTCCTCCCCTCCCTCTTCCCTGACCTTGGTGTCT
This sequence comes from Ciconia boyciana, assembly GCF_034638445.1. Lineage (NCBI taxonomy): Eukaryota > Metazoa > Chordata > Aves > Ciconiiformes > Ciconiidae > Ciconia > Ciconia boyciana. The sequence goes on along the minus strand of NC_132957.1, from coordinate 1,040,672 downwards.
GCAGAGTTGTTTCTCTCACGTATTCTCACTCGTCTCTCCCAGCTGCTCCTGCCCAGCAAGAGCATATGTAAATCTGTTACCACAGAGGTGCTCTGCTTGGGCTCAGCTTTGGCCAGCAGCAGGTCCATCTTGGAGCCGGCTGAAACTTGCTCTGTTGGACATGGGGGAAGCTTCTGGCATCTTCTCACAGAAGCCACCCCTGTAGCCTGCCCCCTGCCCCGCTACCAAAACCTTGCCACCTAAACCCAGTGCAGGGAAAAAGAAGTTGATTCAGTCGGGCTGAGCGGGGACCATGAGCTGCCTGGGTTGCGGCTGCCCCTTGCTGACAAGCGGCATCCACAGCCTCCATGTGCCACGTGGCAAATGCGTGTGTGACTATTGCCCGTCCCAAAGGCCACCAACTCACGCCTGTGTCCCTGCTGCTCTGCCAGGAGCTTCTGCGAAGTGAGTGATGCTTTGGGGGCTGATCTGTTGGACTGCAACTGCTCCATCGCTGACGTGCAGCTGGTCTGGAGGATCGTGTCCCAGGTGCAGTTCTAGCTCTCCAACGAGAACCTGGCCAAGGATGCTTTCCTCCTGAAACACATCCAGAAGAGCAAGATGGGCTTTGTCAGCATCAAACTGCTACCATCTTTCGAGAAGGTGGGCAGCCCACGGTGCTGGGCAGCTGGGGCGGGAAGCGGCCTTCATGCGGAGGATGTCCGGGTGTCTGGGTGTGCTCTGGCTGTCTCTGGTGGGGTGCACGGGGAGCTCCAGGCTCCGCTCAGGCTGTGTGTGTCCCGGTGAAGCGCTGGTGGCGCAGAGCTGGGCTCTGCTCTCTGCCTTCAATGTGCTGCAGCAGTTCTGCAACCAGGGAGGGTGGCTGGGGAAGCAGTGAACAGTCCTCAGAGCAGCCCCGGGGTTGGATTCACCTCTTCTGCCCGTGGTCCCCCGGGGCTGCTTTGGGAGAGATCATCCCTTCACCAAAAAACTGCAGGGAAGCGCTGGTGGTGTGACGTACGGGGAAGCTGTAGGTTGTTGCCACGGTCCAGGGGGCACTGGGGACCTTCTCCTGCAGACCCAGAAGATGCTCACGTGAAAGGGGGATGCTGCTTTGCCATGACTTCAGGTTGATGGGGTTGCAGCCTGCTTGGACGACGGGTTTAGGGTGGTCCCTGCCTGGGGAGACTCACGGGGACGCAGTGGCCCCCTCTCTCCCGCCAGTGCAATACCTGACGTGCGACTGGCGGCTCACGCTCTATGCCCTGCAGTTCTCAGAGCTGCTGGCGGTGAACGAGAAGGGCGGCAAAGTGATGCGGCGGGTTCCTGTCCACAAGTCCCTGCTGAGCATCCCCCCCAGCAAACTGCTGCTGGCAGCTGCTGCCCCAGGAGCAGGACATGCTGCCGCTGCTTCTGAAGAGCTTCCTTGAGACCATCACAAGGATGTTCAGCCCCTTACGGCTGGGGGAGCGGGGCAGGTGCCTGGGTGCCTTGGTGCAGCAGCCCCTCTTTGGAAGCCAAACCACCTCCAACAATCCCATAGCAGCGCAGCGGGTGACCAAGCCCCTGCGCCTGTGAGCCAGGCCGCTTCGCCTGCCCATGGGCGCAATGGCAGCAAGGGCTTCTGAAGCATGATGGGCAGAGGAAAGCTCCTTCTCTGGCACTGAGGCCCCTTTATGTTGGATTCTGGGCTTTTTCTTTCCTTTTGTTTGCCTCCTTCTCTCAAGCAGAATAACTCCCTGTGGCCCCTGAGAGCTGTGGGCGGTGGCGGTGCCGCTGCTGCGGGGGACTGGAGTTTTGGGGCAAGGACGATGCTCGGGGCGGGTCAGCGTGCCAGGCGAGATGCTGAGCAGCAGCGGCAGCGGGAGCTGCGCCGGGCTGTGCTGACGGGAACGGGTCTGCGCCTGCCCGGGCTCCAGAGTGACTCCCAGCAGCCCAGCGGCGTCACCGGGACTGCCCTAAGGAAGGGGCTTATCCCCCCCGATCCGCGGCGCTGGGGGACTGCCCCGAACGGGGACCTCACCCTGCAGCTTCTGCAAGGCAGAGCCGGAGAGGCGAGGCCGCTTCCCGAAGGCGCCGTTGGCTGCCTTGGCCCCAGGTTGTGGAGCTCGGATGGGAGATGGGCAATGAAGTGAGATGAAGCTTCCAGGCGCTTTCTGGCCGGTGCGGGGCTTCTTGATTTCTCTCTTTCCCACCCTTCCTGGTCTTACGGCTGCCCGAGGTGCAGCCAGTCAAGGGGAGGAGGGTCCCTGCCTGGCCTGCAGCTCCCTCCCTCGCCATTCTTGGGGTGATTTGGGGTTGTTTTGCTGTGGCAGTGAGGCAAAGCCGGGCTCTGGAGCTGAGTGGGGTGGGAGCCAAGGAAGGGCGTGATCGTCCTGAGGCTGTGAAGGGCTTTGCAGCGAGCCCTGTCCCCGCTGGAGGGGACGCTGGTGGTGTTGAAGACTTGCAGGCCTCGCAGCCTTTGTTGTCGTGTGTGTCCGTCCCCCCGCCAGCCCCCGAGGTCTGTCCTTGTCCCAGGGGCTCCGTGCTGCTTTCTGCGCGGGGCTGTCCCCGTGAGCCCTGCAGGGAGGCGTCTGTCCTGGCTCCCCCAGCAAAGGGCTGCTTCCCCTGGGGAAGGGGACAGGGGAGTCCCCCCTGCCATTGCCTGCCCCGCTGGCGGTGGCTCGGCCCTGGGGGCGGCTGGGTGCCCTTCGGGGCTCTCCAGCTCTGGTGTGGGGCTCAGTGGGGCTTTTGCAGGTCTCGGGTGCCCTTTCCAGTGCCCCCTGCGCTCCCTCCCCCTCCCACACAGGCACGGAGCAGTTCTGGAGAAACAGCTTTTAATGGAAACAACAACAGCAAAGGTCCCCTCAAAGCTACTCTACCCCCTCCACCCCCCCCAGCATACACCCCCGTCCTCCCCCATTCCCACTCCCCCCATCTCCATCTCACCCCTGCGGTGGGGCTCGTCCCCCCTGCCACCCCCGCGCTGCCTGCGAGAGCCCTGCGCTTGCCGGGTGCCATTGGCAAGGTGCTCTTCCCCCGCTTCTTCCCCCGCTTCTGGGACACGGCAGGCTGGGACGATGGCAGGTCCCTCCCCGCATCCCCCCACGGCTCCTGGGGCTCCATCCCCATGATGAATTCGTCCAGGCTGAGGATGGCATCGCTGGTCTCGGGGACGCTGTAGTCGGGGGTGAGCAGCTCCTCGGGCAGCGAGAGCGAGGCGAAGTCGCAGTGGGGGATGGCTGCGCCAGTGCCACCAGGGTCCCCAGGCTGACCCCCACGGCATCGAGGGAGCAATCAAAGAGCCTTAGTGCCTCTTCAAGAGGCACCTCCTCAGGCACTGCGAGGTGGCCTGCCGGGTCCCCAAGGGCTTGGTTGCGGGGGTGAGCAGAGGGGCTGGGGGGGACGTGGCCCCCGTGGGGGTGGCCCCCGTGGGGGTGGCCGTGCCCGAGGTGTTGGTGCGTGCCGACTGCCCCCCGATGTGCTGGTAGCCGGGGATGGAGGTCGGCAGCACCGTGGGGGCTGGGGCCTCCGCTCTCCCCTCTCCACCGGTGCCAGCAGGGTCCCCAGGCATGGGGTCAGTGCTGGGAGCGTCCTGGCTGAGCCCCACCGTGTCCGAGGAGCACCCAAAGAGCCTTAGGGCCTCTTGCAGCAGCATCTCCTCGGACACATCAAGGTTGTCTGCCAGGTCCCCAAGGGCTTGGTTGCGGGGGTCAGCAGAGGGGCTGGGGGGGACGTGGCTGCCCGGGGAGATGTTGCTGCCCGCGGGTGCCCCGGCGGGGGTGGCCTTGCCGGAGATGTTGACGGGTGCCGACTGCCCCTGGATGCGCTGGTAGCCTGGGATGGACGTCGGCAGCAGCGGAGGGGCTGGGGCCACCACCCTGCCCTGAAGGTTGTAGGGCGGGAGGTGTTGTGGTTGTCCCTGGGGGTTCCCTGGGACTGCCCAGGCCAGGGGGGTCCCGCAGCCCCCAGGGCCCCACAGGGCAGCACCCGGCACAGAAGCGGCACCATGGTGGAGCGTGGCGCTGGCTGGTGGAGGCAGGCTGGTGGTGGTCCACTGCATGTGGAAGACGCGGGGGTCAAAGAAGCAGCCGCATGGAGCCCTCTGCAGACCTGTGTGGGTGAGTGGGAGCCGTGCTGGGCCGGGGGCACCCTCCAGGGACTCCCACTGAGCCGGCCCCCATCCCCGGTGTCCCCAGGCTCTGTGCCAGGCATGTGGGGAGCCTGCGGCCGGGGTGCTCCCCGCAGGGTGATCTGCTGTGCTGGCAGGATGGGGATGCAAATCGGGGAGGAGAGTTGCTTTTCAGAGGTGAAACGGGAGAGATGGCCCCGAGTATTGGGGAAATTGCGTGGAAATGGGATTTACTGGGCACGCATCAGCCAGGCGAGGGCAGGGACGCTCGCCCGGGCTTGCTGAAGCCCTGTGCAAAACGTGCCGGGGGGACAGGGCTGGTGGGGATGCTGGGAGTGCCGAAGGTGCCTGGGTGCCAGGGCAGACGGGTGCCGTACCTGCTGGTGGTGCCTGGGGGGCCTGGGGGGCCAGCCCCGGTAAGGGTGCCCAGGCTGCGGGGAAGGGCTGCTCCTGCCCGGGCAGTCGGCAGAAGTTGGCTGAGCCTGAAAGAGAGACAGGAGCCATGGCCGGCGGTCACCTGCGCCCTCGCCCCCCAGAGCATGTGCGGGCTGCAGGGGTCGGGTCGGTCCCTACCTCGGGGGTAGAAGGTTTCGGGGAGCACAAAAGGCTGAAGGAGCTGGGGCGCCGGGGGAGCCTGGGGACCGTGTGCTGGGAGCCGCAGTGGTGGCAGCACCGTGGTCCATTGTGCTGTTGGCTGCTAAGGACTCTCTGGCATCTCCCAGGAGGGAATGTGGGGGCTCCCCGTGTTCCGCTCCGCCCCAGCAGCCTCCCCAGCTCCTGCTGGGGAGGGAAAGGGCTAAGGGGGGCTGGGGTGCCCCCGGCCCCTGGAGGCGGCTCTCGGGGGCTGTGGGTGCAAGCGGCTTTGGCTGGAAGCCTGGGTCCGTTCCCAGAGCTGGGCTGTGCTTGGGATTAGTGGGACTTGGTGGAAGGAGTGCCACACCTGGAGTGCTGGGACGGAGGGTGCAGGCTGTTCAGGAGGCGTGGGCAGGGCAGGCGAGGTGGAGCTGTGGCACTGGCCGTAAGGGAGAGGTTTGATGGTAGGGCCCTTCCAGTCAGCGGTGCTGGGGCTGAGAGCCTCTGGGGGAGGATGAGGGGGATGGCAAAGCAAGCAGATGTTGTAGTGGGTGTCTGCTCCCCATCGCCCAGCCGGGCTGCCAGCACTGAGGAGGAGTTCATTCCATAGGCAACAAGGAGAAATCTCTGGGTCGGTAGCCCTGCTCCTTACGGGAGACTGCGACTTGCCAGCCATCGGCTGGGAATACCGTCCTGCTGTGACGAGCAGCTCTGGGCTATTCCCGAAGTTTGCGGGAGGGAACTTCTTGTCCCAGGCACTGAGTGAGGGAGCCAGCTAGGAAAGATGCCCTCCTCGACTCGCTAGTTGTGAATGGAGAAGGAGTCGTGGGAGATGGGATGTTCTTGGCCACGGTGCCCGTGAAATGGTTGAGTTTCAAGTTGTCAGTGTAAGGAGGAAAAAGGAGAGCGGAGTTGCTCCCCTGGACTTTGAGAGAGCAAACATTACGCTCTTCTTCAGGGAGGTCCTTAGCAGAGTCCCCTGGGAATCTGCTGTTGAGGGCTCCGGAGTTGGCAAGTGCTGGTCCGTTTTTCAGAAGCACTTTTGAGAAGCTCCGGAGCCCAGCGGGCCCAGGATGGCTGGTTGCCCCAGCCGCAGAGTGCTGCCCAGAAGCGAAAAGAGCAACAAGTCCCTCTCCAGCCAGGTGTGGGCGGAGGTGGGGAATGTGTGCTGGCCCTGGACAACTGGGTCCGCGGTAGCCCCAAGGGGACCCATGTGTGTCCTGGCCTGGGGAACCCCCCAAGCCCCAGGCTGTTCCTGCTGGCCCTGACCACGCTTTACTTGTCCTCTGCAGTTCAAAGCCTCTCTGAACCGGCTGCTGGAGACGCTGGGGAGCACCACAGCGCACTACATCCACTGTATCAAACCCAACGATGGCAAGCAGCCCTTTGTGTGAGTGCCTGGCCAGGGAGGCTGGAGGGGATGGGGCTGGGACCCCTGTGGGGCACTGCTGTCCCTCCAGTTTGTGTCCCTCTTGCCCTGGCCCTGCATAGCTTGGAGCGTGCCAAGCTGGCTGGGACCCATCAGCCCCTCTTTGCCCCAGGTTGGACTTCAGGAGAGTCAACATGTCAGGCATGTTGGCCCGAAGGTGAGCAGGGGACGGGGCTTGGAGGGAGCTGCAATGAGCTGAGACAGAGCTCAGCCTTGGGGTGAGCTAGCAGGTGTAGTGGCTCTGGGCTGGGCGTTGACCTGGGTGTCCCTGTGGTATGGGCTGGGCTGCAGGCTTGGCCCCCCCCTGCCCAGCTCTCTGCCCTCCCTGCAGGCTTGGCCCCCCCCTGCCCAGCTCTCTGCCCTCCCTGCAGGCTTGGCCCCCCCCTGCCCAGCTCTCTGCCCTCCCTGCAGGCTTGGCCCCCCCCTGCCCAGCTCTCTGCCCTCCCTGCAGGTTCGCCAGGACGCTGCGAAGGACCAGGGCTGCTGTGATGCTGCAGAAGACCCTGAGGACGGTTCTGGCCAGGCGCTCCTACCTACGCGTGCGCCAGGCTGTCATCACCATCCACGCCTTTGCCCGGGGCATGTTTTGCCGGCGTCTTTACCAACAGGTAGGAGCCTGGCAGGGCTAAGCAGGGGTAAGCAGGTTGACGGGGCTCTGGGTGAAGACCTGGCTGAAGGGCAGAGCTCAAAGGGCTGCAGTGAATGGGGCTACATGTGGGTGGCAGCCGGTCACCAGCGGTGTTCCTCAGGGCTCAATGCTAGGGCCAGTGCCGTTCACTATTTTGATCCCTGATGTGGATGCAGGAGTTGAATGCCCCATTAGCAAGCTGGCTGGGGTCACTACCAAACTGGGAGGTGCTGTTGACTGTCTTGAGGGACAAGAGGCCTAGCAGAGGGATCTAGGTAGCCTGGAGCATTGGGTAATGATGAATGGGATAAAACTGAACCAGTCCAAATGCCGGATTGTACACCTGGGCCATAGTAATGCTGGGCACAAGTCTAAAAGCCGTGTCTGGTGGCTGTCCATTTTCTTGTGGGACTTTGGAAAGTGCGAGGGGTAGCTTATGAGTAAAGCACTGAGCACAAGTGTTGGCGGGGCTGTGAAGAGGCTGCCAAGGGAAGGTGAGGGCCAGCAAGAGCTGTCAGTCCTATCCCCATCTTGTGGGAGCCTTTGCCAGAGGTTTTCTCTTTTGAACCATGGCTCTGGATAGATGAGGCAGTAGATAAGGGTGAAGGGACAGACGAGGGACGGTGAGGGACACCAGCAACGTCCAGTTCTGGCCAATTCTTTCTGCCCTACCTGAGGTCTTTCCATCCGGTTGAAGGGCTGTGGCAAGGTAGAGGGCTAGGAGGTAGACCAAGCGCAGAGCGCCAGTGTTGGTGGGGTTCTGTGCTCGCCTGGTCAACTCATTCTCACTCACTCTCGCCAGAGCCCAGCTCCAAAATGGAAAACGTCCAGTGATTGCTCCCACATGGAAGGTGCCAGGAGTGAAAGCTGTTGCTGGTCCTCACCTTCCCTTGGCACCGCATTCACAGCCTCACAAACACTGGGGCTCTGCACTTGCCTAGCTTCCTAACAGTCCAACAATCTCTATCTCACTCTCACTACAGCCCAGCTCCAAAATTCAAAACATCCAGTGATTGCTCCCACACCTAACATGCCAGGACTGGAAGCTGGTGCTGGTCCTCACAGTCCCTTGGCACCACATTCACAGACCCAAAAACCTTGGGGCTCTGCACTTGCCCAGCCTCCCAGTGGGCCAACGCTCTCCGTCTCACTCTCGCCAGAGCCCAGCTCCTCTATTCAAAAAGGTACAGCGATTGCTCCCACACGGAAGGTGCCAGCGATGAAAGCCATTGCTGTTCCTCACCTTGCCTTGGCTGCCCTGTCACAGCCCCACAAACACTGGGGATCTGCGCTTGGTAGTCTCCTCACAGTCCCAACGCTCATTCTCTGGCTCACTCGCTCTCACCAGAGCCCAGCTCCAAAATTTAAAACGTCCAGCGATTGCTCCTACACGGAAGGTGCCAGCAATGAAAGCTGCTGCTGGCCCTCACCTCCTTCCCCTGTGTCCTGGTTTCGGCTGGGATAGAGTTAATTTTCTTCCTAGTAGCTGGGATAGTGCTGTGGTTTTGAATTAGTATGAGAACAATATTGATAACGCACTGATGTTTTAGTTGTCGCTAAGTACTGTTCACACTGGTCAAGGGCTTTTCAGCTTCCCATGCTCCACCGACTGAGAAGGCTGGAGGTGCACAAGAAGCTGGGAGGGGACACAGCCAGGACAGCTGACCCAAACTGGCCAAAGGGCTATTCCATACCATATGGCATCATGCTCAGTATAGAAACTGGGGGGAGCTGGGTGGGAGGCAGCGATCGCTGCTCAGGGACTGCCTGGGCATCAGTCAGCAGGTGGTGAGCAACTGCATTGTGTATTACTTGCTTTGTATATTCTATTATTATTATTATTATTATTATTATTATTATTATTATTAATGATAATAATAATTTTTTTCCATTATTAAACTTTTCTTATCTCAACCCACGAGGTTTTTTTTCACTTTCACTCTTCCTATTCTCTCCCTTATCCCACCAGGATGGAGTGAGCAAGCAGCTGTGTGGTGCTCAGTTGCCGGCTGGGGTTAAACCATGACAGGGGTCACATTTTCATTTCCCTCTAATAAACTTACATGAGGGTGTACATAATTTCCAGGGAGTTGTATCAGTCTTTCGAATAGTATTTCACAGGGACACATTTTTGTTGTTTGTTGAGGTCTTTGCTAAATATTCATTAAGGCTAAAGGTAGTGTGTGCAAGACACAGCTACTATTTGGCTGTGGCATAAATTCCTGGTGTTGAACCAATTCTTCAGCACTGTCTGTGACAGTGCAGCAGTCCCAAGATGCCCTGGATGTTGATACGTTTTTTGCTGTGGGAATAGGGCATAGCTTAGGCAAAATAGGAAGGTTTTCTGCACCTGATATCCACATTCCCTAGGAGTCTTTGGTTGCTTCATACCTTTTCCAAGAGTCAATTTCTTCAGCAGGAACAGTCAAATACATCTTTTCAGGAGCAGGCAACACCAGGTCGGAACCGTTGGACTGCTTGTAAGCACAGCGGTCTTACAAGCAGTAGGTGGTTTGTACAGCTGTTGTGCTGCGGCTTTAGCAGCAACATCTGCTAGATCATTCCCTATTTCTTCTTTTGTCCTTTCACCATATCAGCTGGCTGATGAATGATAGCTAGTTTCTTTGGCAATCGTATAGTTCTTAACAGTTCTGTACTCTACTCCCACTAGAAGTTACAAACCCACACTGCTTCCATAACTGTCCAGTGGCGTGGCGCACTCAAATGCATACCGAGAATCGGTATAAATATTTACAGTCCTTTCTTTGGACAGCTGGCAAGTCTCTCTCAATGCAATCAATTCTGCTGCTTGTGCACTCAGCTTCGGACTGAGTGGTGAAGCCTCCAGTACTTTGTTTTCAGTAGTTACTGAATAACCTGTAACCCAGTGACTGTTCAGATCATATGAGGACCCGTCTACATGTAGTTCAAGATCAGGATCTGGAAATGGCACATCTGTTAAATATTTTCAAGTCTTTTTGGCTTCATGGGTTGTTACTAACACGATCGTGATGTGGAGTTTCTTCCCCCGTTGGAGGGATTAGCGTTCCGGGTTCAGTGTATTACACCACTTAACTCGTATGTTTTCTGCCGTTAAGAGAATCAGCTCCTAGTGATGTCTTTGCTGTGGCGACATTGCCTGGGTGACGTGCTGTGACAGCAGCATTTCCATTTCATGTGGTTCTTGTACCACTAGAGGGGATCCAAGCACCACGTTTTTTTACTTTGGTCACCTAGGAGCGTTGGGCGGCTATCCTAGATACACGAGCAAAGGATCCTCCAGCTACCAGACTGTACCGGTTTTGGCTGGGGTAGTTAAATTTCTTCATGTACAAACAAGGCAAATGGCTTACCGTAGTCTGGAAATCCCAGAGCACGTGCAGCCATTAATGCTTCCTTAAAAAGCTCAAATGCCTTTACCTTGTCTGTTGTCGAGGGAATGGGCTCTCCAGCATCTTGAGCAGTCGTCTGTCTGGGGGGGTTTGCCATTTCCCCAGAAGCAGCTATCCAGGGGCAGCAGGATCCTACAGCTCCTGAAGAGGCTGGCATTTGTTTTTAGGAACTGGTTGAGGAAGATTTTGAATGGCTTTAATATGGTCCTCAGATAAACAACACCCCTTGTTGGAGAATGTAACCCAGGTCTTTTACATTTCTCTTACAAAAATTGTATCTTACGTGGACAAGCCCGATGGCCCTTCTCAGCGACGGCAAACAGTAAGGTACAGGTGTCAGCTATGTAAGACTCCTTGGCTACCAATAAATCCCCAGCGTATTGTATCCGAACATATCCATTTTTAAACACGGCATCCTGCAAATCTTTTACTAAAATTCTTAGAAAAAATAGTGGAGGGCCCAGCAGAGCCCTGAGGGAGCCTTGTCCACATGAGCTGTACCTTTCCACAAGTAAACACAGAAAGGTATTGAGAGTCCAGATGAACAGGTGTACGGATTTAAGGTACAAAGAGTTGCCCCTGTATCTCTTCGATGGGGTAGTTATGTTCATCAATCGAAAGGTTTAAAACTGGATTCTCATAAAAAGAAAGGGAAAATATTTCATATTCAGAGGCTCCTGTAGTGACTGCACCATAGGTCCCTGCTAACTGTCAGTCCTGGGTGAAATCTAGCTGCCCTGCCGCATAGAGCAGGGAAAGATTGCACCACAGGATGGAGAGGTCTTTTGGGGAGGCTTGTTTTGTTTTGTTTCGTTTTGTTTTGTCGTACCGGGCACTCCCATTTCCAATGGCCTTGTTATCCCTGATAATTACAACAGTTTACAACAGTCTCCTGTTCCTTGAGATCCACTGCTTCTAAAATTTTCTCTGCCTTTGCCTTGGAAATCTCCACCTCCTCGTCCCCTTGGTCTAGGATTATTATTCAACACCGCTGCCAATAGACTAGCTTGCTGTTCCTCTTCTTTTCCTTTTTTTCTTCAGCTGTCTGTCATCTTTTCCATTAAACACAAATGTAGCAATGGTGACTATTTCATCCAATCCTGGCATATGTTTAGAAAAATATTTCTTAGTATCTGGGGCTGACTGATCTACAAAGAAACATACCATTAGAGTCCCATTTTCCTCATTTTCAGGATTGACCCCTCCAAGCAAAACATTCTCACTTGTTTAACCAATCGGGCATAATATTCAGGCAGATGTTCAGCATTTCTTTGCTGGCATACTTGGACCTTAGCCCAATTTACAGTCTTCCTTCCTGCCAGTTCTAAGGGCTCTAACAATCCCCTCTCACACTTTGCAGCACATCTCTATCAGCTGGTAAATTTGGGGGACCAGCCTGGGTCATTGGCTGGCCATGGGGTTCTGCCCTGTGCTTACCTGGCTGATCTGTGATTTGTTTCCCAGATTTTAATTCTTTCATCACGAGTAAAGACAGTCTCAAACACTTGCTGCATGTCAGCCCACGTAGGGTTATAAGCACGGAAGATGCCACATATAGTTTGTATCACCTTCTCTGGATCATCCTACAGTCTGGAGACTTGTTGCTGCCCCAAAACCAAATCAGTGGGCTGAAATGGCACATGGACTGTTCCCACAGAAAGCTGGCCAGGTTCCAGTCCCAGTCCTATAATTCCTTGCCAGAGGGGTGCTTGCAAACAAGAAGCCGTAGCAATAGCTGGAGCAGAAACCAGAGTAAAAGCAGAAAAAAGAGCAGTCGGATGGGCAGGTGGAGCTGAATGTGGAACGTCCCTGATTCTCCTGTTTGGACAGAGATATTACTCAATTTCTGACCTGAGTGGGAAGCTTCTCTCTGATCCTTATAAATTCTGGAATGTAAAGACCTCTTATTTTTCCCATTCGTTCAGAGATCTTTACTTATTCTCCACTCCAGAAGGGAATACTTTTTTTTTTTATATTTGGGATACCAGTAGTCCAGCTGGTATCCCAGATATACCAATAGTGCATTTGTGATGGCAAACAATCCTCCAATTGCTGGCATAAATAGCTCAGCTTAATATCATCAAAAGAACCAGGCTGTGGCCACGTTTGGTATGCGTCACCAAAGGTGGTCACTTCTGGCCAAATTTCCTGAAACAGGGCTCAGGCATTTGATGACCCAGCCATCCCATCAATAAATTTCCATTGTAGCAGCAATTCATCTACCGGTGACCTCTTCACTATACTTTATCTGCCTCCCATTGTAATAAAAAAATCATTTCCTTACCGCCAAACAAGAGCCGCGTTTCACTACCCCGTGCCCGAGTATCTTGAGGTGAACTCATCCACAAGCTGGCAGCGCAGATCATCAGGGTCCAGGTGGTAGTGAGACGCTGGGTCAGGTGAGCCAGCTGTGTCCCATCTGGGTCACCAGACTGTCCCAAAAATTCACAAGTGGCCTGTGTCAACCGAGGAGAAAGGCTAGGACACAAAGTATAGAATTAAAAGGGTAAGTATTTATTCATGCACATGAGGTGTCCCAGCCAACTTGGGGCACCCCAAATGTGGTTTTACACAGGATTCTTATACCCTTCAAATGTTCAAGTACAACACGATTCGACTAATTGCTAACACACACACCACAGATTACTAATCGTAGTGAAACTTTGCAAAACAGTGATATTTCTGCAGCATTCCTGCTGCTTGTCTATTGATCCAGATGTTCCTGGAGTCAGTCTTGCTAGAGTTACTTGTCTATGATGCTGGATGATATTGGGAGGGTTTCAAAGATGTGACAGAGGGGCTGGGATGCTGGTGTTATCTTGGTTGTCCTGGGGTATCCTTTATCCTTCATGGACAGCTCTAAGGTTCCACGAAGCAAAGTCCCTATTTCCAGGGCTGGGCTGTCCTTTAGTTTGTTTTACTTAAGCATGAACAATACCAAAGTCTCCAGTAAAATTCCACTACCTCATCACATTACAGTGTATAATGTGAACTCATTATATATATATCTAAACAAAGTTAATACACTTCAATACTTTAAAGACTGGTTGATATAATAGTTAGAAAAGGGAAATTTCATAACATGCCCTATGGCTCCCACCAGCCAGGGCCCCAAAAAGCCAGTGACAGGGTGATGGAGAGCCAGCAAAGATGCCATCCGGGGAGGATCGGTCTCCTTTAGTGGTTAGATTTGCTGCTGCAAATCAGAAATCCCCCCGCAGCGCTCAGAGCATTTCAGCGTCCCCAGCAGAGCCATCCCACAGCGTTTAATCTCACCCGCTCCCTGCAAGGAGGTTTCTCTGCTTGGGGCCGGTCCCTCTTTCCCTGCCCTCTGGCATCCAGACCCAATTCGAAGCCCGGCATGTGCTGCACGGTGCTGCACACCCTGCTCCTGACCCCCCCAGGGCACCCGTCCTGCTGCCCGGTGCTCTAAGGATGCTCTGCCCTTCCCATGCTTCCCCAGGAGCAGGTGAAGACACTGGCCACCACAGCCTTGGTGGAAGCCTGGCTGCCTGTGCAAGCCCGGCAGATCCTCCGGCAGGCGATCCGGGGCTGGATTAGGGAGGGGGACAAAATTCCCCAAGGACAGAAAGAAAGAGTGGGAAAGGGGTGCTGCAAGAGGAGAAGGGGCACCTGAAGCTTCCAGCCCTCATTTCCAAGCCTGACATTAGCCCAGAGCTGGCTGGAGCAGGGCTGGAGCCAGGCTGGGAAGCACAGCGCCTGCCCTCCATGCTGCCGTCCAGGAGACTGGCTGCTTCAGGAGGAAGGAGCTGTGGTACTTTGCGCAGGACCTGAACTCAGTCGGGCACATCAGCATAAATTTGGAGCAGCCAGAGCCAACAGCAGCCCTGACACCCCCACACCACCAGGACCCGCTACCACAAGGCTCCCCAAACCCTCCAGACCCTGGGGACTGCCTCTCCCCATGCAGCCCAGCAGGGACCCGTGTGCTCTCTCCTTGCAGAACGCCGCCTGCTTCAGTCTAGGATGCTGCACCTTCTTCCTCATCCCCAACATCATCTTCGCCATCAGGCTCACCAAGAATTTCTGCCCCATCCACAACCGGCTCATGTAAGTGGCAGGCACAGGGCGGGCGAGCTGCCCAGGGTGGGAGCACATGAGGAGGGGAAGGGGCTGCTCCTTATCCCCCAGTGTTTTCTCCTTCTCCCTCCGCAGCTCTGCAGGGTCAGAGGAGACCTCCCACATCCCCCGCATCACAGCACTCAAGCTCTAGGCCAGGGGTCTGCCAGCTGTGGCGGCACGCCCTGCATCCCAGGAACTCCTCTTCAAGCTCATGTCCAAGCGTTTCAGGGCTCCGGCTCCCTCCAACATCTCTTCCTCGGCCTTCTTCGGGCTCTGAGCATGTCAGGGATGTTCCCAGAGCCCAGCTGATCCGGGGTGCAGGGGAAGGCTCCTTGAAGCTCTCACTAACTGCTGGCATACCCCTTGCACTGGCAGACCCCGCAGGGAAGGATGCCCACCCACTGCCCCACGATGCTTCCCCATGCCTGGGACAGACCCCTAGCACGGCCCCACTGGCGCTCCCCAGGTCACCGAGCTTCGCTTCCCCTACAGCAAGACCAGGACTGACCTCTGGCCCATAATAGCGAGTTCTGGACATCAGGTCCACCATCAGGCCCAGTTCTTCCTTCTGCTCTTGGATTTTCTTAATGAGGTCACGAGGCGAACATCTCTCCTCTGGATGAAGGTTCTGATCACAGCTCTGAGAGGAAAGGATGTTGGACAGCAGGTATTAAACACAGGTGCGCTGCGACAGGTTGATGGAGGGAGGAGGTCCGTGCTGCAGAACTTCCCGAAGCTCATCCCTTCAAAGAGAAAGATGCAGGCAACGAGCAAAGGCAGATGCAGACTGACACACAAGTTACACCGAGCCAAACCAGAATGTGCTCAGGCCCTCACTGCTTTGGGACTGTTCAGCTGAGGGTTTCCAGGACTGACTGAAGACTTGAGACTGGGGCGAAGCACTGCAACCTGACAAACACGCCCAGAAACTGAAGTGCTTGTTTGGCTAAGGCTCTATCACAGGCCTTCAGCTCAAATGGAGGTGAACAAACAGCACTGCTCCCTGTCATGAGCTCCATGACCCCCTCGGATGTGACTGTCGTGGTTTAGCCCCAGCTGGCAACTAAGCACCACGCAGCCACTCGCTCACTCCCCCACAGCAGGATGGGGGAAGAGAATCGGAAGGGTAAAAGTGAGAAAACTCATGGGTTGAGATAAAAACAGTTTAATAATTGAAATAAAATAAAGTAATAATGAAAAAAAAAAACATTGTAATGAAAAGGAAAATAACAGAGATAGAAATAAAACCCAAGAAAGACCAGTGATGCAAATGAAAACAATTGCTCACCACCAACCGAGCGATGCCCAGCCAGGCCCCGAGCAGCGGCCCCCCCGCCAACCTTCCCCCTAGTTTTATTGCTGAGCGTGACGTCCCGTGGTATGGTTTGGGCAGCTGGGGTCAGCTGTCCCAGCCCTGTCCCCTCCCAACTTCTCGTGCACCCCCAGCCCCCTCGCTGGTGGGGCGGTGTGAGGAGCAGAAAAGGCCTTGACGCTGTGTAAGCACTGCTCAGCAACAACTAAAACATCCCTGTATTATCAACGCTGTTTCCAGCACAAATACAAAACATAGCTACTGTGAAGCAAATTAACTCTATCCCAGCCAAAACCAGCACAGTGACCCACAGTGTTTGTTTTAGGCGTAACTGCTGTGCTCAAACCATGCTGGAGCAGAGCTCACCCCAGCACACGGCGGCACGGGCCTCCAGGCACAGCCAGGCGGGCAGCTCGCGCACCACTGGCGCTGCCGCTCCGACCCCTCACAGCCTCTGCTCCCGAAACTTGGCTCTGGCACCGTGGGCATCATTGGGCCTCCGGGCGCCTTGCAGCACCAGTGGGGGCTGCCAACGCCATCCGTCCTGCCCTAACAAAGCCAACCCAGACAGACCTCCTTGTATCCGGAGCGTCCGGGCAGTGCTGCCAGCACCCAGAAAGCTGCCAACAACCCCCAGAAGCTGTTCCTCCACACCCCCGTGGTGTGACATGCTCTGACTGGTCAAACCGCAGAGAACACGGTGTGGTTTTCTCCCCGCCAAGTTATAACCCACCTACCAAAAATAAACACCAAAATAACACCAGCATCTCCCCCCAGTACCTGCATCCCGACCCCACCCTTGTACCAACACCCCTGGTACCACCATCTCTACCCCGTCCTGCTACTGACATCCCCACTACCAGCATCCCCAGTAACAGAATATCCACCCCACACTCCCACTATTATCCCCAGTACCAGCGAGCCCCGTCCCACTACGAGCAACCCCCACAAGTACCTCCTGAGGTTCTGATATGAAAATCTCATTCCCTAACTATTGTACCAATTAGTGTTTACAGTATGAAACTGTATGAACTTTCTTAAGATAGACAGATATAGATATATACATAGTTTACATTGTATACTGCGTAGTCGTGGTTCAGTCAATGTTACTAAAGGACCCCAGCTCATTGCAAGGAGGAGAAGGACAGCCCCCACCCTGAAGAAGAAAGGATACCCCTGGACTACCCAGATCACACCAGCATCCCAGCCCCTCTGACACCTCTGTGAAATCCTCCCCTTATCTGGCGTAATCCACAAGTAACACTAGCAAGACCGACTCCAGGGACATCTAGCTCAAGAAAGAAGCAGATGGATGATGATGCCACAGAATCAGAGTTGCTTTGTAAAACAGCAGCCTGTGTGTGTTAAGTAACAACTGGTCAAATCATATTGCACCTGAAGGCCTGAGAGATATAAGAACCACATGTGAAACCGTGTTTGGGCTGCCCCAGTTTGAATGGGACAGCTCATGCACATGAATAAAAGGATTCCTCTCGTAATGCTATACTTTGCGTCCCAGCCTCTCTCCTCGGTCGGCATGGGCCAGTTGCCAAATTTTGGTGACAGCTCCCCATCACGGCCGCACAGTACCTGTACTGGTACCGGTTCCACCACAGTTGGAAGCAGCAGTTGCCACCCAGGGCAGAGAGGGGGAGGACAAAAACCACCCAAAAGCACCCCAACCCTCCCTCATCCCTGCCGCTGGGGCAGGATGGGGCAGCATACGCATGTCACCATCGCAGGGCCACCAGTGCCAGCCCCACCCCTTCCCCTTGGACACAAAATTCACCTCCCCCAAAAAATCACGCTTGGGATGGGAAATCATGGAGATGGGAGACCACTGGGATAGGAAAGCATCACAGAGCTGAGAAATCATTGTTGAGATGGGAAACCATCATAGGGATGGGAAATCAGCATTGGGATGGGAAACCATCGTGGGGATGGGAAATAATCGTTGGAGATGATGGGAAATCACTGAGATGGGAAGTTCTGGTATGAAAAATCAAACCATCACAAGGCTGGCTGAAGCAGGTGCCGGTGGAATGATCGCCATGGAGACGGCCCCCCAGAAAACCCTGTTTGCCCCAAACAAACCCCACACTGACCAACCACCATGGCAGGTACAGCAGCAGGCTCCTGCTCCTCCTGGTGTTCCTGCCCTACAAGTAACCCCCCAGCCACTCTGCCCGCCAATATCTCACCCCATCACCCCTCTTCGCTTCCCCCAACAGAGAGCTTCCCTCTCTGGCTGCCAATGGTATCAGAGGTGCCCAGCGTGAGCTTGACTACCCCAGCCATGCCACCGCTGGTCACTGCTGGTGTGCTGCCCTCTGTCCCCAGGGCTACCAGTGTCCTGTGAGCCTGCCCAGGTCCACACTATCACCTACCATCTGGCCCAGGCCACCGTCTGGCAGGGGGTGCCAGGGCCCCTGGGGGCCCTGGGGAAGGTGGTGCAGCTCCCCTGCATGGTGCAGCTCCCCCCCATGGCTGCTGCCTGTCCTCCTGCCTACAGCTGGGGACAGCAGGACGGGACGGGGAAGCTGGTGGGGCTAGCCGATGAGGCTGGGGCCATGGGCCATGGTCCATGGGGAGCCTCTGTCCCTGCCTGCCCTGGCCCCCCGCCACCCTGCCACCCCACAGCTCAGCATTGGGCGCAGGGCCCCCCTGTGCTCCACACCCTGCCCGGCAGTGCCAAGAAGCCGCCAGAGGCCTCCAACAAGGACACGGCAGCCATTGAGGACAGCGTCCCTGTCGCCAGCCCCGACAGAACCATGACAAATCCCAAAGGTGAGTTTTGGGAGGTAGCAGAGTCCACGGGCAGGCAGACCACGCTGAGGAAAGCTTGCATCATCCCAGGGTTGGGTTGGGTTTGTTTGCTTTTTCAGCAGTGACCACCCCAGCAGTCCCAGGGAAGCCTGTGGACCTGCCTGAGCTGGGGGCAAACACCTTCGCCAAGGCCCTTCCTGACCAGGCAGAGGACGCCAACATCAACCATGCTGGCCTGGCTCGACACTGCAGACAGCAAGGACACCACCCCTGATGTTCCCAAGAGCCCCAGCTTGACTGCCTTCCTCCACAAGCTCCCTGACCTCTCTGAGTACATGGCAGAGGGAGGCTGCCCAAGGAGTGGGCGGTGGCGGTGGGGCTGGGGGACAGTGAGGACGCCATTCCCAATGTGCCTCATGTCCCCAGCTTGAGCACCTACCTCAACAAGCTCCCTGACCTCTCCAAGTACAGAGCAGAGGGCGTCAGCCCCAAAGAGCAAGTGGCAGTGGTGGGGCTGGGGGAGAGCGAGGACACTGTTGATGATGTCCCCAGCTTGTCTGCCTTCCTCAACCAGCTCCCCAACCTCTCCAAGTACATGGCAGAGGGCGGCTGCCCCAAGGAGCAAGTAGTGGTGGCAGGGCTCGGGGATGGCAAGGACACCATCCCTGATGTCCTCTGTGCCCCCAACAGCCTTGCCAGCACCGCTTTCCTCAACAAGCTCCATGACTTCTTGGAGTACGTGGCTGAGGGTGACTGCCCTGGGGACCAAGAGATGGTGGCACGGCTGGGGGACAGCAAGGACACTGTCTTGACTGCCAACGTCCCCATCTTTACTGCCATCCTTGATGAGCTCCTCGACCTCTCACAGTGTGGCAGAGGGTGGCTGCCCCAAGGATCAAGTGACAGTGAGACCAAGGGATGGCGAGGACACCATCCCCAACGTCTCCAACTTGACCACCTACCTCAACAAGCTCCCCCACTTCTTGGAATACAGGGCAGAAGGAGGCTGCAACAAGGAGCAAGTGGTGGCGGTCATGCTGGTGGATGGCAAAACCACCTTCCCCAGTGTCCCCGACAGCCTCACCAGCACTGCCTTCTTCAACGAGGTCCCTCACTTCTTGGCGTACGCGGTGGAGGGCTACTGCCCCAAGGGCTGTGTGGCAGCAGAGATGCTGGGGGATGCTGACTCCTTCCTGTTCCTTATGCAATTCTTCCTCCTGCTGTTCTTCATTCTCCTGCTCCTGTTGGCCTCCTGTTCCCCTCCTGTCCCTGTTCTTCCTCTTTTTTTCTCCTCCTTACTCATCCTCTCCTTCCCCTTCCTGCACCTCATCTTTTCTCTCCTGTTCCTGTTTTCCCTCCTCCTGTTCTTCCTGTTCTTACTCCTGCTCCTGTTCTTTCCTCTGCTCCTCATGTTCTTATATCTCCTCCTCCAGTTCTTCTTCCTCCTATTCCTCCTCCTCCTCCTCTTCCTTTTCTTTCTTATTTTCCTTTTCGTCCTCCTTCTCCTCTTGCTGCTCTTCACCCTGCCTCACCTCATCATCTTCCTCCTCCTTTTCATCTTCCTCCTCTTCTTTTTCATTCTCTTCTTCCTCTTGCTCCTCCTCCTTCTCCCTCTCCTTAGCTCCTTGTTCTTACTCCTTCTCCTCCTGTTGCTTATATTCCTCCTGTTCCTCCTCTTGTTGTTCCTCCTCCTCCTGTTCTTCATCTCTTTCTCCTCCTCTTCCTTTTCATCCTCCTCCTCTTTCTTCTCCTCCCCCTTGCCTTCTTTCTCCTTTTCTTCCTTGTTATCTTCCTCATCATCCTCCTGTTTATCCTCTAGTTCTTCCTCCTCCTCCTCCTCATTTTCTTCTTCCACCTGTTATTCCACCTCTTCATCATCATCCTCTTCTTTTTTCCTGTTCTTCCTCCCTCTAATCTTCCTCTTCCTATTCTTCCTGTTCTTCTCCTAATACTCTTGTTTTTTCTCATGTTCTTCTTCCTCTTGTTCTTTTTCTTCCTCCTGCTATTCTTCCTGTTTATCCTCTTCCTTATGCTATTCTTCCTCCTCCTGCTATTCTTCATTCTCTTCTTCCTCCTCCTCGTCCTCCTTTTCCTTCTCCTCTTCCTGCTTTTCATCACCCTCCTCCTCCTTTTCCTCCTCCTCCTCTTCCTTATTCTCCTTTTCCTCCTCCTCATTCTTCTCCTACTGGTCTTCCTCCTCCTCTTTCTCCTCCTTTTCCTCCTCCTACTCCATCTCCTCCTGTAAGCTCCTGTTGCCTCCTGTTGCCTGCTGTTGCTTGCTCCTCCTCCGCCTCTTCCTGTTGCTTCCTCTTGCCTCCTCATCCTCTTCCTCTACCTGTTGCATCTTTAGCCTCCTCGTCCTCCTTCTCCTGTTACCTCCTGTTACCTCCTCCTCCAGTTGCCTCCTGTTGCTTCATGTTGCTTTCTCCTCCTCTTGCCTCCTGTTGGATCCTGCTGACTCCTCCTCCTCCTGTGGCATCCTCTTGCCTCCTCCTCCTGTTGGCGCCCCTCTCCTCCTCCTCCTCCTCCATTTCCTTGTCCTCCTCCTGCTGTTGCATTTTCATCCTGCTGCCTCCTCCTTCTCCTGCTGTTGCCTGCTGTTGCCTCCTCCTTCTCATTGTCCTCCTCTTCTTCCTCCTCCTCATTCTCCTCCTTTAACCTCCTGCTGCCTCCTGTTCCTGCTGTTGCCTCCTTTTCCTCCTCCTCCTGTTTCCTCCTGTTGCTTCCTCCAGTTGCCTCCTGTTGCCTCCTTCTCCTCTGCCTCCTCCTTGCCTCCTCTTGCCTCCTGTTGGATCCTGCTGACTCCTCCTCCTCCTGTGGCATCCTGTTGCCTCCTCCTCCTGTTGTCTCCTGCGGCCTGCTCCTCCTACACCTCCTGTTTCCTCTTTTTGCCTTCTTTTGCCTCCTTCTCCTGTTGCGTCCTGTTGCTTCCTCCTCCTCCTCATCCTGTTGGCTCCTGAAGCTTTCTCCTCCTGTTTCCCCGTTCCGCTTTTGCCTCCTCTTCCTTCTTCGCCTCCTTCTCCTCCACCTCGTCCTTTTCCTCTTCCTTGTCCTCCTGTTGCCTCCTCCTCCCCCTCCTCCTCTTTCTCCTCCTCCTTTAACCTTCTATTGCCTGCCGTTGCCTGCTCGTCATCCTCCTCTTGTAGTCTCCTGTCACCTCCTCACCTTCCTCCTCCTTCTGCTCTACCTCCTCCTCTTCCTCCTCTCCCATGGCATCCTGTTGCCTCGTCTGCGTCTGCCTCCTCCTCCTCCTGCTGCTTCCTTCTGTCGCTGCCTTTTCCTCCTCCTGTTTCTTCCCATTACCACCTTCTCATCATCCTTTTTCTTCCTGCTGCCTCCCTTTGCCTCCTTGTCCTCATCCTTGTCCTTCATCCTCCTCTTCTTCTTTTCACACCACTAACAGCTTTCAGTCCTGTGTCCCTGCCCTAGGTAGTGGGTGTCCATTTTGGACCTGGGCTCTGGCTAGGGTGAGAGTACAGTGAGGGTGAGGGTTAGGTGGTAGAGCAAGGGCTCTGGTGGTGGGGCTTTGAAGGGGCTGCCAAGGGAAGGTGAGGACCACCAACAGCTTTCAGTCCTGGCCACTTCTGTGTGGCAGCTCTAGGAGGTGCTCCCACACCACTTCCCCCTGCCAGCATGCTGGGAGCTGTAGTCCCCTACCCCCCACAGCATGCTGGGAGTTGTAGACCCTCACCCCCTGCTGCATGGTGGGGGCTGTAGGCCCTCCCCCCCCCCCCCCCCCCCCCGTGGCATGTCCGAGCTGTAGGCCCTCAATCCCTGCGGCATGCTGGGAGCTGTAGTCCCTCACCCCTTGCAGCATCCTGCGACCTGTATCCCCCACCACCCTCCTCCACAGCATGCTGGGAGCTGTAGCCTCTCCTGCTCTCCCCGCCCCCCCCACCGCTCCCACCCCTCCACCCCACCCCCCCGGCATGCTGGGAGATGTAGTCCCTCATCCCCCATGGAATGCTGGGAGCTTTAGTCCCTCACCCCTGTCTCCAACAGCTTTCAGTCCCGGGCAGTGCAGTGCCGGAGACCTCGGTGGTGGGTGCCCCTTTTGTACCGGGGCTCTGGCTAGGCTGAGGGGGCAGGTGAGGTAGAAGGTTAGGAGGCAGAGCAGGCGCAGAGCCCCAGTGTTGGTGGGGCTGTGAAAGGGCTGCCAAGGGAAGGTGAGGACCAGCAACAGCTTTCACTCCTGGCCACTTCTGTACGGGAGCCGTAGGTGGTGGGTGTCTGTTTTGGACCTGGGCTCTGGTTAGGGTGAGGGTGAGGGCAGGGGAGCGTTAGGCGCAGTATGCAGTGCGGAGCCTCCTCCTCACTCCTGGAGGGCAGCGGGGCATTTCCCAGGCATTGGAAAGGTCTGGCAAATGCCCTGAGGCTCTCTGGAGAGCAGCAGGGCACTGACCCGGCCCTAGCAAAACC
This sequence comes from Ciconia boyciana, assembly GCF_034638445.1. Classification (NCBI taxonomy): domain Eukaryota; kingdom Metazoa; phylum Chordata; class Aves; order Ciconiiformes; family Ciconiidae; genus Ciconia; species Ciconia boyciana. The sequence continues at coordinate 1,017,980 of NC_132957.1, read as the reverse complement.
CAGCGTCAGCCCCAGGGGTCTCTCTGGAGGGCAGCAGGGCCTTGCCCAAGCAACTGCAAGCCTGGCAAAGGACCTGGGGAACTCTGTAGATAAGCAGGGCTCCTTACAGCACCCAACAAAGCCCCTAGGGGCACCAGGCCCTCTTGAGGCTTTCAGCAAGGCTGGTTGAAAGTCTCAGGGCAATCTGGATGGCAGCAGAGCAGTGTCCAGGCCCCGGTAAAGCCTGGCAAAAGCCCCAGTGTTCTCTGTAGGGCACCAGGGGTCCAACCGGGACCCAGCAAAGCCTGGTGAAAGCCCCAGGACACTTTGAAGAGGAGCAGAGCCCCGCCTAGGCCCTTGCAAAGCTCAGCAAAAGCCCCAGGTCTCTCTTTTGGGCATCAGGGCTCAGTCCAGGCCCCAACAAACCCTAGCTGTTGTGGGTTGACCTAGGCTGGCTGCCAGGTCCCACCAAGCCACTCTATCACTCCACCTCCTCAACTGGACAGGGGGAGAAAATACGATGAAAGGCTCGTAGGTCAAGATACAGATAGGGAGATCACTCAGCAATTACCGTCACGGGCAAAAGAGACTCGACTGGGGGAAATCAGTTTAATTTATTGCAAATCAAATCAGAGTAGGATAGTGAGAAATAAGAAGAAATCTTAAAACACCTTCCCTCCACCCCTCTCTTCTTCCCGGGCTCAACTTCACTCCTGACTTCTCTCCCTCCTCCCGAGCAGTGCAGGGGGATGGGGAATGGGGGTTGCGGTCAGTTCATCACACGTTGTCTCTGCTGCTCCTTCCTCCTCACGCTCTTCCCCTCCTCCCGCGTGGGGTCCCACCCACGGGAGACTGTCCTCCGTGAACTTCTCCACTGTGAGCCCTTCCTCACAAATTGCTCCAGCATGGGTCCTTTCCACGGGGTGCAGTCCTTCAGGAACGGGCTGCTCCAGCGTGGGTCCTGCCAGAAGACCTGCTTCCACGTGGACAGCTCTCCGCGGGGCCACGGGTCCTGCCGGGAGCCTGCTCCAGCACGGGCTCTGCATGGGATGACGGCCTCCTTTGGGGTGGGGTGGGGTCCTCCACAGGCTGCAGGGCGCACCTCTGCTCCACCGTGGGCCTCCATGGGCTGCAGGGGGACAACCTGCATCGCCATGGTCTTCACCACGGGCTGCAGGGGGATCTGTGCTCTGGCGCCTGGCGCACCTCCTCCCCTCCCTCTTCCCTGACCTTGGTGTCTGCAGAGTTGTTTCTCTCACATATTCTCACTACTCTCTCCCGGCTGCTGTTACGCAGCAGTTTTTATCCTTTCTTAAATATGTTATCACAGAGGTGCTACCACCATCCCAGATTGGCTCAGCTTTGGCCAGCAGAGGATCCGTCTCGGAGCCGGCTGGAACCGGCTCTGTCTGACATGGTGGGGCAGCTTCTGGCATCTCACAGAAGCCACCCCTGCTCCCCACCCCGCTACCAAAACTTTGCCACATAAACCCAAAACACCAGCAAAAGCCCTGGGGCACTCTGGAGAGAAGCAGGGCTCCTTGCAGGTCTCAGCAAAGCCAGGTGAAGTCCCTGGGGCTCTCCGGAGGGCAGCAGAGCACTGCCCAGGCCCTGGAAAAGAGCGGGAGAAGCCCTGGGGCAGTCAGTCCTTACAGAAGTAGGGTCCCTGTGGGCCCAGCAAGGCCTGGGGAAGGGCCCGGGGCTCTCTGGAGCACAGTGGGGCCCTGACCAGGCATAAGAGTAAGGGACAAAACATTCCAAAACTCCCCATTAAAACCAATCAATCTGACATAAAAGGACCCCCTGACCGACAGGAGTGAGACCCAGAACGGAGATGTTTATGGGGCCTCCTGGGAGAAACAGGATTTACGACAGGCCAGTTCGACAGGCTCCCCACACCCACCTTACAGAAACTATGGGATAATCATGAAAGGAATTGCACCGATGGCCTGGATGTTGGGAAGGTGCTAGATAAAATTGTCCTGCCTGCTCCTCCAGCCCCACTATCAGGAAACTAATGGAGGAACTCCCAACCTCCGGGCCAGGGAGTTCCCATGACCCATCCCAAGTGGCCAAACTGTTTGGAATAAATATTAGTAATAGCCTTTGTATACTGTTCATGGTAAATAATAGATATTCTCTCTCTTTTCACATGGCACAGGAGCCCCAGTACTGATGATTAAAGCTAGGGATGGTGCTGCATAAATCCAGAAAACCTCGAGAAAGGGTGTATCCATCAGGGATCACTGGAAAAAGACAAGAGCTCCCAGTAGCCAGGGTAGGGTTGGACTCGATGATCTTTAAAGGTCCCTTCCAACCCCAACCATTCTATGATTCTATGATTCTAGCAAAGCCCAGCGACAGCCCCAGGGCTATCTGGAGGGCAACAGGGCCTCGCTCCGGCCCTGGCAATGCCCGCAAAGGCTCCAGAGTACTCCGGAGAGCAGCAGGACCCTGCCTGGTCCCCGTCAAAGCTCAGTGAAAGCCCAGGGGCTCTCTGGAGGGCAGCAGGGCCCTGCCCGCGTGCCTGCAAAGCCTGGCAAAGGACCTGGGGAACTCTGGAGAGAAGCAGGGCCCCGCCAGGGCACTGGCAGTCTGGCAAAAGCCCAGGGGCACTCTGGAGGGCTGCAGGCCCCCCCTAGGGTTCCGGTAAAGCTCTGCAAAGGCCCTCGGGGCTCACTGGAGGGCTGCAGGCTCCCTTGAGGCTTAGGGCAAAGCCTGGTGATGGCTCTGGGGCTCCCTGGAAGGCAGCAGAGCACTGCCCGGGTCCCAGCAAAGCCCAGCGAAAGCCTCGGGGCTACAGGGCAGCAGGCACTGCCCAGGCCCTGGCAAAGCCTGGCAAAGCTCTCTGTATGTCATCCCCGAACCTGGCAAAGCCTAGCAAAAGCCCTGGGGCTCTCTGGGGAGAAGCAGGCCCCTGCCCAGGCCCCAGCAAAAGGCTGGCAAAAGCCCCAGGTCTCTCTGTAGGGCATCAGGGCCCCACATTCATCAAATCCGTATCACTCCAATTTAGTGGCAAGAATGTTTTGGGGGACTGTGTCAAAAGCCTTACGGAAGTCCAGGTAGATGGTATCCGTAGCTCTTCCCTTGTCCACTGATGCAGTCACTCCATTGTGGAAGGCCACTAGATTAGCAAGGCATGGCTTTGCCCTTGGTGAGGCCATGCTGGCAGTCTCTCATCAATCCTGTGCCTGGGACTTTGCAGCACGGTGGTTGAGAATAGACCATCACTTCTCAGGACAGGTCTGTCCCAGTTCTATTTAACCCCTGCCCTGAAGCTCTTGGCTTTGCAAAGGGTGGGTGCACTGAAGAGCAGCCCTCAGGGAGGCTGAGTGCGGACAGAGTTGCTGCAGCATCCCTGGGCTATTTATCCTTGGTGTTAACCTCAAAGGTGCAAGTGCTGCCTTGGGGTGGGAGTGGGGATGAAGAGCCCCTCGGTGCCTGCCCTCCTACACCCCCACAGTAGCCACAGTGAAGGGTGTGCTTTTTAATGTCAGTTATAATAAAATATTTTTACAGAGCCCAAAAAATTCAAAATAGTGCAAAACATCTCACTGTCATGCATCCATGGTAGCCGCCGCCGGCAGTGCCGCACGGGGTGGTACAGACACACAGGCATCAGTGACACATGTGCTACAGGAGCAGAATTGGTCGGTTCAATCACATGCCAGACAGGACGGTTTGGGGAAGGGACACGGGGCCGGGGCACCACGGTCGGGGGGTGCGGGGCTGAGCCCCAGCCTGGCCGTGCAGGAGCAGCAGTTAGAAAACGGGTGTAAACGTTGAACAGAAATGAGAGAGGAAAGCTAAACCCTTTGGTCCCAGGCAAACCCTATAGAAAAAGGACCATGGGGGCCAGTCGGGGTACCCTATTTTGGGATGGGGAGGGGGCTGAGAGAGGTATATTGACTTGTGGGGTCATCAGGCCTCTGTCTTCCCCAGTACTTAGGGCAAGCTGGCCAGCTGGGGTGGCCATCCCCGACACCACGCACCCTGGCCTCCCGGGCACTCGCACGAGACACACACACCACTGATCACGCAGAAATGGTGGTTAATGGGAAACTGGCGGGGGGGGGGGGGCGGTCCTCTAGGTTGGGGGTGGGAAGGGTCTTGCTTGCGCCAAGGAGGTCCCATGGACCTTGCTGCACTGCAACAGGGATGGCTGGTCCCCACTGGCCAGAGCAAAGGGAGACGGATCCCTCTGCTCCAGTGCCCCCAGCCCTCATCCCCTGGGGCAGCAGTGGGGCAGCCCACAGTGGCGGCAAGGCAGGGAAGACAGGATATGGGCCGGGGGCTGCTCCCTGCCGCTCCCGGCCCCAGTGATGCCGCTGCCAGCCAAGGAGGAGACCCTGTGCGGGCATGCGGAGGCTGCGCCTGCCGACCCAACAGCCCCAATAGCCCTTCCGGGTGCAGGACACAGCCGTCCGGCTGCCCCGTGTATGTACAGCTATTTACATATGTACAGGGTGCTCAGTGGGTGGGAGCCTCCCTGTCCCTCAGGGCGCGTGGCGATGCTCGAGGGATGGGGACAAGGGGCCATCGTGCTGTGCCAGCCACTCACCAACACCCCCGGGTGGGATGAGACACCATCCCCCGCCCCCGCCCCAGCCCTTTCCTTGTGTCGCTCGATGAGGTTTGGGGCTGGGCAGGGTCAGGGATGGGCCATTGGGGTTCCTCCACCTCAGGCTGGGAAGGGGCAGATCTGTCCCGTCACTCAGTCTGGGGTCTGGCCCTTCCCTGCAGCCCCACCAGCCCCAGCACCGTCCCATCAGGGTGGGATGAGGGCATGGCCGTACTCTGCACCGCTGTCACCCAGCCAGTCTGGCCAAGGGAGGGACGGGGGGGGTCTGTCACTACAGCCACATCCCCCCCTCACCCACACCAGGGCCGGGAAGGAGACTCCTCTTGTGGCCGCTCTTATGGCTTATACATGGCTGGAGGATGCTGTAGAAAAGGAGCCAGGAATGAGGGGAGAGGGCTGGGGGGCGGAAGGGGTTTAACTGCTGCCCTCCTCGGCCGAGCGTGTGTCCGACTTGAGCTTGACGAACTCCTTGGCCACCTCGTCATTGTTGCGTTGGGAGAGGATGCGGAGGACGGTGAGGCCAGTGTCATCCATGTGGATGCGGCGGCCCAGGGGCAGCCAGCAGGCGCAGCCGGGTCGCTGCAGGATATCGCGGAGCTGCAGGACAGCGATGCCCACTGTCCGGTCCTCCCGGGCGAAGCAGTAATCCTTCACACACACCTGCAGCTCATAGCACTCGGGGCCCGTCTCCGTCCCCAGGGTGCTGCGGGGGGGCAAGGGACAGGCAGCGTTGGCATAGGGGGTCACACTCCCAGGCCCCCGGCTCTGCGACAGCACCCTATATGGGTGCTGCCTCCCCACTGCCCCTAAAAAACCTTTTATTTTTTTTTCCTTTACCCCAATCCCTGCTTTTACCAATGAGAAAAAATCTAAAACATCCCCTGGGGGACGAGCAAACTCACTGGCAGACCCCAGGAGGAGGGGGTCCCCATGTCATGGGGACGCATCCCCCAGCCCAGCCCCACATCCCCAGCCCTGCAGTGCCACTCACAACTGAAAGCTCTCGTTGTACTTGGGGGCCCAGCTGTTGTTCTTGGATTTGGTGGCAAATTTCCTCTTCTTGTCACTGAGGTGGGGCCCGATGATGTTGACCTCGATGAAGGGCCGGAAGATGCCCGACGTCTGCCATTTGAGGTCGTTCGCAGCCACCACTACAAGAAGGGGGCACGTGAGGCTCACAGGGCGCTGCCACCTGCCGGACCCTGGCATCCCAGCCAGCAGAACCCACCTTTGACGGTGACTTTGTGTTCACCAGTGCCGGGGTGGGTGAAGAGCTCCACGTGGATGGACACCTCCCCGACAGGGTCATCCACACCAGAGCCTGCATGGCAAAGGGAGGAGACGTGAGTGCCCATTCCCCCTGTGTCCTTGACGTCCCCTGCCCGCCACCAACCCCACTGGAGGAGGCAGGTCACCCGCCACGGGGCGGGAGGGCGTGGGCAGTAGGATTTGGCCCAATGCCGCCTCTGCCAAAGAGTTCTGGGGACAGCAGCAAGGGAGCAGCAACTGTCAAGGACGGCTGGGGCTGGCACCAGGCCGGGCTGGGGCATGGCAGGACATCCCCAGCACCAGGCTGGCTCTCTGTCAACCCACCCCACATCAGCAGGGCCCAGCGAGCCCCCTTGCCCCGGCAGGGGCTGAGGAGCCTGGGTGGGATGGGGCAGGACAGTGGCCCAGCTCCCCCTGCTGGGGGCACGGGGGGGGGTGTCAGTGCTGCATGCATGGCCATGAGCATGGGCACAGCACTGGGCAGGAGGGACCCGATCTGGCCCTTGTGCCACAGGGCAGCCATGGCCCTGCCAGCGGCTTGGGGCTGACCTGCCCCCTCTTGTATCCCCTCCATCTCGGGGACCACATGAAGCCCTGGGGTCCCCGAGCCTGGGGTACTCGGGTGACCTGCGACCAACAGCCCAGCCCACCCCCTCCCCCCCCCAAGAGCCGTGCATGCACCCATGGGTGAAGGAGGGGGTGCAAGGCAGAGGGACAGGCTCTGTGGACTGGGGCCAAGGAGATCAAACCGAGCTCAGCGGAAAGCTCTCAGGGTGGAAATAACAGTGCGAAGGAGGACACATCCCCATGTGTCACTGCATGGCCCCCAGCACGAGGGTGCCAGGCGGGGGGGGGAGGCTGGTGATGGCACACTCTCCTCTCCATCCACCTTCATCCTCCACCCCACCCCCGGCACCCCATCTCCCCAGGCATCTGCCACCCGGGCAGTGCCGCATGCTGAGCCGAAATGGAGGCGATGGCGGGCAAGGAGGGGGTGTCTGGGTACAGGAGGCCAAGCATGGGGTGCAGTCCCGGCCCCTCTGGCAGGGTGCGATGGAGGCCAAGCGGGACCCATGGAGATGGGCTCATTCCTCACGCCCCGGGGCAGGTGGACGGAGCTCGCCGGAGCAAGGCTAGTAATGGTCCTTCTGGCAGCAGGGTGGGTGGGAGGGGGACACGGACATGGTCGTGACCTCCCCTGGGGCCGCATGTCCCAGCAGGGCAGCTCCCCGGCTTGCAGGGAGGTCGTGGCAGGTGCCCACCCCCAGGCAGCAGCACTGGGGACAACACGGGGTGCCCAGAGCTTGCAAGCGAAGGCGGGCACCCCTATCCCCACGGGGCACAGCCCCCCTCCCTGGTCTGGGCGGGTGGTCAATACGGCTGAGCAGTTCCTCCAAATTCAGCCCAAAGCAGCCCTGGGAGCGCGAGTCTGTGGGCGGAGGGCTCCAGCTCTGCCCACGCTAGGGGACCCCAAGGCCAGCGGTGCTGGGACAGGGCTCCTGGCCACTCCAGCCCGCAGTGCCGGGACTGTTACTAGCCCAGGCCAGCGGCGGCAGGCAGGTGCAGGGGCGGGCGAGCAGCACACATACCCTTCTCAGGATAAATTTCTTCACTAAGGGTAAACCTAATACCTTTCCCACCATGAACTAGTGGGAAGGAGAGAGAAAGAGACAGAGACACGGCACAGAGTAGATGAAGAGAGGAGGAAGGAGACGACGTGTGTGGGGGACAGGAACAGTGAAAGAGGGGGGAGAAAACAAAGAGAGAGAAAGAGAGATCAGATGTTGCAGACAGATGGATGGCCGAGCATCCGGACAACACTGCAGCAACACAGGAGTGCCGGGCACCACCCAGCTCTGAGCCCAGGGGGTCCTGGGGCCAGATTGCACCCCGGGGTGCTGGCACCCACTGGACCCAACCCCACGCCCCCGACATGGCTGGCACAGGAGGCACAGACAGGACAGACGTCCCTTGCAGGAGACGCACAGATAGCAAATGCACGTCCCACTCCCCGAGGACGCAGACAAGCCTGGCTGGGGCACTATGCAATCGCCCATGACCACCACCAAGCATCTCTGTCCCCTCCTCGAGCAGCCAAGGGACAAAATAAAGGGCAGCCTTTAGAGCCGAGGGGTAGTCCTGCCCCGGAGGGTGCCCAGCACCCTGCACCGCATGGCTCTGGGACGGGGGCAGCGCCTGAGAGGCACCCGGCACCCTGGATGGATCCCAAATCATGGGGTACAGGGGGCACCCAGCATGTCCAGGACAGGCCCCGGCACAGCATCCAGGTCCAGCCGATCCTGTGAGAGGTCTGATCCCTGGCCAGGCTGGCACCATTCGGCCGAGACTGGCAGCTCCAAGGCAGTGCTGACCAGAGGCGTCTGTGCTGGGTGACAGGGACCATCCAGAGGGGACAAACAGTGTGACACATGGCCAGAGGGTGACCTTCTCCCCCACCCGCGGGCCCCATTTCTGTGCCAGCCCAGCCATGCCCTGGCACTGGGGACAGGCGCTTCTTGCTGGTGGGGGACTTGGGGATGCCAGGCTGCCTCTGGGTACCCATGGCCCCTCTTCACCTGCAAACCATGGGAGAAAAAAGCCCTTCCCTCCCCACCCATCCCTCCCACCCCTCCACGAGCCTGGCTGGGACACCCAACCCCACTGGGACAAAGGCAGGGTGGGGCCCTGGCCGTGGGGCAGCCGAGCCCTTGTGTGGGGATAGGGGGCCCAGGTGAGGGGCCAGGGCAGTGCATCCTACCCTGCGAAGCCTGGGTCTGCACAAAGGTTTTGATGAGGAGGTCAGTGGCCTGGGTGTAGAGGGACAGGGCGTAGCGCAGCGACTGCAGGTCTGGGCTCTTCTCCAGGAATGTCTTCTTCAGCCCCACGCCGCCGGCATGGAAGTATTGCTGGAGGGGGGAGACAGCCCCAGGGTCCTCAGCAGCTCTGCTGGAGCCCCCCCCAGGTCTGTGCCGCAGGGCTGGAGGGTACCCTTCGTACCCCAGGGTGCCCTCACCTTGATGGTGTCCAGCGCCAGCTCCACCACTGCACATTGCTTTGGGGTCAGGCTCTTGGCTTCCTCCCGTACCATGTGGTCCTGCAGGGCACGAATCCTGCTCTCAGCACGGGCCCAGGGCCCCACTCCCCTCGCCCCAGCCATGCCAGCAAGTGAGCACTGGTGGGGTCCTTGCAACAGTGCCCGTGCCAGCCTGCAAAGTGCCACGCGCCCTAGGCCAGAGAGGAGCTCAGGCTGCCCGGCCCCTCCCAGCCCAGCCTCCCAGCCCTCACCTTCAGCTTGGAGAGCTGCCCCAGCTCCTTGGCTGCGTTGAAAATCATCTGCGTGCCCTGCAGAGAGCAAAGAGACAGGAACAGCCCCGGTGAGCGGCCAGGCTGGGGGTGCCACGGCCAGACTGGGCACGCGGTGCCAGGAGCTTGCTGCAGCTCCGAGGGGTCCCCCAGCCCCCCAGGCTCCAGGGGGCCGGAGGGGTGCTCCTCGGAGAGCCCCAGGGGCCACCGGCCATGCCAGGCATGGTGATGCAGGTGCGGGGAGCTAGTGCAGCCCCTGTCCCAGCCCCCGAGTTCTCAGCACAGGTGTGTGGCTGGGGGCTTGGGGACCCCAGGGCAAGACATCACCCTGGCATCAGGGACCTCACACCCTGCTCAGCACAACCAGCTTGGCCCAAGGGTCCCATCCTGCTCCCTGTGGTGCCGAAGCACCCGTTTCTGCAGCCAACAGAGCCCGGCACAGCACATCACTGGCACCGCATGGACAATCATACGACATAGGGGTGGGGGGAGCAGAGAGTGAGGGCAGGGGGACAGCGGGCACAGGGAGGATGTGGTACCCCTGTACCCTGCGGCGCTGGCAGCCAAGCCAAACGGCCCCTGCCACCCGGACCCCTGCCCGGTCCCAGCCCCAGGGAGATTCCCAGCCCCTTTGCACCCCAGGGAACACCGTGGGTGGGAGCCCCTGGCCGCCTTCGCCTGCCCTGTGCCGTGCCACCGTCATGGGCAGGGGCCATGAAACCATTCCACAGGGCCCACTGGCACGGCTCCTGGGGACGTAGCCCCATGGCACGGGCAGATCCCGCTCACCTCCCTGGTTTGGCACCCGCTCACTGGGCTGAGCGCAAGGTTCCCTTCTCAAGCCCTCCAGTGTGCAACATGCAACCGGGTAAACTGGGGCCCAGTGGGGCAGAGCCAATGATTCCCACCTCCTTCCCCCTCCCAGCACCAGTAGCTCCAGTCCTTCCCACCAATGATAAACCCCAGCATCTATCCCACTAACCATTACCTTCTTCAGGGGTCTGGCCCCCCCATGTCCTCATTTTGTACCCCCCCCATTAACCTCTTGTGCCCCCCCCACCCGAGTTCTGTCCCATTAATCCTTCCCTTGCTGTCCCTGTCTCCCCCAGCCGGTGAACAGGCTGGGAGCTGGGGACACTTGTGTCACCCAAACAGCACAACGGGACACTGTACTGAGATGGGACCCCCCCACCCCGCAGCGCATGGGACAAGGGATGGGGAGGAGGCAAGAGGAGGGACCAGAGCCAAGTGGGGAGCAGAAGAGCCATGTCCTTACTTCAGTGTGACTGGGCAGCTTCACCCTGCTCTGGAAGAGAACAGCAAGGGACAGTTACTGGTGGCCCCAGCAGCGGCCAGCCACGGGTCTGGGCCCCCCACATTCCCCGGCCATGCCAGTTCTGGCCCTGTAGGCTCCTCTGGCTCCACCCAGTTCTCCGCTGGGGCCACTGGTTTGGCACCAGTTCACACCTGCAAAGGCTCAGCCCCATGCGCTTGCTGGTGAACCTGCGATGAGCGTGCCAGGTCTCTTCCTGAGCGGGGGCAGGCTTGCTCCCCGCCTTGTTTGGGGCTGGGGAAATAGCAGCAGGTGGAGGAAAGCAGCTCGCCCAGCACGCTCAGCAAACTGGGGCAGGACCCAGCGTCCCCTGCAAGAGGAGGGGGGAGCCGGGGGGAGCCGCAGGCGTTGCCCAGACAGATGCCAGCATGGCTCTTGTTGAGAGCTGGGTTTTGGGAGCAGGCAGCCTGGAGGGCTGTGCTGGGCCCCCAGCCCGGCGGTGGGGAGCACCCAGAAGGAGAGCCCGTGTGCCTGGAGAAAGCCCTTTGGCAAGTTCTGGGGCTCAGCGAGCCTTGCTGAGGCCCCCCAGGCATCAGGGGGAAGCCGGCTCAGTGGTCCAGGGAATCTCAGCAGCCCCGTGGCCCGCAGTGTGCCCTGCACATCCCTAGCATGGCCCAGCATCCTGGGGGTCACCTTTTCCTGAGCCCCCAGCAGTGGGACGGGTTTGTGCCTGGGATCTCCCATGCTTGGGCACCCCGTCCCCACGCTGTCCCAGCCAGGCACCTGGAGGGGTGCTGAGCACCGTGGGGCAGCGTCCCCCATGCCTGCCCACATACCCACCCACGGGGGCTAAACACGACACGACACCCGCTCCCTACCCTGGGCGACACACAGAAACAGGTCACTGCCCCCATCCTGCACACAGGCAGCACGTCCCGGACAACACGGCACACCTCAACACAACACGCCACGCAGGCAACGGCACATCCAGACAGCACGACAGAGGAAGCACGGACAAGCCTGGACCTTCACAGCAGGCGGGTGTGGGGCCACGAGCGTGGCCACGGGGCGATGACACACACGAAGCCCACGGCTATTTACCTTCTCTGTCCCCTTGCCATGTTTTCTCAAGAGCGTGCCCTGTAGAAGCAATGTCAGAGGTTGAGTGGGGGGTGGGGGGACAGCGTGGGACGGGACACAGGGGGTGCAGGGCAAGGCTGGGCACATGGGGTGGCCGCAAGCTGGCGGCAAAGACATCGTTGAGCTCCTAAAGGACAGCCAGGGCCAATGGGGGACTGGTCCCTGTTGGGGTGCTGGGCCCATGGCGGACTGGTCCCCACTGGGATACTGAGTTAGTGGGGGACTGGTCCCCAGAGGGATGCTGGGTCAGTGAGGGACTGGTGTCTTTGGGATGCTGGGCCAACTGGTCCCCACTGCAATGCAGGATGTTGCACTGATGGGGAACTGGTCCCCACACTGAGACGCTGGGCTGTGGGTAGCTGGTCCCTGCTGGGATACAGGGATGCTGAGCCCATGGGGGACTGGTCCCCGCTGGGATATAGGGAGGCAGGAGCCAGCTGGCACTGTGTGTGGGCAGCCTCTGGTGCCCCCGCATTCCCCTCCAGCTCTGGCAGATGCTCACAGCGGTGGGGAGGGGGCAGCCGTACTCGGGTTTTGCACGCAGAGTTCTGGTCCATGCAGTGCTGGGCCCAGTGGCAACCCCACGCTGACCCAGGCCCAGCAGTGGCAAGAGAAACAGTGTAAAATGGGGCAGCAGTGCCACGGGGGGGGTTCCTAACCAGCCTCTCAGGGGAGGCTGGGGCACGTCTGAATCAGGAGGGGGTAGCAGAGGGGTCAACGGGCAGGGAAGCCTGCAGGAGGGACAAGCAGCACAGTTAGGGCCAAGCAGGGCCACCAGCAGGGTTTCTTGCCCTGGAGGGAAACTGAGGCACGGGGTGATGGGTGAAGAAGAGGACCTTATACCCCATAGAGCTGACAGCACCCCAGTCCCCCGGCAGCCTCAGCAAGGCTGGGACATGGGGTCCCCATGAGGTCTGAGGGGAGGCTCAGCCCCAGGCTGCCCCCGGGGTCTCTCCAAATGCTGCTGTTGGAAACAAAAGGTGTTGGAGGACATGGGACGGGCCTTTGTCCCCACAGGGATCGGCACCCAGCACCCAACCACCGGCACCCGCACCACTGCTCCCCCTCGCAAAGGTGCCTGCGGTCAAAGCAGGGGTGGGGGCAGGACTGGGGTGGACGTGGCCCTTCCGTTGCCCTGTGGGACATAAGCCCATGGCCACAGACTGAGCAGAAGAGGACAAAAGGAAACTGCTCAGTCAAAGCTCTGCAAGGACCCAGCAGCAATGCCGAGAAGGGAACCCAGGAGTCCAGGCTCCCAGGGCCATATCCCGACCAGGGACAAAGTCTCACAACTCGTGCCAGCAACCTGCCCCACCACTGAGCAACCGGGCCAGAGACCGTCATGTCCCAGCGAGATGCTCCTCTCCGCAGGCAGGGAAAGTCCCCTCAGCCCCCGTCAGGGCCACGGCCCAGCCAGGACCTCAAGGGGAAACTGAGGCACAAGGGGTCAGGAAGAGCAGCCCCGACTGCCAGGCACACACCGCTCCCCCTGCTTGTGTCTCCAGTGGCCTCTCACCCTCAGCACGGAGCAAGAAGATGGGATCAGCCTGGGTTTGGCTGTCCCTGATTACCTGGCACTGCCCCATCACTAACCCTTGCACCGCCCCACATCCAGGCACCGCAAATCTGTCCAAGACCTTTCCACCCCCCGAACCCAGCTGGGGCCACGGGCAAGTGCCCACCAGGAGCCAGTGACAAGCGGGCAGCACAAGGATGGGGACCACAGAGGTGGACCAAGTCGGGAGCCGGAGGAGGGCGTGGGCAGAGCGCGGGCAGCCACACAAGACAAAAACCGGCGAGGCCAGGACCGACACACAGCGGACAGACAGACAGACAGACAGGGAGCTGCCGTACTTACAATCATCTGCCATTGAAAGGCGAGCGGAGCAATTGGAGAGAACAACCGTGACATGAGTGTCGGCCCCCTCCTCCATCCTCCCCAGCCCCAGCTGCCCCACGGCTGGGTACCAGCCCCGGCCGCCCCCCCACCCCCGCCAGCCAGCAGGGATGGCAGAGCCAGGGGTGTCCCCCACCCGACATGCCACAGCACTCGGCGCTGATGCCCTGCCACCGGCACCACAGGTCTCCACAGCCCCGAAGTGGCCCCATCCCAGCCTGCCCAGTCCTTCCTCTCTGTGGCAGGGGGCTCTGCCCCAGGGGGACTCAGCTCCAGGAAGCTGGTGGGCCCCACTCAACATTGGGCCCTGACACGTAGCCCCCTGCCGCCGACCGGCCCAGCCACCCCCAGGCTGGAGCCCAGAGCCACCCTGGGTGGGCTGTCCCCTGCCGTAGGGACCAGCCCCAGCACGGCCCCGTCCAAGGACTGCCTCCCCTCAGGAAAATCACCCAACGGATCCACATGTCCATGCCACCTCCTCTGCCCTCAGCACGGGGCTTGCTGCCTCCAGAACACGGCATAGCTACACGTGGCTGGGAAGGGATGCAGGTAGGAACTGGGATGGCAACTGGGACCCAGTAGCACCAGCGTTCCTGCTAGATTTGTCTACCTTTGGCCAAGGGTGTGCGAGCCTGGCCGAGAGTGATGCAGGGCTGACCTGAGCCGGGCTCTGGGCTGTGACAAGGGGCCAGTGAGGTGGCACCAGTGAGGGCTGACAGGTCACCAATGCGCTGTCCCTTACAGCCACAGCACGAGGAGGCCCACAGCCCCCGAAAGGTGACACAGCAGCCAGTGGCTCCAGGGACTCCAAGTAAGAGCCTGAGGCCAGCTTTGTGACAGTGACAAAAGCCACCAAGAGTGACAGGGATAGATGTGTGGCTGGCTTAGAGCCCTTGGCGTCACCCTTCCCTGCCTGACCCTGAGGGAACAGCCGCCCCGGGAAGCTTCGGGGTGCATGGCTACATGCAAGGAGGACAGACACACAGCGATGCGAACGGAGCCTCGAAGCCTGTCGGCAACCTCCCTCTGAGGAGGGACCATTCCCTGGGCTTTGCTCTGCTCCCCTAGAGCCTGTTCAGCCCATGAGCAAGGAAGAGTTCGCTCCTGCTACGGGGACATGCCCCCATCCCCACAAAGCCAGTCCCTGCTCCCCGGGCAACCCCAGCCCCACAGCAAGGCCGACGTGCGGTGGCTCCTCATGCTCCGAGAGCTCCCGATTCACCTCCTGGCACAGGGACTGTGCCCGCAGCCGGTGCTGATGAGCATGGCACAGGATGCTGCCCCAGCTCAGAGGGGAGGACGGAGAGGAAAGGACCAGTGCCCCCTCCTGGTGCCACGATGGAGGTGGCAGGAAGGTCCTTTGGCAAAGCCATCCAGGAGGGGGCTGGGCTGCACTGGGCACCTGGGTCAAGGATGACCTTTCTCTGCTCCATCCCTTCCCTGGCCATGAGCTGGGGGCAGGCCTGGGGAGGCCACCGAAGTCCCCACCCCCTCAGCTGCCAGAGAGGGCACCTGGCCAGCAATGTCCCACACTGGCCCTAATCAGCCACCTGCGTCTCAGCTCCAGGGTCCCCCATCCCTGGTCTCCCTCCCCGTCACTCACCGTCTGGTCAGTGAGCGGGGGTAGGACAATGGTCTTCTCCATCGTGTTCATCACCAGCTTCCAGAGCTCCTTCAGCACCCGCTTCAGCACCGTCTTCTCGCAGATCTTGGCAAAGAGCGTCAGGCTGCAGAGAGGGGATGGAGCTGAAGTTCCTGGCATGGCACCCATGACGCCACCCCCTGCCCGGTCACCCTGACCCTGCAGGTCCCCCACACTCCCGGGTTGGGTCAGGGGCACTGGGGAGGGTGGGGGTCCCTGTTGTCCCCCACACTCACTTGCTGTCCAGGAGGTCCATGATGGGCTGCAGGACGTTGTCAGCATCCTGTGCAACGCTGCTGCAGGTGCTGGCGGGGACGTTGCCAGTGCCCTTCACCTGGCCCAGGATGTCGCCCATCTGCTTCACGCACTCCTCGATGTGCGGCTGGAAACTGGGGACCACAATGCCCAGGCAGCTCAGCATCCCCCACGGCCGCACCCAGGACCTGCTTGGCCGAGCACAGCCCCCAGCCTGGCCCCAGCCGCAGCTCCTGGACCCCCAAACCCTTCCTTGGCCCACCGCCCATGCCCTCTCGCCTGGGTGTACCTGGTGGCAAAGACTCGGCTTAGCTCATCCAGGACGTTGTTGAGTTTCACCTGCAGTTCCTTGAGGATATCACTGGCTTCTGTGTCCAGCTGGAGGAGGGACAGGTTGGAGAAGCCATCAGGGTCCCTGGCCCAGCCCTGAGGGTTCTCTGCACCCCAAATGCACCCCTGGGCAGGGTGAAGCCCATCCATCGTCCAGCATGGTGGGAGAGCAGGGTGCCATGGGGTGGGACAGCATGATCCCATACAGGAGTGAGGAACTGGGGTCTGCTCCCAGCGTTGCGGAGCTGGGGAAGGGGCTGCCTCTGGGGAGAAGGGACTGATCCAGCCCCTCCACAGGGCTCCCTCCTGGAGACCCCCAATACACACCTCCTTCCCACCCATGGCTTCAAACATCTTCTCGAGCTGGACGCGGAGCTGCTGGATGTTGTTCATCAGGATGCAGGGCTGGAGGGGTGGGATGGAGAGGGCGGTCAACGCCAACAAATGTGGCTGGAACAGTTGCCCACCGCCCCAGGTCCCTCCCACCCTGCGCTGGGGGACACGAGAACAGTCATGGCACAGGGCCCTGCCTGGCAGCATTTCAGGGACTGCCATCGGACAGAGACCGAGGGCAGGACCTGCATCATGGGAACCAGCTCTGGAGCTGAGGTGATGGCTGGGGTCACCATGTGGGGACAGTCCTGCCTGGCAGCACCAGGCAGGTGGCAAGCAGAAGGGAGATATGTCACCACTTTCTCCTTCTCCTTGGAGCAGTACGAGGCGAAATCCTTGGAGATGATCTCGGCATACTGGAGTAGCACATTGCTGATGGTCTGCAGCCAAACGAAGGATGGGACCCACCCAGACAGCAGCAGAGGAGGAAGGGGGGAAAGAAGACCATGAGTTCCACAGCAGTGAAACAACCCAATGCCTGGATGCACCCTGGGACCCCCAGGCCCTCTGGCCCATGGGTGCACCAGGAGCCACATAGGCACAGCCACTGAACGCCAGACCTAGCATATCTGGTCTCCACGGGCAGCTCCATCACCAGCACAGCTGTGAAGGCATCAGCCATCAAGCCTGCATGCAACTCCCTCCCACACTGCAGCGAGCAGTAGCATTTAATTAATCTAGATTAATTAACCAATTAACTCATTAATTAGCTAATCTCCTGTGCTAGCAAAGCTGGGAGAGCCACAGGGCCTGTTGGTGGCATGTTCACTTGAGCATCGCTGTTAGCTGGTGCAATCTGTGCCCTATGCCACTGCCTGCAGCTGGATGGGAGGCAGCGGAGCCCCGAGCCCCCCTCCCCTGCCCCCTGAGGGCTGCAATCACGTGCGGTACCCAGGAGCCCCGAGCCAGGGCTGGGACCGGGGTCCCAGGGGTGCTGCTGGCCCAGCGGCCCCCGCCCCGGCAGCTGCCCACCTTGGCAAACCTTCGCATGTAGTGCCCAACAATCTGGGGGTCGGGGCACTCAAGCTTCTTGATGATCTCAAAACTCTGGTTGAGCTGGGAGAAGACGTCCACCACGGAGCAAGAGAAGAGTGCGTGCTCTGACGTCTGCTGGAACTGGGGGAATGAGAGGCAGTGTCAGCAGCAGGCAGGGAGGGGAGATTTTGGCCCCAATGGGGACATGCTGGGCATCGAGGGACAAGCCCCTTGCCCACCCCAGGCTGCAGCTCCTGTGCCCCCTGACAGTCCTGTTCATACCCCATCCTTCTTGTCCCGCTCCAGCGCTCCATGCAGGAAATCCCGCGACACCTCTTCATTCTCATCCAGCCACTGGATAACAAAGGGCTCGAACCAGCTGGAAGAGAGGACGGTCCCCGGTGAGACCAGCTAGCCCCCGGGGCACAAGCACCCCCTCCCCTGCCCCCCGAGGGCTGCACTCACGCGGGGTACTCAGGCACGCGGCTCTTGAAGGAGGGCAGCTCGGTGACGTACTCGTTGTACAGCCACTTCACCTTGAAGTGCAGGTTCATGTAGTCCGCGCTCTTGCACAGGCGGTGCTTGTCATGCTCTGCACAGGGAAGGCGAGTGCGTGCGGGGGCTGCTTCGAGCCCCAAACCTGGGAGGAGGCTGCCCCAAGGGCAGCTCCGGGGGTGCCAAGGTAATGGGGTGAAGATGGAAGTGCTTCTTGGGTGGGATTTAAGCTAGGCATCATGTTGATGAGGGGGTGAAATGGGTTTGCTCAGGGAACAGGCAAGGTGGGAGCAGAGTGCAGCTCCTGCCTGGTTCCCCCACCCAGCTCGGGGCGGCGTGGGGGGACTCACCCTCCATCGCGTACTTCATGTCCTGAGCAAAGAGGTTCCACATCACCTCGGCGCTGATCTTCCCCACGTTCAGTTCCTGGGGGAACCTGGGGTGGGGGGAAAGTGTGGACACGGGGTGGACCAGCCCTCCACTTGGAGTTACATCCTCACACACCTCCCGCCTGCCTCAGTTTCCCCTCTGTAGAATGGATGTTACAACCCACTCCAAAGGACTAAAGCTACCATCGCCACCGTGTGGGCATTCCCCTGGGTGCGAAGCAGGGTGCCCTTCCCTGGCACCTACTCACTGGTTCAGGCAGGGCGTGTAGGAGTTCTTGTCCTCCTCGATAATGGAGACTATCAGGGTGATGAGCTTGGACCAGAAGTCCAGGTTTTTGATGCTGGGACCCTGCTCCTCGGGGGGCACCTCGCCTTTCTTCGTCTGGAGTGATAGGGACACAGCAGAGGCTCCGGTCACCCCACCCGTGGGGCCTGATTTCATGGAGGGACTAACGAGGAGGCAGGAGGGCTCTGGGAACACCCTGGAGGCCCCCACACAGCCCCACTTTGTCTGACCCCAGTCTCAATCCTGCAGCAGTGGGGCTCAAACCCTGCCCAAGGCTTGGGGCTCATTCTGCACGGGGCTGAGCGCTCCGGAGAGGGAGCAGGAGCATCGCACGAAGGAGGAGGGCAGGGGATGGGGAAGGTCAGCGGGGGGCAGTGAGGTCAGTGCCCGGCATCCCAGTGTGTCCCAGCTCCCCCCACCCAACGCACCGGGTCTGTCTGGTACTCGCGACTGTACAGCTCGTGGCAGTTGTTGAAGATGTACTCGTAGGTGGAGTTGAGGCAGGCTTTCACACAGTCCTTCACCACCTGGCTGGCTCGCGGGGGGCTCTGCAGCTCCTGGACCTGGGCGTGCGGGGAGGGAGCGGCACTGGAGGCAGACCCCCAGCCCCGGCCAGCCACCACGGGGCCAGCACAACCCCAGTCTTTGCAAAGAACCGGGGCCAGCGAGGGTCAGGCTCCCCACCAGAGGGACAGCGTGAGTGGGGCCCCAGAAATACCTTCATCCGAAAGAAGGTGATGCTGGTCAGCAAATCCACTGTGGACTTGAGATCCTGCAGCCGTTCAGGACTGCTGGCAGGGAAGTTGTTCTGTCAAAGGGGAAGAAAAGTGCGGAGTTGCACACAAAACTCTCACAGGGCGAGTGGAGGGGAGAAAACAGCCGCCTGTTGTTTCAGACCTTATTAGAAAAGTGGGGAAAGTGAGGCACAGCAGGCATCTTACCCGGTACATGGAGAGGTCGATCCGCAGCGAGTTGTGCAGCTGGTCAAGGAGTTTGACGAACCGTTCCTTCTGCGGAGAAACGCCCCGGAGCCAGGTAAACGGGGGAAAGGCAGCAGGGACCGTCCCCCCTCCCTGCTGCCCCTGGCTCTCTCTGCCCCAGCCCAGCCCATGCCACCCCCGGCTCATCCCTCTCCTTCCTGCTGTCCTGCTGTCCTTCCTTCCCCCAGAGAACATGGGATGTTCTCTGCCCACAGAGAACAGCGTGTCCTCACTGGTGGCCGGGGCTCACTGGCAGCCATCGACAGCTCCCGGGGCACACGTGGCCGTGTCGGGCGCGGTACAGGATCGGGAGGCAACACCGCGCATCCCCTTTGTTCTTGCTGGTGGTCGGTGCTGGAGAGGGGACGGGCTGCTCCATCTGCCCTGCCCACTTGAACACCTCGCCTGGGCTCGGGGCAGGAGCAGGGAGACGGTGTGCAGGATCGTGCCCCCGGGCCACGTGGCCCCTGGACTGAAGCTTTCAAAGAGGTCAGGAAAAAGGGCAGGGAAAGAGCAGCTGGGCTCCTGCAGCGGTTGCCCATCTTCGGGGCCAAGCTGCTTCAAGACAAGGCCAGGATGGCCCCCAGGAGTTGGACGCCTCCATGGGCTCCTCGCTTGCCCGACCAGGGTGCATCTAAGGGATGCGGGCAGGGAACCGCCCCAGGTAGACAGTCTCCACTGGGGCTGAGTGGCTTTAATTCAGCTCAGTCCAGCTCCCGTCCAGGGAGCGCGGGGCAGGAGGATGCAAATCACGTGTTGGGCTGCGGATTGGGCGTCAGAGCTGAGGGCAAAGCAACCAATTGCCCCAAAACGCTGTCGGAAGGCATTTCACTTTGCATCTCTGCCGGGGGGCGGGGGGCTTTGGACAACTCCATGAGCCTCCCACAAGAGCCCTGGGTTCCCCTCACAGCACCGGCTGCACCAGGTCAGGGCTGTCCCGCAGGGCTCCGGAGAGCCCGGAGCAGCTTGCCGAGTCCTGGCAGGGGAGGACAAGGGGACGGGACGGGGCAGCGAGTCCCGTGCCCGCCTGGCCGCGGCTCGGCCAAGCCTGCAGCCTGCACTGGCGACCGCAAACCTTCGGCGCGCTCGCCCGCCGGAGACGGTAAAGCCAGGCTCTGGGCCGAGACCGTGCGTCCCCGCCACCGAACGGCTGCAGCGCTTTAAAACTGGACACGACGGGTACTCGGGGTTAAAGCGACACGGCCGGGCACTTTAGGACCCAGGCTCTCTAAAAAAAGAGAAAGAAACAAGTTTTTAAAACCCTCCACGTTAGAGAAAAGGCACGCTTTCTTCGTACGGTTTCCTCCTCCTGCATGACCCGGAGGCACAGCTCGCTCGGCTCTAGCTACCCCCTGCAACGGGAACTGGGAGGTGAGCCAAAGCAGCCGCTGCCTGGAGCTGCGCTCGGCCCTGGCTGCATCCCTGGCTACCCAGCACTTTGCCTGACCCAGGGCTGGGCGCTGATCCTGGCTCGACCCGACCCATGTGCATCCAGAGCAAGCACCTGCTGCCTCTGGGACGACACGGGGGGAGCCAGGGTGAGAGCTCAGCCCCTCCTCGCCCACGTCCCCGAGGGCACCCCCGGCCCCGGCACAAACTCGTCCCACTCGCTGCAAGCGAGGCACCCAGCGGGCGCGCGTGGGTGCTGGCACGTCCAGGCGAGTCTGCAGCGGAGCCGGGGTGTACCCAAAGTGCGCAGGGCCGTGCAAAACTCCCCGCGAGCTGCAGGGATGGCTCCTTGCCACCTGCTTGTGATTTTGCCACTAAGGTTTCCCCCTCCTGCCACGCTGCCGCCCAGCATCCCAGCCCACTTGGACTCCAGTCGCAGTTTTACCATAATATTTTGGGGAGCAAATTTAGACCTTGTCCCAGGAAGGCGGGTGGCTCTTTGCCTTCCTGAAAAATGGGAGCGGGATGAATTTCGGGGCAAGCAGGGGCTGACCCCCCTGCTGCCCGGCTGCAGTTTGGAGCGGGGTGTTTTGCACGGCCCCTTTTGCTCCCCGAGCCCCCCACCCCCTCCCAAGAGAAGAGAGAGAAGAAGGAAGGAGTGTTTACGCACCATCGGACTTACCCCGAAATTGGAAGCGGCAAAGCGGTCAGAGGCTGAGACATTGGTGGAAGCCGTGGTGTGGGCATAGTAGGCGTTGATGTTGGCTAGCAGGGTACTCATCACTGCCGGCACCCCCGGGCACATGTATTTGGAGGAAAGGCAGGCAAAATGCCTGCAGAGGGAGGCAGAAGGTGAGGGCGTGGGGCCACGGGAGGGGCTGCCTGTAGGAAGGGGCGTAGGGTTTGGGGTGCGCGCACGGAGAAGGGGAGGGAGGGGGGCACGGGTGCAGGGTGAGCTAGTCTGCACCCGTGGCAGGGAGGCACGGGTGCAAATGGCAGCAGCGGAGGAAGATGCCAACAGTGAGCCCTCCGCAACGCGGGGCTGGCGCAGCCCCTTTGAGCAGGGGGGAGGGCAAGGGACTCACGTCATGGCCTGGTAGATGGACTCCACCCCGTAGCGCATGGCAAACTCGTCTACGATCTCCTGCGCCGTCTCATCAAAGTACACCTTCCAGGCGTCGTCCCCCTTGGCGTCAGGGATCTTCACCACCCCGTTGTTTTGCAAATCCGTCACAAAGTGGAAGAGGTTCTGGAGGTATAAATGAGTCCCATCAGGTCCCCAGGTTAGGTGGTGGCACGGTGGCATCGCTGGGGTGGGGGCCATGCCCCTGCGCCTGCCTAGGCTGCTCACCTCATGCAGGCAGGTGTACTGTATGTGGTAAGGAGCCACCTTCTCCTCGCCTTTGATCTCCACACTGATGTGCAGCCGGATGGCTCCCGACACGGCCGACTTGTCTGTCCGCTTGTCTGCGGGAGTACAGGGAAGGGGACAAGACATGAGGCTTCCCCAGAGCAACTCTGCTCGCTCCTGGCCCCAAAGAGGGGCAGACAGCTCCAGCACGGAGGGACTCTTGGGGCCAGGGCCAGGGGGACGCCCAGCACCGAGTGCAGCCAGGCCAGGGTACAATGCAACCAAGGCACTGCAGAGAGGGATTTGGCCATATCTCCAGCCACTACAAAGATGTGGCCTCTCCGTGCCTCAGTTTCCCCTGTGCAGACAGCCAGTGCTCCAGACCTCCTGGGCAAAGGTTTTGAGAATGACCCTGGGAAAACACTTGATCCCAATGGCTTTTGATATTAAGTGTTTTTAACAGCAGACCCTATACTAATATGTTGAAATAGCCTTCACGCCAGGGCTGGCAGCACATCCCCCCAGGAGCACAGGGCCGGGGGTCCCAGTCCGAGCAGGCCATGCCGGGGCAGCCGGTTACCGAGGTTGTACCAGACGTCCATCTCCCCACTCAGGGTCCGGACCTCGATGATTGTCTGGCCCAGGAAGTCATCAGACTCCCTCTTGAAGCGCTGCTTGACACGGGACTTGATGTCGTCATCTTCGTCCCAGACGCGGACCTTGATGCGGTCGGAGGAGTTATGGCACTCGCTGGGGAGGCGAGAAGGGGCAAGCCCTGGGATGAGCAGGGAAACCTTTCCAGCCTCTCCACAGCCTCTGTTTCCCTAAACAAGAGGGACCACCCCAGCACCGGGCAGGAACTTGGGAAGACAGCAGATGTGGGGGCACCAACCCTCCCCGGTGGGCTCGGCAGGGCTCTGCACCATGCCCAGGCAGCCCCAACACAGCTCGGATCAGCCCCCATCACCAGGAGCCAAACCCTCCACGGCACAAAACCAGCACTCCCAGTGACCCCAGCAGCCCCCCTCCACCCTCAGCTGGGGCAGGATGAGGCTCCCCACGACCCCGCAGGGATGTGCTGACAGCCAGCACAGCCCAGCATGACCGCAGTGGCCAGGAAGGGGAACAGCGGGGCCGGGGGTGAACTTACAAATGGAAATTCTCCTCCCAGACTGGGTTGAGATTGCCGTAGATAGTTTTAGTCCTTTTTTTTGTCTTTCCAACCTGGACAGTCACATACGGGTCACTGGAACCCGTCTTATCCTTTGCTTGCAGGCCCTGGGCACAAACAACTGCAGCACAGCACAGCACGCACACCCATCCACACGAGGCACGTGCGTGGCACACACAGCAGAGAGAACAGACAGAGAGAGGAGTCAGTGCCACGGCCACACCGAGATCCCTGCAACAGGCACCTTGTGTCCCCCGGCAGAGCCCCAGGGGCTGAAGCCACTTTGCAGGATGAGGGGCAGGAGGGGGGTTGGAGCACAGCCACATGGCCCCCCACGCCACATGGTGCCAGGCGCAACCGGTGCCTACCTGTGATGCTGATCTTGGCCGACCATTTGGAGGTGCCGTCCAGGACACTCTGCTTCACTGCCTTCATCTGCTGCGTGTGCGTGGTCTTGGTGACCCCAAACACCTCCTGGATCAGCTCAAATATCTCTGGCTTGTTGCGCTCCCGGATCTTCATGCGGTCCTTGAGCACCATGATGATATTCTGGGTCCGGTCCTCCGCTCCATGCTTGGAGCTCTTCTCTGCCGCCCCTGGGAGAGGACAGCCATGGGTGACACGGCAGGGGGGCAGGCGGCATCCAGGAGAGAGCCGAGAGCTCCCCAAGCCCACCATGCATGAATGAATTCAAAACTGGAGGGGTCTACACCCTGCCCAGGACAGACCTGCCCTGCTCACCACTTCCCCCATGCACAAAGCAGGAGTCCAGCTCTCCCCTGGCTGCTCCCTCCTCCCTCTCCAAAGTGAGAAGGGACGAGGCTGCAGGCAACGGCTCCTTACTCTGCAGGCAGTCGGCATTGAGCAGGTCCTGGCACTTCTCATGACACTTGACGCCACACTCGGCGCAGCGCATGCCCTGCCGGGCGATGCCCCAGAGCAGCCCCTCGCACTCGTAGCAGTAGGTGGGGGTGGTGGCCGTCCACACCTCAAAGTTGTGGGGCGTCGTGCAGGAAATGGGGTACACTAAGGCTTGCAGGGTCTTCTTGTAAACATGGTTTTTCTGTGCAAGGACAGAAGAGAGAGGGGGAGAAAAGCTCAGGCAACATACGGCAGCTGAGCCGTGCAGCAGGGCACGGAGACCCCATCCGCAGGTGCCGGGCCACGTGCAATGTCACCGCTGGGTGCGGACAAGCAGGGCAGAGGACAAACACCACCATCCCCAGGTGCAGCAGTAAGCATCCTGGCTGCTTCGGCATCGCCGGAGGAGGATGCTGGTGTGGCGCAGACCCCGCATCTCCGTTGCTGGCCTGGCCGGCTGGGGCTCAGCCCTCCCACCATGACCGCCCCACACCCCAGCCAAGCCCAGCACCTACCAGCTCCTCGTTGTTCAGGGTGCTTGAGGCCAGCGCGGACGTGATTCCCGCTTTCCTGGACTGGACCAGGGACTGTGGGAAAGAAACACAGCTCCCAGATCCGGCAGAGCACGGGGTGGCCCTCCCGCCCTCCTCTGGGGTCCCAGTGGCCGTACAGGGACTGGGCCCAGACAGGGGTGGGTGCTGGCTGCATGGGCTGGCAGTGGGACAGCCCAGCTCCCGCTGATGCCAGCGCAGCAAAGCACCACCCAGCTGTACAGTAGGACTGGAACCAGTTCAGCAGCCCGCGGCACTCCCAGTTCAGCCCCAACGGGGCAGAGCCTCTTGACGTGTGTCTGAGACCCCGGGGAGACCGGAGTGGGGAGCACTTACCATTGCCTGCGGGCAGCCAGGGCCGGCAAGGGGGGAATAAAAGGCCGTTAGTGTGAGCCACCTCACAGCAGAGCAAGTCCTGGCCCCTTTCCTCCCGGAACGAGTGGAAATCGGGGCAACACCAACCCCTCAGCCAGTGCCAGGCCAGTCCCTGGGGGGTTTCTCCCACCCCAAGCCACAGCCCTGGCTGCAGCCTGCCAAATCCCAGCAGGGAAAGGCAGCATCCCCGCCTGACCCCGCACTCTGCCCACCCCCTCACCACCCACAACCCAACACCCCAAAACCCCAACGCTGACACAGCACAGTGCAGAAGCATCAGCAGCTGCCCGAGCGGGCTGGGGGGCAACGGGCACAGGGGTGAGGGCAGCAAGGGGGGAGCAGCGGGATGGGAGAGGGCAGGCGGGTTGGGGACAGGATGGAGGCACCCTGGGGAGGGCACAAAGTGGAGGCAGCGAGGTGTAAAGAGAGGGGGAAGGAGGCGAAGGGCACCTAATTCTGGGTGCAAAGGGTGTCTGGTTTCCAAAATTGCGGTCTCTTGTCACCAGGGCGGTGACAGCAGAGTGGCCCTGTGCATTACAGCCCAGGGGCTGGATGGG
Organism: Ciconia boyciana; assembly: GCF_034638445.1. Classification (NCBI taxonomy): domain Eukaryota; kingdom Metazoa; phylum Chordata; class Aves; order Ciconiiformes; family Ciconiidae; genus Ciconia; species Ciconia boyciana. The sequence continues at coordinate 992,537 of NC_132957.1, read as the reverse complement.
ACCCCAGCATGGGGACTGGGCTGTAGTGGTGCAGCATGACAATGGTGGGGACAGGAGCATAGGGTCTGTGCAGCTCAGAAAAGCCAGCGCTACCCCTCCTCTGGTACATGGGTCCATCTGCCCAGCACCGGCATGGTCTGAGCTGCGGGGAGCCTATGGCAGGTGGGACAGGAAGGGAACGGGGACGCAGCACTGGTAAAAAAAATGGGAAACCAGACGCAGCCCCGGGAAGCTTTGGGCTGATGCTTGGTGTAGGGACAGGACCGTGGAGTTCCATTAAAGAGAAGCACCCTCGGGTGGGGAGAGCCCAGCTGTGCCATCCTCACAGCTCCCCAGCTGCAAGGTCCAGGGCCAGGAGACCCCCAAAACAGCCTGGGACACCCCCGCCCCCCGCCAGCGGGGCTGGAGGAGGCTGGGCAGGGCTGCCTGGCAGCACCCAAGGGTGCTCCCTCTTTAATCCCTCGGACCGCGCTCACCAGATCGCTGACTAGAGGGAGAGATTTGCGTCCAGGCTTAATGTCGGGCATGCTGTTAATGCAGCGCAGAAACCTTACTGCCGCCCCCCTGCCGCCAGGGACGGCCAAGCCAGGCCAGAGAAGAGAAAACAGAAAACACAAGCCATGTTAGAGGCAGTTGGGGAGCAGGGCACGGGCGCCCGGCAAGCACCGGCCGGGGCAGGCGGGCGGCGCAGTCCAGTGGGGTGCAGTGGGAGCGAAGCCGGCAGCTGTGTGGTGCAAGGCATTAGGAGGAACCTCACCAAATCGCTAACTAGGGGGATGGGTTTTCGCTTGCGTATGTCCGGCATGCTGTCTATAATGATCAGCCCGCCACCAGGCCTGCAAGAGAGACGAGAGTCAGCAGGAAGGGAAAACTGAGGCAGGAAGGGGCCCCCTGCTATTGCCCCATGTTCACTCGGGCTGTGGTGGACAGGACGGCAGAGCAACCCCCGGGTGGCCTGGGACCCACCTGTGGGACCCCCATCCCCACCACCACCCTGGCCAGGGCAGGGATCTGGGGGTCAAAAACTGGGGGTAAGGGGATTCTGGCAGAAAACTGTGATTTGCTCCATGTGAAGATGTTTTGCTTCAGTGGTGTGACAGTGAATCGCAGGAAAAAAACAGCTCATTTGGCTTAGTTAGCTTTGGCTTTGCAGCGTGGAGCGCTGGGGTTTCCCTCTGGGACACCAAAGGTGAGCACCGAGCCATTCTGCTGCGAGAGAAACCGAGGCAGCGTGGCTTGGGCAGAAATGCCACTTCGCAGCCTCCAGCCCTGTCCACAGGAAAACCCCAGCATGATCTGGTGGGTTCTCAAGGAAACCTGCCAGGTTCTGCCTGGGTCAGCGGCAGGGCCGCCTGTGAGGGCGAGACGGGGCCGAGACCCGCAGCCCATCCGGGTGAGAGGTTCAGGGTTCCCCATGGCACCACTCGAGCCCCAGATGGCAGGAGAGAAGTGGGAGCTGCCATCCCAGCTCGGTCCCAGCCCAACCCACTCACCTCCTCACTCTCCCCCTCGGCAGTGGCTCTTGGGGACACGGGACAGTGGCATCTCTGCTGGCTCCTCCAAAAGCACCGAGCGACCAGCATTCATCTGGCCGCCCGCATGCCCACAGCTCGGCAATGCTTCCCCACGCCAGCCCCCCGACAAGCTCATTAATCACATCCTAATGAGGAGGGGAGAGCAGCCCGCGAGACCCCAGGGGGCAGAAAGTACCAGCTTCGCCACATACTCACCCGCCTTTGAACCACAAGGATTTAGCTTCTCCATCGCCTTCCCCGCGGGCCTGCAAGACACAGAGTGGCCGTCACGGGCACAGCGCTGAGCCCCCGGCGCTCACGGCAGCCCTCCCTGGGGCTCGGCACCGTTGGCAGCTGAGCGCCCAGCCGGCACCCGCAGCACTGGGGAAGCGTGTAAAGGGTTTACAGGTTGGGCGGAGAAAAGCGTGTTCCTAAAATGACGGAGCTCTTTCCAACAAAGAATAAAGTATCTGGGAATATTTTCCCAGATACTCTGGGGATAAAGTATCTTCAAGAAGCTGAGCTGGGCAAGCAGTGGGCAGGCTTCAGCAGAGGGGCTCGGACTGGCAAAGCAGTGGGGATGGCTGCACCGTGCAAAAATGCAGGGTTTGGGGTACTGGAGACATCGTTGGAAAGGCTCAGCAGGTCCACACGGACCCGCAGCCAGTTGGAGAGAAGTGCGGGGAAAAGCCAGAGCACACCGGGGATGGGGTGTGTGCAGGGACCATCCCACAGTGCCACCTCCCTTGCAGAGAGGGGATTATTTTGGGGGAGAAGGGAGGAAAGGAAAGAGCCAATTATACCTCCCTCATGGGGCAATCCCTGCACACACACACACAGGGAAGGCACACACGTTGCTGGGTTGTTCCCCTTGGACATGCTTACCTGCAGGCAGGCTACACCCCTTCCCTGCAGGAAGGGGAGACGCGGGCGCAAGGGCCATGGTGGTGGACAACTGAAAAGAGAAGCGGTGGGGAGGGGGATCGAAGCCCCAGGGGGCGAATCCAGAGCCAAAACAAAAAGAAAAGATGGAGGATGGAGTCTAAAAACAGAACAAAAAATTGTCAACTCAATACAGGGGAGAGGGCAGAGGGGCTCGCACCAGCACACCGCATGCAGCACACACCGGGGGAAGGTCCTCAGCACTCCCTGCCCCTCATGGGGGTCCCACTTGGTGTGAATGGGGTTGCGGGGCCACCACTGTTAGGGCCCCCCAGGTCCCCACTGCCCTCAGGGTGTGGGATGTCCATGGGATCGGGGAGTGGACGTGTCTGGAAGATGCCCGGGCACGGGAAGGGGCCGTGCCCCCAGCCCAGCACGTGGCCAGCACTGGGACCCAGCGGCAGGCAGCCGCCGGGGTTGCTCACCTCCTGCAGCTGCATGCAGACCTTGTTGAAGGCTCTCAGCCAGTTGGCTTTGGCTCGTGCTTTGGGGTCCTGCACCTCCACCTCTGTCTGCTCCCTGCAAGCACACACACCTTGCTCACCTCCCAGCACGGCACTGGGGAGAGGGAGTCAGCCCCCACACCCCGGGCAGGACTGAGGCTGCAATTTAGGGATCCTGATGGGCCTTGAGCCAGCGTGGCCATAGCGAGACCCCCCTGTTGCTACCAAAAAGGGCTCTAAAAATGTAGCAAGTCCCGCTGCAAAGGGCCGCACAGTCAAGGCAGAGCGATGGGGAGAAGCCAGGAGTTCCCCCTCCCTTGGGAGACTCTGCCCTGGGCACCCAGGCGACACGGAGAGAATCCCTCCAGGAACAAAGGGTCAGGGGACTGCTGGTGGCACAAGCACATGGATTAAACATCCTTCACCCCTCATCTCCCCAGCAGGACGTTCTCTGGCCACTTCCCACCACGCTGGGACCTCCCGGGGTTAAGAGCTCCCAACACCCCAGTGGCTCCGAGCCCAGGGCGACCTGCCAGCCTGGACATGCTGGTTGTGGTGGGTTTTCTTCTCCTCTCTTGCAAAATCAAGAAAATCAGGGAAAAGAAAAGAAATCCTCCAAACATCCCAGCCTCCTGGAGGGCCTGGTGTGACGTGACACTGGAGATGGGTGCCCAGAACCGGGCTGGGATGAGGCCATGGGGAGCTTGGGAGATGAACCTGCCCAAACTGGCCCTGTGGGGCCTTGCCTGTGTTAATATGTGGTCCCCAGCGCTAATCTGGGGTCCCCAGCGCTAATCTGGGGTCCTCACTGCTAATCTGGGGTCCTCAGCACTAATCCGGGGTCCCCAGTGCCCAGCGCGGGACCCCCAAGCCCCCTGTCCAGAGAACAGGCACCGCAGGCAGACATGAACTAAGGCCACCTTTGCCAGGACTCTAGATAACCCTTGGGCCTAAATATGTATTTTTTTAAAAAAAGCTCATTACACATTCTTTTAAATTAGAGATTCCCCAGCTCTGGTCTATAATTTAAACTAAATACAAGACAAAAAAAGCCCATCACACTTCCCCTCTGCGCAGAGCAGTGGTGCTCACCAAACCATGGAAAAATGGACGTGTTCAATAATTAAAGGCAGAGACCGATATATGAATTATTCACATGCTGTACCAGGGACCTGGCCACCAAATAATTCATCTGTACAGCACAGGAGGCCACGGATGAGCTTTTACCAGTGGCCTAGGGAGAGGATTGACTCCCATGAAGGAAATTTCCTCCTCTGACCGTGCCGAGCTCCGGGGTACTCCCTCCATCCAGGGAGCCAATAGCTTGAGCCAGAGGAGAGGAATCGCAGCCCCAAGCCCCCACTTCCCCCATCCCCAGGTTTTTCCCAGGTTATAAACCTGCACCCCTGGTAGCCCTGGCAGGATCTCAAACGCCTTCAGCTCTGCCCCTGCTTAGCATGGCACTGGTGGCTGGGCCAGGGCAGCGTGGCCGAGGGGGCTGCTCCTCGCCTGGGGGGCACAAGGTGGGCTTCCCCCACCTCGATGCCTCAGGCACCTGGAAAAGCCCCAGACACCACAGAAGGTCCCTGGCGCTGCCCCTGGGCACCAGCAGCACCAGCACCAGCCCCAGGCCACCTCCAGAGCACCCTGAGTGTCACCACGCACAGTGCCATCCCAAGGACGCTACAGGCCAACACCTCCCTCCTACCTCTCAGCCGGTTGCGGGGGCTCGGGCTCGGGGGCCGCCTCTTGCAGGGGAGCTTCCTCGGCTCCCCGCTGGGCCTGGAGGGCCTCTGGGGTTTCCTGGGGGGCAGAGGTGTCCTTCTCCTCGTTCCTCTCCTCTGTCCTCTCCTCCTTCCTCTCCTGCTGCTGCGGCTTCAGCTGTGGGACCAGCTGGGGTTGCTGCGCTTGCTGCTGCTGCTGTGGGACCTGTTGCTGCTGCTGCCCAGGGGGTTTCTGCAGTGGGGGGTAGGCATCGTGCTCGGGGGGTTTGTAGGTGCCCTGCTCCCGCAGGTCCTCCTCCTCCTCCTCCTCCTTGGGGTAGCCTTCCTCATTCTCACTGTAGTCCTCATTGAACTCTTCCTCCTCCTCCTCCTCCTCCTCCAGATAGAGGTCATCGTCCTCCTCCTCCCAGCGGGGCGAGTCCTTGCGGTAGCTGACGGAGCTGTGGCAGGAGTGGTAGGAGTCGCCGTCGCGCTCATCCAGCTCCGAGTCCCGCAGGCTCTCGTTCTCGAAGTCCTCACTCAGCTGGGAGCTGCCCTGGCTCAGCTCGGCCGACGAGGCGTAGCGGCTGCTCCCTGTGGGGCTGCGGGGCCGAGGGGAGACAAGGACAGGGCTCCCGTGGGTCCGTGCCACCCCAGCCAGAGCCGCAGGGTCCCTGCACCGCGGGTGGGAGGATGTGCGGCTCCCCCCGGGGCACAGCCCCCGGTGAGTACTGGGCTCCTCGTCCTCAGAGCCGAAGGCACGGACCCAGGAGACTCTGCGGGCTGGGACTAGCCCCCCAGGCTGGGGCACTCTCAGGGGTCTGACCTTCCTGCCTGTGCCTGGGCTGACCGTGGGGACGTGGGGGACGGTGTCTGTCCCCTCGGCTCGCCCGTCCCAGGGGTGGGGGCAGAGCGCAGCCAGGCAGCACCCCCAGCCAGATCCTGCCTCCTGCTTCTGCCAGACACCCCGTCCTGCCCCCATCCCGCGGATCTGTCACCCAACCTCTACCCTGACATCCCAGCGCTCCCTGTAGACCTCCCAGGCACCCCCCTCCAGGAACACCCCCTCAACCCCATCACTCCCCTTAACCACATCACCCCTACCCACATCACCCCTACCCCTCCACTCTTCCTGCCAGGCCAGACCCCTTCCCACCGCCCCATCTGCCCCCCTGGCCCTTCCAGCACCCCCTCTCACAGCCGCCTGCACCTGGGGCAGCGGCGCAGAGGGGATCCCTGTGTCCCGGGAGGCTGCCAGGGATGGGGCGGCCGCGGGGCTCCGTGGGGAGAGGCTCACATAAGCAAACATGCAGACAGGACAGGGACATGCCTAGGAAGAGGCCGACACCACGTCTCCAGCACCGGCAACCAGGGCTCGGGGGTGGGCAAGGGGGAAGGGGACAAGGGGACGGGACGGGCAGAGCCCTGGGCCCAGAGTGGCTGGGCCAGGCAGCGGGGAGCCAGGGGACACCGCAGGGAGGAGGGTGCTCTGGTACGCCCAGGCTGGTCCCAGCAGGGAGGGGTACTGGCATCATCCAGGTACCTTGGGAAGGGGGACTTGAGGCACAGGGGTGCAGGAGACACATCTCATGCCTGGAAGCCCCTCGCCTCCCCAGCCCGATCCTGGCCAGGGCTGGGAGAGGGGCCCTTGGCACATCGTGAGGGTCCCAAATCGCTGCGCGAGGCTTTTGCCCAGCCAGGTGCTCCCTGGGAGGTGACCAGAAACGGAGGGTGGCATTTGAGTCCCTGAGGCCCCAGCTCCCATACCCGCTGGCATGATGGGGAACAGGCAGCAGTGCTGCCAGCCAGTCGCTGTGCTGGTGAGCAGGACCAGGATGCCGGGGCGTTGCCCCCATGAACTGGGGTGCGGCAGCAAGAAAGGACGCCACAGGGCCAAGAGACGCCTGGAGCACCCCAACGCTGCTCCTCTGCACAAGGCGGTCCGGGGCGGGGAGAGGGGGGACCCCGCAGCGGCACGAGGCCACCCTTGCCGGGACTGGTGTTGGCCTCACCATGGCTGCAAGGACCGACCACAGCACTCTGCGACGGCACACAGCACGCGACGAGGTAGCGACCCACCTATCCGATAGGTCTAGGGACCGCCTGCTCTCAAGGGAAGGCTGGCGGCTGGTCCGCCTGCTCGACTCGGAAGCGGACTCAGCGTCGCTGCGTCCGTTTGCGGCAGAGTCTACGCTACCATAGCGTCTGCCGGGGAGGAGAGGAAGATGATCAGCGAGGTTCCGGGTGCCGCGCCGCCACCACCCGCCGCAACCCGGCATCCCCTGCTGCCGTGGGGATGCCGGCAGGGAGGCTCCGTCCTGGTGGACGGGGCTGGCACCTCGGGCCGGATGCTGGCGAGGAACTGGGCCATGCTGCGACCGCGGGGACAAAGCTCCGGGCAGGCGTCCCTGCCTGCGGCTCTGCCTACAGCCACGTCTGCATCCCCAGCCAGGCCACACCCCACTAGCTCAGCTCCCAGCAAGGACAGCTGGGGCTTGGGGCTCCCGAAGCCCAGCGAGGACAGAGGAGGGCGGTGACCCAAAAGCGCTTGAAAACTTTCCAGTGAGAAGGAGAGGCCTGGGGCCGGCACCGTCCCGCTCTTCCTCGCCTCAGCATCCTTCCCTCTGTCACCCACCGCCCTGGGAGCGCCGTCCCTGGCATCACCCCGGGGACCCACTGGCCTCTGCCACCTGCGGAGGGGGATTGAGAGAGCAGGTCCTGGGGGGGAGCTGGCTGCGCCGATGGTACCTGATGGGGCGTTGGTCTGAGTAGTCCATCTCGTAGCTCTGCATGGAGTCGGTGTAGGAGTCGCGGGAGCTCTGCTGCTGGTGCCTCATGGGGTACTGGTGGACGGAGGCGTTGGGCTGGGAGGTGGTGTAGTATGGCGGCGGGATGCTGTTGCTGGTCTCGCTGCGGTAATCGCTGTCCCGGTCATCCACCATGCTGTCGGGGTCATCGTCTGCAAGGGGCCACAGTGAGTGGGACAGGGGACAGCCCCGTGGCTGTTGCAGCCAGGGATGTCCCAAATCTGCCCCGTCCCCAGCACAGCCCCGCTACTGCCACCACCGCTGTGGGACCGTGCTGGGGAGAGAGACCCAGGAAGGGGTGAGGGGCAAGCTGCACATGTTCCCCTCTGCAGAAAGGGGGTTTGGGGGACAAGGGGAGGGTGGAGGGGGGAAATGGGATATACAGAAGGAGGGAAGAGGAGGACAGGGTGTGGGGACCCTCCCTCTGCCCCACCGATGTCCCACCACAGAGGCAAAGCCCGAGCTGCTCATTGCCACCAGGGCACCCCGAGGGACAGCCCTGCCCAGGACAGGGCGCTCGCTGCCTCCGTCCTCACCCAGCACAGAGCCACAGCGCGAGGCCACAGGCTGGACCTGAGCTCCAGGTCCCCTGAGCCCCGGGCCAGGCTACGGCACAGCAAAGGGGGATGCGCTGGGGACCACCAGGCTGGGAGGAGAGGAGGATACTTACTCTGCTGTTCTCCCCAGCCAAAATAATTCCAGTTGCCTACAAAAAAAAGGGGCAGAGACAATAAGGAAGGAGGCAGCTCCGGGACAGCAGCAGGAGCTGGCTGGGAGGAACCAGCATCTCCCAGGCACAGTGGCACCAAGCTGGGTTGGGGACAGTGCCCCAGGCTGGGCTGGGGACAGTGCCCTGAGATGGGCTGGGAACAGTGCCCAGGATGGGGCACATTGAGCCGTAAGGGGACAGGGACAGGGACTGGGGCTGCGAAATGCAGTACCAAGACTGGACGGGGATGGGGCCTAGGGATGGGCACGGTGGCACTGAAGTGCACTGGGGACAGTGCCTGGACCTGGGCATGGTGACACCAAGCTGGGCTGGGGACAGTGGTATGGCTAGGCATGGTGGCACTGAACTGCACAGGGGACAGGGCCTGAGACTGGGCACAGAGGCACTGAGCTGTGCTTGGGACAGTGCCGGGCTATGCGTGGCCCTGGTGTGATTACAGAAGGGGAAACTGAGGCACGGGTTGGGACAAACCAAGCTGCCACCCCAAATCCCCCAGACCCCTCTACCAGTGCCGCCACCGAGCAGCCCCCTCGCCAGCCTCACTGCCCCTCGCCCAGGCTCCCCAGGGGACCATCCTTACCAGCCCCATCGCCGTGCCCCCCCCAACACCCCTCTCTCTTACGGCTCAGCCCCACAGGAGGGCTCACACATGGTGGGGCCGGGAGACAGCAAAGAAACACCAGCAGACATGGGAGGGAGGATGGGAACAGGGACGGGGACAGGGTGTGGGGTGAGGTTGGGCCCCACTTGGGTTGGGGTCCAGCGCCCCAAGGCAGGCATGGACCCCGCTCCCGTGCATCCCTGGTGCAGGGAGCTGGGAGGACAGGGCAGTGTGGGGGGTCCCACAGTGGGGCAGGGACAGGGCAGCACTTACAGCACTGGGAGCTGTGAACGGGCAGAGGCTTTTCCTGCTCCTCCTGGAAGGCATACTGGGGAGAGACAGGCCAGTGAGGGCTGCCTGCTCGCAGCACTGCTGCTCCCTGCCCAGCCCTCACCCCGGGCCTGACGCTGCACTTACATCGTCCTGGTCCCGCATGGCGTTGAGCTGCTCCAGCTTCTTGGCCCAATACCTGGCCTCCTCCTCGGGAATATCTGCAAGGGCAAAGACTCCGACTGGTGCACAGACCCCCCGCTTTTGGGTGCACAGACCCAAAACAGCCCCCCAGCTTTTGGGGCTACAGGATCAGACCGCCAGCCTCAACCCTGCGCCCCATGAGCATCCCTGGGGCTGGGGGCAAGGAAGGATGCACCCCAGTCCTGGGGTGCCCAGGGACGGTACCCACCCAGTGGCAGCTCGAAGCGGGTGTCAAGAAGGATGCGGTGGAAAGTGGGGTCCTTGGTGCCCGAAATCTCATTGTCGGTCATGATGACCTGGGAGTCGAGTGTGAGCCATTCCCCAGGGCCCTCCTGCGGGGCGGAAACGGGGGTGAGGAGAGCTGCCAGGGACCCCCTTCCCCAGCCCCACAACCCCACGCACGCAGGGTCTGGCCCCAAGCAGAGTCCTCTCCAAGCAGGGATGGGGAAGGCTCTGCCCCCCCCGCGAAGGACAGCCGGGGGGGTGGCTACATGTCCCTTAGGGTCCGGTGGGGGATGGACGTGCCTGGCTCCCTACCTCATTGGACTGCCGGATGGTCCGGAGGGGGATCCACACTGTCCCCACCATGGTGTCCCAGATGAGCCCCTTGTTCCACACCTCCACCGTCAGGCCCAGGTCGAGCCGGTTGATCTCGCTGGGGAGGGGGGAGAGGCGTCAGGTCACCCCCTCCCCAGCAGCCCCCCGGGGTCCCCCCAGCCTCCGCCTGCCCCCTGCACCCCAGGACGGAGGTGAGCCCCCCAGGGCTGGGGTCAGGGGGAGCAGCGGTGGCGGGGGATCTCCCCCTGACGGGGGGGAGGGGAGAGCAGCAGGGGTGGGGGACCCCGGGGTGGCCCCTGGACACTCACAACATGAAGTCCTGCTCCCAGGAGGGCAGGTTGCCCCGCACCGCGATGGTTGTGCTCTTGACATTTTGCACTTTCAGTGTCACGTAGGTGTTAAACTTCTCTGTGAAGGCAAGCGGAGGGTGAAGTGGCCCCCAGTGCCCCCCCACCCCAGCCATGCCCCCACCCCCGGACACCCCCACTGCCACCCTCCCGTGGGGTCCCCCACACTGCCCTCAGCACCCCAGCCCCAGCGGGCCAGGCAGGATAGCCCCTCCCCCCGCCGGGGGTGGCTTGGCTGCGAGCCCCTCCATCATGCCCAGGGCACCCCCATCTCTGCGTGTGCTCCCCCCCACTTGCCAAATGATGCCTCCAGAGCCGAGGCTGAGCCCGGGGTCCCCTCGCCACCCCCCAGCCCTTCCTCTGATCCTGCCGCTTCCAACCAGCCCAAGAGCTGCGCCCCGAGCCCCAGCCCCCCCGAGGTGGGCAGGCACGAGGGGGGCTGCTTACCTTGGGGCCCGTCGAACTTGGCCTTTTTAACTGTGGGGACAGAGAGGGAGAGAAGAGATTCAGCCTGAGAGCCCTGTCGGGGGGGCTGGGGACCCCCACCAGGGTGCTAAGGGGGTGGGAGGACCCCAGGCCTGGCTGCCACCCCTCCCCCCGGCTGCAAGGTGGGGGAAGGCAGTGGGATCCCTCCTGCTGGTGTAAATCAGGAGTCCCCAGTGCCAGGCATGAGGGAGGGGTATCAGGCATGAGCTGGAGTTGGGCACCAGAGGGGAGCAAAGGCCCCCCCCAAAAAACCGCCACTTTGGGACAACTTGAAATATCTCACTGCAACCCCAATGACCAGCCTTCATCTGCTGAGGGGGCGTTTAACCCCCCTCCCCCCCCACTGCTGAATTCGGATCCACTTGGGGAAGCAGATGATGTTACCGTACACATCCCGGGGGGGAAAGGGGGGGATTGGAGGAACCTTCCCCAGCTCCACTCCCCGCCGTGGGGCACCGGCCCAGCAGTGCCAGGGCTGAGGCTCTCGCCGTCTCCCAAACCGCTGACCTAGATTTCATACAGGAAACCGGGGGGGCTGTAACTCTCCCATGGCGCACGGCAGCCCCAGGGGCTGTGGAGATGGTCCCCCCACTCCGCTGCAGCAAGGAGCCCCAAATTGCCCCCCACTGCACCCCAGCCCTGTCCCCCTCCCAGAGGCACCGAGGGGCTGGTTCCCATCCTGCCCTTTGGGGACCCCTCCCAAGTGGCTGACTGCCTGCGGGGGGGCAGATGCAACCCCTCCTGTTGCATCTGGGCCGGATCCTGCTCAGCACCACGGGAACAAACGCCCCCGATTCTGGCTGATCCCCGCCCAGCTTTACACCAGGGCTGCGAGCGGGAGGTGCAGAAGGGGTTGGTACCCAGGTTTTGCCTGCAAGGGGGGGGCAAACAGGCAGCTGGGCAGAGCCAGGTACCAACGCTGTCGATGCCAGGGGGTGGCGGGGCCGAGGGATGTCCTCGGGGCTCAGAGGAGGGGACCAGGCGGGGAGGGAATGACACAGCACCCGGAGAACGGTTAAATGACGCGGGTGCCAGCGGGTGGAGGACCAACGTGACCGAGGAGGGATGAAAATAGCCCTGGCGATATCAAAGGTAATTTGATTTCAGAGACGTGCCACTCGCCAGCCGCTTATCACCCGCTGCCAGCGCTGGAGAGGCCGCGGGAGCTGCTGCCAGCTCCACGTGCCTGGCGGGGTTCGGCAAAGGCAACGCAGCACGAGCAGCCCCCGCCTGGCCCCGGGGTGCTTCTGGGGAAACTGAGGCAGGGGGAATCGTTGGCTCAGCCTCAGCACACCATTCAGAAAATAACTGGGGATCCTTCGGCCCGGCCGCCTGCCCTGTGCCACCGAGAGGGTCACGTGCTGGGCGGCTCTTTGCAGCGACTTTGCCCGAAGGAAGGTCGCCAGCCGCGTCACTGGCAGCTGTGTTTCTGGAGAATCACAGGACTCCGGGAGCTGCGGCTTCACTCAGGGATGGGGGGTTCATGCGTGGGGGGTTGGTTCGAGGCCAGGCACAAGGCTCTGGGATCCCAAAGATCCCCTAGCATCGCTGGGTTGGGAGCCTGGGGGACTGTGTTGGGACGGCTGGCATCACTGTGTATTATAATATTATATTATATATAATTTATATGTTATTATTATTATTAGTGGTGGTGGTATTATTATTATTCAGTATTTAGTACCAGGACCTGCCCGTGGCGCGTGCTCGGAGCTGCACAGGGGCCCCCGGCGTGGGAGCTCGCCCTTGCCCCGGACCCAGACGCACCCACCGGGGCCGACCGCTCTCCACCAGCCGCTGCCTCCGAAACGGGAGAGCAGAGGAAGGAAAAGCTCCAAAAATACCCGAGCTGACAGGAACAAACAATTACCCGGGGAACACGTGGCTCTCCTGGCTGTCATCGACTGCCGGGGAGAAGTCCTGCTGCCACCATCTGCGGCTGACGGCCCCGAGCGTGCCGTGCTGCCCTCCCGCCCACCAACGGGTCCCCAAAGCTGGCGCAGGGGGGGCGGGTCCCAGGGTGCCACCCTTGGGCTAAATTCAACCTGAGCCCCCAGACAAGGAGCTGGGGACAGTGGGACCCCATGGGAGCTGGGTGTCCCCAAAACAGGGCGGAAGACCCAAGGTGCTTCCCGGGCTGGGGTAATCGCCTCCTCTCGGGGGGTGTGGGCCAGCTGGGGAAACTGAGGCAGGAGGCAGCTGGCGGGGATCGGACGGCAACGGCGGGAAAACCAGGCTGGGCTGTAGGCATCCTGCAACAGGCCTGTCTGTCTGTCCACCCCTCTGTCCATCCACCCATCCCTCTGTCCTTCCATCCCTCTGTCCATCCATCCTTTGACCATCCATCCACTCACTTGTCTCTCCATCCTTCCCTCCTTCCCTCCCTCCCTCCGTCTGTCCACGTGTCCGTCCGTCCATCCATCCACCCTTCCATCCCTCCATCCCCTCCCTCTGTCCATCCACCCCTCTGTCTGTCCATCCACCCACCCCTCTGTCTACCTGCTCACGTCTCCCCGCCCCTCCATCCATCTGTCCAGCCGTCTGTCCATCTGTCTCTCCGGATGCCCATCCACCCACCCGTCCATCTGTCTGTCTGCCTCGCACCCCTTCAGACACCCCCCTCCCGGCCACGCACCCCTGTCCCCGCTCACCCCACACCTCCCAGGGCCACTTCAGTGCCTGTCACCCAGGCGCATCCCCCCGGCACGAAGCCCGGGAGGGGCAGGGGAAGGCTGGGGGAGGCTCTGGGGTGGCACCACCCCCCCGGGACCCCAAAAATAGGGTGACAAAAATAGCTGCCCCCAACGAGCGGTGACGGGGCGGCGGGGGAAGCCCGAACCCGCCGGGAGCTGTTTCTCACCATCCGCCCCCGGCTTCACTGAGGGTGTCACCGCGTGTGACAGTCCCTTAAACGGGAGTAAAGACGCAGCCCTCCCCCTGCCAGAGGGGGGGACCCCAAATCTGGGGCTGGCTGGTGTCCGGCTGGGGGGCACGCAGAGGAACACCGGCTTTGGCACGGCTCCGGCCCCCCGGGGAGCAGCTCCCTGCGTGCCCTGGCGCTGCCACGGGAGAGGGGGCTGTGACAGCACCCAAGGGACGAGGACATGGCGGGGGAGTGGGAGGGGGCACAGCCCCCCCATCCCGCTGAGCTCAGGCAGCTGTGGGGGAGCCCCCATTTTCCTCCTGATTTCCCCCGGGGAGGAGACACTGGTGGGGGAATCCCAGACACCCGCTGCCCCATCTTGTCCCCAGCTGCCACTCTGCCACCTCCATCCCACCACCGCGGGGACCCACAGGTGCCACCCCCTCCCCATCGGGGTGCCGCAGGGCCTGGGGGGAAAGGGACCCCCCCAGACTTCTCCGCCCCCGACCGAGCACTCAATCCAGAGTAACCGCCAGCGAGGCCGAGCCCGAGACTGCAGGATTCATCTGCGCACCGAGCTGGGCGGGTCTCAGCATGCTGGGGTGCGGGGGTCCCCTACCTGCGTGCTCCCCCCAGTTCCTCCCAGTAAGGGGCGACCAACACCCCTAACCGCCAGCACCAGACCACCACGCTCCTGCCCTGGCCCCCCCAGCTGCCCACAACCCCCCCAGCATCACCATGCCCGAGGTGGGGCAACGCCTGCAGGGGCATAGGGTGCTGGGGGGGGCGTTGGGGCGGGGGGTGCAATTTGGGGGGGTATTTAGGGGTTTGCAGGGGGTGGGGAAAGCTAGGGGATTTGGGGGTGTATGGCGTTTGTTTGGGGAGTGGGAATGTGGAGGTGCTTGGGGATAGAGGATGTGTGGGGGGTGTTAGGGGTGGGGGTGCTTGGGGGTGGGAATCGGGGGCTGGGGGACAGATGCGGGGCGTTGGGGGGACGTATGGGGCGTGTTTAGGGTGGGGGTGTTTGGGAACGCGGGGGCTGTGTCTGCGGGGCGGGGGTGCTGGGGACAGACGTGCGAGGTGGGCGTGGGGCGGCGGGCGGGGGTGTTTGGGGAGAGATGGGAGGGGGAGGGAGGACGGGTGGGGGTGGGGTGGTGGGCACGTGGGGGCTGCGTTTGAGGGGGATGGGGAGAGATGCGGGGGAGGGGCAAGAAGGGGGCTCCGGGGGCGGGAAGGCGGAGAGGGACGGCCGGGAGAGGCTGGGGTGGGAGGCGCGGGGGAGCCCCCGGCCCCGGCGCTCCCCACGGCGGGAGGGGCGTTGGCGGGGGACCCGGGGCGGGCGGGGCGCGCCCACACCCCCTCGCTTCCCCACCCCACTCCCGGGTCCGGCGCCGCGCGCGCGCCCCGCCGGTTCATTCATAAATCCACGCGCCGGTTTTTGTGAATGGAGCCGTTCTCACGACCCCCCCGCCCCCCGTCTCCGCCAGCCCCGGCCGCCGCGCTGCCCGCCCGGGGCGGGGGGTGCTCGCTATCCCGGTACCGGGGCAGGGAGCCCCCACCCCCCGGCGGGCAGCGGGGCGGCCGGGGCCGGCCCACCGCCCGCTCCCCGCGCTGTGTCCCCGTCTCCCCGGTACCTCCGACGCAGAGCAGCGACATGGTCCCGGCGGCGGCGCCGGTGCCGGGGCGCGGGGGGCGCTCGCCGCTACCGCCGCCGCCCCGGTTGGCTAGCGGGCGGCCATCTTGCTTCAGCACCGGGGACAGCTCCTGACGTCAGCCCCGCCGCCCCCGCCTTAAAGGAGCCGCCGGGCGCCGCCCCCCCTCAACCCCCTCGGCCGCACCCAGGGGTGGGGAGGGCGAGCCGGGTTTGGGGGGGGGGACACACAGCCCGGTGCTGCGCAGCCCCGACGGGGGCTGTCCGGAGCGTACGGACCCCGAGGGGTCCTTTCCGCGTGGCCCCGGGGGCGGCTGTCACGTCCGCGTTGGCGGGGCAGGGGGCCGGTCCTGCCCCGGTGCGGGGGGGCTGCTCTGAGGGGGGATCTCCCCTGCCCGCGTGGCGCCGGGGGGGCTGTCTGGCGTGTGCGGCCCTGGGGGTCTGTCGTGCCCTCGTTGCCCCCGGGGGCCGGGGGGCGTCTGGCCTGTGCAGCTCTGGGGGCTCTGTCCTGCCTCCAGGCCCGGGAGGGGGGGGGTGACCGCGGGGTGCGGCGTTTAGCCCGTCCCGGGGGGGGGCATGGAGGGGGCTCGCAGCCCCTGGGGGCAGGAGGCAGCAGCGCGCCATGCTGTGCCTGTTCGGAGATGGGTCTGAGCAGGTGGGGGTGAATCGTCGTCGTCGCTCCCCAAGAGGGTCCCCTCTCTCCTCTCCACCTCCAAATGTCACATCCCCAAGAGATGCTCAGATCTGGGCACAGTGATCCTGGCTCAGGGGCTGGAGAAGCTGCCATGGTCCCAAGGAGGGACCAGCACCCCAGCTCCAGACGCTGACCCTCACGGGAGGGGTCCCGCATGGGGGTTAAAGCAGAGCCCCCAGCTCCATCAGCTGGGGACATGAGCTCAGTCAGGGTTTCATCCTGAGCCCCATCTGCCTCCCTTCTTGCTGTGGAGCCAGGTGATGGACTCACTCTTCCGTCCTGCTGCTCCCAGTGCCTCTGTAGCGTAATCAAGGGTGGCACCGTGCCACTCCCATGGGACCATCATGTCTTGCAGGGACCAGCAGAAGGTGAGGTCAGGGACACCAGGGGGCAAAAAGGTGCCAAGGGAAACTGAGGCACAGGGCAGCGAGGGAACATGTGCAGGGCCCTGTGGGACATGAGTAGCCTGGTCTGATCTCATATACTGGCCCCTGGACACTAATGCATGGTCCCAGCAGGGCAGCAGAGCCTGACCCCCCCCAAGAAGTAATCATGGTCCGGAGTGGGTCAGCCCTCTGCCAGCAGAGGACTGGGGTCACTGGTGGCAGCAGCAGTGTGGATGGACATGACGAAGGATGGACATGACGTGTGCCAGCACAGGCACGTGCACACCCACCCCAGCGTGTGCACGGAGCCCCAGCGCACGCAGGCGTGCCCTCACACATCTACATGTGCGCACACATCCGCAGCAGCACATGTGTGTGCACACCCACGCCCTCAGCCACACACATGCACCCACACACACGTGCACACGGACACCCCCCCGAGGTGGCAGCGCAGGCAGGGCCACCCACGGCAGGCAGCGGGGAGGCCACCGAGCCAGGCTGGGAGCAGCACGGCTGCCAGCTCCCTCCCTCCCCTCCAGGGACGGGGCCCCAGGCATGGGCGGGGGCGATGGGGGGACGCCCCAGGAGGTGATGTGGGGGGCTGCAGAGGTAGGCACAGCCCTGCCCACCAGGGAAACCGAGGCACGGAGAGCTGGGCTTTGCACTGACAGATCCATGATGAGGCAGAGGAGATGGGATCGTCCTGGGCAATGCGGGGATGCCGAGGCAGTCCTGCCCCAGGACCCCCCGGCCGAAGCAGCTGGCTCAGCCCCATCCCCTTCCCTGCCACATCCGCTCCCGCACTCTGCTTCCCGGCAGCTCTGCCCCAGGGACGGCAGAGCCAGCCCACGCCAGAGCAGATGCCAACGCCTGGCATGGCAGGCAGCACTGCGGCTACCTCCCCCTGCCCCCTCTGTGGGCGGCTCACCCCCCTTCTGCCTCCCATTGGCACGTAAAATGCACTTCCAAACTGCCACAGAGTCGGGGTGATGCCCATGGCAATGGACCAGCTCTGCTAAACTGGGCTGGCTGCACGGTACCCCCTCAGCCCTGGCAGCATCCCATTTCCCACGGTGCCCATCCCCAGGACCACCGTCCTGGCAGGGCTGCCGTGCTCTGCGGGAGGTGCAGGGTCCCCCCGGATCCTGCCAGGGCCTTTCCCCACAGCCAGGGACGTGCCAGGCCCTTCCCAACTCCGCCAAGGTCTCTCCAGCCCCCCCCATATTTTTGGGTGCTGTCTCGTGGCATCTCCTCCCTGCTTCTGCCAGCCTTGCAGCCCCAGGGCAGGAGAGCCCTGCTTCGAGCAGGACGCACCTCCTCCGCTCACAGTCATCGCCTGCATGTACCGACACACGCGTGTGCCATACCAGACAAATGCACACAAACACGCGTGCATGCTTGTGCACACACACACACAGAGGCATGCCTAAGTTATCCCATGCATGCAGGCACACATTGCTTTAAAACCATCCTTTTCAAGCCAAACAGTGCTTCTTAAACAGGAAGATTTTCCTCGTTCAGTACAGTCTATCTGCCCCCACCTCCACCGAGGGGCCTGCACCCGCTGCTGCCCGATGCCACCCTCCAGCACCCTTGCCCCAAAGCATCTCCCTTCCAGCCCTGGCACCCACCCTGAGCTGCTCCCATGGCTCACTTTTGGGTTTATTTTCTGCCTCAAGGCCTCATTTGGAAGAAAACAAGTCTCATCAGAAGAGGAAATGTTCATGAAAACCTCCTAAGTTCTTCCCCCAAAAAAGCTTGGCTTTTGATCAAAAATAAGGATAAAAAAAATTTATTTAGAAAAAAAAATCAGAAAGTGCTCTCCAGGCCTTGAAATTAATTATTTCCAGGAGCTGAATTCCTGCAACCTGCCTCTCACGCTGTTTCCCTCCCTACACAGCCATTTCCCCCATCCCCAAACCATTCGGTGCTTGCCCGCAGCAGTGCCCAAGCCCCCCGGTGCAGGCAGTGCCCGGCGCTGGCAGACCCCAGCCAGCAGGATGCTCCCATCCCCAAAAGCTTCTTGTCTAAATATCCCGAAATGCCATAAAATCCTCAGCTCAGCATAAACCCAGCTTCTCCTGTGACTCCTGGACCTTCAAAGACGAAAAAACCCAAACCTCCTCGATCGTCCCATCCTTCCAGCTAAACCCTGGGTCTCAACCTGCCTGCTACCAGCGTCACCGATGGGTCACCGGGCTCCGGGGATGCCCCAGGCAGCTGCTGCGTCTCCTGGCAGAGCCATGGAGAGGAGCCTGGAGGAGCCTGGCTCTGCCAGTGCATTGGCTGGGCAATTAGGCAGGGTTGGAAAAGCAGCAGGCAGCAGGCAGGAGGGCGGGCAGGGGGCAAGGGGGAAGGCAGGGCACCCAGCAGGGACTGGGGTTTGTTCCAGCGGGCAGCGCCAGGAAGGACCCAGCTGCAACTGCGGATAACGACGCCATAACCAGCGTTCAACCACACGCAGAGGAGGTGATCAGCCCACGACCCCCAAACCCCAAGTCAAATTGTAATTACTGGGAGGACAGATACTAAAGCCATCTAAACTGATGGTGACATGGACCACCGACAGCTCCGAGTGCTCACTGGAGGTCGGGGTTCCCCACGGCGGAGTGCAAAGTCCAGGAAAACTCATCCCTGGGCGGGGAGCGGGGACAGGCTCAGGGGGAAGGTGCAGGCGTGACTCTGGCCAGGATCCTTTGGGGATCCCTGCAGCACACATGGCACCAGTGGTGCCCGAAGGATGTCACCCCGTGGTAGCCCCCAACATCCTTGGGGCCAGGTCACGCTGGGACCAAGCTGGGACAACAGGGCCGGGGCTCCCCAGCCGGGACCTGCAATTGCTTTTCCCCAGTGACCAGATCCTGCCACCGCACTGTGAGCAGAGATCAGCCCCCACAGCCCTGCGGGTCCCCAGCCCCCCCGGTCCCTCAGAGGAGACTCCCACGCACCCCCCTCCTTCCTGAGTTTCTACAGATGTGAGAGCCAGAGGGGAGCAGCCCCCCCCTCCGCTGAGCACGCTGTGCTCGGTGCACGTGTGTTGGGAGGACGTGGGCGGGCAGCGCTGGAAGGGGTGGCATGGGAGTCCATCAGCCAGGCAGAGACGTGTCTGTGCGTCTGTCTGGTTTCGAGGGTCCCTGGCGTGGGGGCTTCTGGGTTGTAGGTGGTACCTGCGCAACCCAGACAAAGCCAAAGCAATCCCCAAAGCCTCGGAGACCCTGCGCATCCCTTCGCCCTCCCACCCCCCGGAGTCCCTCCGTCCCCCCGCCGTGGGTGCTGTCCCACAGGCTGTGCCCAGCCGGCCGCTGGCACGGCCTCTGCAGAGCAGTGACCACCCACGAGCCCAACCGAGAGCAGCCGACCCGCCTCCCTCGGGGGCAGTCGAGAAAGCTCCCGGCGGGGATTATTCCTCGTTTCCATCCAGCTGCTTTTCCCCAAGTGCCCTCTGGGCTTGGGGCTGCTCTGGGTGCTTTTTGGGGGAAAAGGGTCTGCAATGGCACCAGGAGCGGGGCATCACGCCAGGTACCTCCTGGAGTAGCTGAGCAGGGATGGAGGCACCAGGCACAGCGGCGGCACCAGTGGCTGAGGGCTCGGTGAAGTGGCAGCTGTGCTACGACACGAAGGCAAAGACGTGGTGGATGGTGAGTAGGGGCGGCCGGGTTGGGGAGTCAGGGTCGGGTCTCTTGATTTTGGAGGGGGGAGGCCAATTGTGGGGCAGAAGCGGGACTTTGGGCCAAGGACGCGGGGGTTATGCCGCAGCCCTGGCTGGGACCGAGGGGGAGGAGGGTTGGGGTGCAATCCACTTGCCGATGCTCGTTTGGTCGGGAGGTTTCCCTGCATCGGGGGTTTGGCTTTTTATTTCTTCCTGCTGATCTTGGCCTTGCCCCGGGTCCCAACCAGGCCTGAGGCCGTGCTGGGTTGTCCTCACCCCGGCTCACCCCAGGTGCTTTGCTCCAGTGAATGTTTTTTGGAGAAAACCTTGCTGCCAGCAGGGAACACTCTCCCTACTTGGCCGTGAAGGTCTCTGCTGGTGTGCGAGCCTCACCCACCTCTGCCAGCCCCTGTCCTTGGGACGGTGCCGGCGAGAGGACCTGGGTGTCTCTGTCCACCCCCCAGCGCCCGCCCTGGCTCAAGGCAGGGTCTGGGGATCGCCTCAAGCCAACTTAAAGCTGGTTTGGGCACAGGCCAGGGCTGGTTTTGGGAAGGAGAGGAATCCCTCCACAGCTTCGCAGCAAGAGGTTGAGCCAGGGGCTGTGAGTCCCCGGGGAGCAGCCAAGGTTTCCGCCCAGGCGTTTGCAGCAGCTCCCAGGCACCCGGCTCCTTTTGCAAGGGACCCTCCAGCTCTCCCGGGCTGGGACATGGGGTTTCTGAGAAGCAGATGGGCTGAGCGGATTCCTGCCGGGAAGCGCCAGCCGTTGCCACTGCGGCAGCTCAGGCTTGCGAGGGAAGCCCGAAAGCCGTGGCCGTGAGCAGCACAGGGCGCTCACGCAGGGACAAATCCTGGGGACACTCGGGTGTCCCCATCCCCATGCAGGGATGGCACCCGGCATCGTGCCAGCTCCACCGGGGCTCGGACACGGACGGCAGGGCCAGAGCGGGAGGCCAGATCCTGCCCTGCGCAGCCCTGCCGTGGGCGGCTGCAGTTTCCAGGGCAAGAGGCTGGGCCGGTATCAAAGGGCTGTAGGTGGAGGGCACCGGCTTTTCAGCCCCCCCGGCAGCCCCCTGTGCCACTGCGGGAACGCGGTGCCCCTTCGCTCAGGAGCACCCACGCTGCCCCGGCGGCCCCACGGCCCTGCCTGCCACTGCAAACAGAGCCGGGGCTTCAGAGGAAGAAAATTGGGCCTTTGAGGCGGCCCCCGCAGCCCCGCGCTGCCTCCGGCCACAGCCACCGGCGTGGGGGAGCCGGGTCGCGCCGGGACACGGGGGCGGCGGGCGATGCTTGGCGGGCCGGAAGAGGGGCTGGCGGTAGCCCAGGGGCTCTGGGGGGGTGCCGAGGTGTCCTCGCTGCTGGGTGCCCCGTGGTGCACCCTCGTGTGCCGGCTCTCGCACGGGCAGGCCGTGCCTCTCGCCGTGGCGCTCGCAGGGTTTGGGGGGCGGTGGGCGTGCGGGGAGGTGAGCAAATACAAATGGGACCCTAAATCCTGAATAAGACTGGTCCTTCAGCTCCCTCAGCCCACATTGCCCACCAAGGTGACAAGCACATCAGCCGCCTGCTTTTAACCCCCAAAATATTTTGGGAATCCACCTTCTGTGCCCACACCCCTGGGAGATGCCGGCAGCCCCTGGGACTGTCTGTCCTCGTCCTGGGAGCAGCAGCACTTGGAAAAAACACTGTTTTGCTGAATCAGGGCTGAGTGGAGACACTTTCACCAGGGATGAAAGATATGGGATGCTGCAGCCTCTCCCTGGCTCCCACTTGGGGATCTCTGTCTGGGAAAGTGCCCTGGCAAAGGTTGGAGCATCCCGGGAGCCAGTTCGCGGTCAACACACACTCCCAGCACCGATTCTGCCCCACGGCCGCTCACCGCTGCGCCCGTCCTGCCCAGCTGGGTGGCACCAGCCAGTTGCGAGCCCCCTGAGGGGGGGTTGTCTCCCTGCCATGCTGCGCCCCAGCTTGTCGCATTTTGCATTACCCCATATAAAAGAGGATGCATTACCCCGTATAAAGGAGGAGCAAAGGTTGGAGCTGACGCAGAGGGACGCACCCGGTGCCCAGGCTTTGCATCAGCCCCTCCCAGCACGCCCAGCTCCCAGCGTGCATCCATCAGCCAGTGAAGGGAGCGTGATGGATTGACCAATGGAGAAAAAAATTAATCAGGCTGGAGGTAGCTATGAATTACGTGGCTAAAAATACCTCTGCGGCGTCTCCTGCCGAGACGTCCCCGAGCAAAGCACCAAGGAGCCCGAATCTCTGCTGACACCCCATCGATCACCCCCCCTCTTCACGGGGCTGGAGCGAGCATCTGCACACGAGTGTTTCACGGGCTCAGCTGGCTTCGGCACAGCCGATTTACTGCCGAGGCCCGGCAGGGATGCGGCGGGCCGATCAGTCAATGCTAGCGCACAAGTCCCTGAGTCAGCAGGTATCGAGCGCAGGGTGAGGCCATCCATCTCGGGGAAGCTCGGCTGCCTTGGGAGAAGGGGAGGAAATCTGCTCGCCAGCATCGCGCATAAAAATGCTCCACTGGGGACTTCTGCGACGGTGGTTTGCAGACCGCTCTTTCACCGCTACAGTGGCGGCGAGATGCCCGGCACTGCCCGGGGCTGGTGCGGCCACCCACGGCACCAGTCCCTGGCAGCGTGTCAGCCCCTCTGTGGCACCATCCCTTCCAGCCACAAAGTGTGCCGGGCCAGTCGCTGGTGGGTAAAGCTGGGATCCTGCACCCCGTGCCACAGCCTGTGCCCGGGGAGACGGGGGGGCTGGGGGGGAGGTGAAGGGGCGTCCAGACGGCATCGCAGCACCCAACGCCGTCGAAGCCTTCCCTGGTGGCTGGTTCCGTCGGGCTTATGCAAGAAAAGGGGTTTTTTTTCCCCAGTTCTCAGGATGCTGCTGCTCCGGGTCCCCCAGGAGCCAAGGCCCCCCCACCGCCTCGGGGTCCAGAGCAAGGGGTCCCGGCCCACCAGCACCTCCCCAGAGAGAGGCCCAAGGTGCCCGGGGTTACCCCATGGCACCCCGAGCCGGGGCACCGCCCGCCCCGCGGTGGCCGGAGGCCACGGGCGATGGGCTGCATGCGGTCCCCGCGGGCCGGGGCTCCCCCGTGGGCGAGCACTAGATGGCAGCAGAAGAGCGCACACGGCCACGGCCACGCTCAGCCCCGGCACCGGGCGGCAGCGGAGCTGCGTCCCACGGGGCTCCGGGGCACCCCGGGGCCGCCGGCGGGGACAGCCCGGCCCGAGCCCGGGGACACCCCGGTGGCCGTCCCCGCTGGCCGGGAGGTGCCGTGGGCCGCGGGCCAGGCGGCCGGCCCTGCCGTGGGATGCTCTGCCGTGGCCCCCCGGGGTGGGTTGCGGAGGCCGGGGAGGGGGCGAGGTTTGGGGGCGACTGTGGGCCCGAGGGCGGGGGGTGGGGGCGTTTGGGGCGAGCAGGAGGCGAGGGCGGGGTGCGGGGGGGACATGGGGGGGACGGGGGGGCCCTGGCCTTCTGGCAGCCAGTGTGTCCTGGCACACTGTCACCTCCTGCCGTGGGTGCCGCGGCGTGGGGGGGCCGCCCCTCCCACCGCAACACACACACGCGTGCTGGTGCAGAGAGAGACACACGCGTGTGCACATGCACATGTGCAGCACACACAGAGGCACACGCCTGTGCTGGCATGCTCCCACCGATGCAAACGCATCTGCAAATACACATGCACGCGCACACCCCCGTGCACGCACACACCCACGCGTGCACACCCACAAGCACATGTGTGCACACATGGAGGCATGCACACGCTTGCAAGCATGCACAGACGTACGTATGCATGTGCACGTATGCACACCCATGCACATATGCACACGAACACGCGTGCGTGGACGCACGCAGGCACACACACTCACAATCCCATGCACACACGCACCGACATGCTCAGGCACACCCGGGCATCTGCACGCGCCTGCGTGCCCTCCCGTGCGCGTGCATACTCGTGCATGTTTGCAGAGAGGCACATGCACGCACGCACACGTGCACACACATCCATGCAGGCGCTTACACGCACAGGCACACACGGGCACAGCCCTTCCCAAGGTTGCTTGTTAAAAAGTACCCGGGTAGGTAAATAGGGGGCAAGGCTGGGGGCTGCTGGCCGGGGGGCCGGGGCCAGGGCGGCCGTGCTGGGGGGGCTCAGCCCAGCTGCTAATGACCCACGGCCGGTGCCAGCTCTCTAATCCGTGCAGAGGTTCAGGACAAACTGTACCAGCGATTATATAAACTGACTCGCCTCTATTTATTTAATTCCCTTTTATTTATTTACTGCTCAGCCAATTGAAGGCAGGGGAGTGGTGCATCCCCCAGCCCTCTCCCAGCCCGCCGCGGTCACGGCTGCCCACCAGCCGGCACGAAGGGCTGCCATGGGCCCCGGCACTGCGCGTGTCCCCCTGCCACAGGCCCGCATGTGCACCCATGTTCCTCAGCGGGTGCATGGTGGTGCTCCATGGCGTGCGCTGGGGGGACACGGCAATGTACGTGTGCACACACGTGCAAACGTGCGTGCATGCACACTGATGTGTGTGCACACGTGTGAGTTCACACGCATGGGCATGTGTCTACATGGACACATGTGCACTTACATCCATGTGTGCAAGTGCATCCATGCACAAGCACACCCACGTTTACACGCAGGGGGCGGTTGGCTCTGCCAGCTCCTGTCCCCCGACCCAGGAGGTGATATGAGGACACGAGGCCCCAGCCGTGTCCCCACGGGGACGACAGCCCGCCGGGGCCCAGGCTGGGAAGTGGGGGTGGGGAGCAGTTCCTGTGGGGAAGGCACAGGACGCACTCGGGGTCCCCCATGTCCCCCTGGCACGGTGGTGGCACGCCGAGCTGGCGGGCTCCCACCCTGACACCCTTCTCCCTCGGGGCTGACATGGGGGGGCTCGGGGAGCAGCTAAAAGGGGTGTAGGGTGGGGGATGCTGGACCCTGCACCCCACTCCCGCTGGCTGCCCCCTCCCCACGGCATCGCCCGCCCTTCCCCCGCCGTTACATAAAGGCACGATTACAGGAAATCAAGGGGCAAAATGTCTCACTCGAATTAATAACTGACTTCCTGCGGTTGCAGATTCACCTTCTGCGCTTGTTTATACCCCCGCCCCCCTGCCCGCTTCGGTTAATGCTCCCCAGGGCCGTTTGCCATTAACCGGCTCCAGCACCATGGGCAGTGTGACACTGGGGCCCAGTTACCCCAGTATAGCCTGGGTGGGAGCCCTGTCCCCATCCATCCTGGTCCCACTCGGGCAGGAGTGGGGGACCTGGGGTCCCGTCCGCTCTGCCACTGCCTGCCCAGTGCCCTTGGCCATGGCACCCCAACCAGCTCCTGTGCGAGGGACAGGGCTGGGGACATGGGGAGGACTCCGAGCCGAGAGCGGTGGGGCATGGCCAAGGCTCCCTCCTGTCCTCACATCGGGGACGTGGTCCCTCCACACTCCCTGCACGCTGCCCGGATGGGGCCAGCCCATCCCACCCAGCCCAGCACGGCCCAGTGCCCTCCCCATCGCCAGCATCGCCCGTCCCCGGATCTGCATCCCCCCCTCAGCAGCCTCGCAGTGCTCCCCGCACTCCCATTTTGTAAATGGGATCAGGGCTGGCTCGCCGGGAGCTGGGGCCAGGCGCCGGGGAGCCAGGGCCAAGCCATTGTGCTGCGCCGACAACTAGCGCGGGAGAGCTGGTGCTCCGGGATGAACCCGGCTGGCGCAGCCATTTCCTGGTGCGTTTCTTCTATATTCCGAAAAAAACCAAACAAAATTCTTCTTAAACCAGTTAAGGTTGCTAAGAGACAACAATGTGCTTTACATGGTGCCTTATTGACAAAGCCCAGCTCTTAATAAGCTCAGAAATGAACGGTGAGCGGCTTGGAAAGCCTACTTCCTCCCTGCAAAATACCCTTAACTCTGCCCCTGGCAGCGCCGGGGAATGGCCCTTCTCCCCCAGGGCCCAGGCGGTGCCGGGGGCTGGTACCCTGCTATCACCGCCCATCAGCTCCCCCGGGAGCCACAGGCACCCGTGGGGTTCAGCCATGCGCCGCCGGCACCAACGGTGTTTTGGAGCCGCCTGCTTGGCACAGGTACAGCACCGAAAGCCGCCTCCGCGCCCGTCTGCCAAACACCCACCGGCCCGGCTGGCTCCGCACTGCCCATCCCCAGCCCAGCAGAGTGTTGGGTGCCATGAGCCCAGCTACGGGCTATAAATCAGTCATCGGTGTAAGAGCAAACCGTTTCCGTGCGGAGCCAGACTTGGTGTCTGCGCCATCGTCGGCAAAGTTGCAGCAGGGAGAAGGGTCAGGCTGGGCTCTTTGGTGCAGGGCGCGAGGCGGGTGCTGAGTGCGCTGGGGCTTGGGCGAGGGCCCTGCCGGCAGCGTGTGCAGGCAGGAGCGGGCAGGGAGTGGGTGCCAGGCAGGGCTGGCAGCCAGCTGGCGTGGCAGGGCGGCCGCAGGGCGTTTGCGAGCAGCGGGCACCACCCTGTTGCTGGTGGGGGGTGATGGGGGGGACGGGCTGAGGTCATCCCCTCTGCCACTCGCCCACCGTGCCTGATGCACCCCCAGCCTGCCCCCGTGCCGGGTGTCCCCAGGGGGACGGCTCCTTCCCGACCAGCAGCCTGGCCATCGGGGACCCCCGTGGGGACAGCATGGGGGACAGGGGATGGCCGAGATGGGGGGAAAAGACATTGGCAGGAGGTGACGAAGGCAGTGAAGCCAGGATGCTGGTTGAGAGCAGCTGGTTGGGGGGGGCACAGCACGAAGTTTGGGGCACCTTGGGCTGAGGCCGGACACTCTCAGTGCTCCAGTGTCTGGCTCCGCCGCCCCTCCTTTGCCACAGCTCCCAGAGGAGCTCAGTACCCTCATTTCTCCCTCCACCCGTGATGTGGGTGCTCCAGCCCCTGCAGTGGGGTGAACCAGGCATCCCCATGTCCCCCAGCTCCAGGCGCCGGCTCAATGCCCGAAACGGTGCCAAGACCAGCCTTGGCCCCGCCACAGCTCCAGCCCCTGGGGAAAGGGGATGCTGTGGGCTCCTGGGTGCTCCCAAAACAGTCCAGGAGGAAAAACCGGTGCAGGAGCACACGTGTGAGGAAGAGGAGGCTCGGGGGGGGTGGGTAGCACCCCACTTGCACAAGCCCCAGGCACTGGGGCACCCGTCAGCGCACGGAGCCTGGGAACGGCAATGGCTGAGTTGACTTTGGCTGGGGTGCGCAGCTCCCGCTCCCGCCTCGCCCTGCCGACGGCAGCTTCTCCCAGCTCCAGCCCCCGCGGCCTGGAGGGGGGCCAGCACCCCCACTCCCCCCCAGCAGCACTGCCCCTGGGCATCCCTGGGCACGGGGGGCTGATGGACACAGGCAGCGGGAGAGAGGATGCCGCCCCACGGCAACTCACGCTCACCCAGCACCCCCTCCCCGGGAGGGCTCCGATACCGCTTCTCCCAGCGCCGGGGGCAGGTTGGGGACGGGGACGGCTCCACGCCTGCCTTGGCCACATCCCCAGCTTTTCAGCTTAGCGCTCAAATCAGCTTGCGAGGTGCCGGCTGCTTAGCACCCAAATCCCCAGTCAGGGCTAAAAATAACCCCCCGGGCTCGGCGGGTGGCAGCTGGCACTGCTCAGCACCGCCTTGGCACCGCCGCGGAGAGGCCCTGGAAATGCCACTGCCGGGGGGAGGATGAGGACCGGGAGGCAGGAGCTGGCCCCATCGCTTAGCCGGGTGCCCTCGCCCACCACGGGGCACCTCGAGGCTCTTGTCCCTGGGGAGAAGGGAGGTGGTGGAGGGCGGGGAGGTGGCCCAGCAGTGCCACCAGTTCCTCCCACTGGCACGACTGGGAGCGGTGCCGGCCTCGCAAGTGGGGCCGGGGATTTTCACCCACTGGCGGGATCTCTGCATAAGCCCAGGAGGGTGTTTCAGGAGGAGGGTTTAACGTTCTCGTCCTCCCCCTGTGACACCGGCGCTGCTCTCACACCGCCCCTGCCCACCCTTGCCCCTGGCACAGCCCCGGTGCCTGGCCCCACGGACCACGCGCCCAGCCGGCCACCCCTGCCTGTGAGTTTGCGCAGCCTCAGCCCCCGGGGGAGGCGTTTGGGGGTGCTGGCGCTGGGACCCCTTGGCCGTGGGTAGGAGCGGGGGGTCACCGCCGCCACATCAGAGTGGAAAGCTGAAGTCAGGAAACCTCAGCCCGTGTCCCTGCAGCCACTGGGGCCATCGGCAAGAGTTGTCACCCGCCCTCGTGCTGGCGGTGGGGCAGCGCCTTCGCACCTGCGGCGATGGGGACGACGTGCCCCCAAGCCCCGCTCCGGCAGCGCCTGTGCCTGGCAGCTCCTGGCTGCCTCGGCCGCACCGCGCCTGCCTGCAGCATGCTCAGAACATCGCCGGAGCCGTCACCGGTTTAAAAATAGCGTCTCAGCAGAGTGCAACCGCGTTCCCTAAAAGCCATGTGGTTCGAGTTAGAGGATTAATTGGAAATGCTTATTTTGATTTGCAAAGTGATTGGATTTTTCCAGGGCATTTTGAAAGGAAAAAAGTCTGAATTTAATTATCACTATTCCAAAAAGCACCATGGGACCGAGTGTTTGAGGCCGTCTCATGTTTGCTTCACACCCCTCTCCAAAATGCAGGCAGGCCGCGGGGGACGCAGCGGGGACGCGGCAGGGACGCGGCAGGGATGCCTTGCTGCGCCCCACACCCGCTGTCAGGACGGTCCCCAGCTCCCGGCGGAGGGCGAGGGGCCGGGGCCGTGCGTCACGCCAGCCGCTGCCGGTCCCGAGGGAGCAAACACCACCGGCACCCGCCGGCCAGCCCGCGACGTGCGGCACCATGCGCCCAGCATGGCTCAGGCAGGACGAGAGCTCGGGGGGAACCATGTCAGCACAGGCCGGGCCCGGTTTTGGAAGGCTTTTCTTTCACCAAGTCGCTTTGTTTTTACCAAAATGGATTTTCAGCAGTAATTGCCTTTTTTTTTTTCTCAGGGAAAACATCATTTTCAATTACATTTCTCTGGGTTTCCATTGAAAAATGAAAAGCAAATGCTCTTGCACGTTGGCAAAACGTGGAAAAATGTCTAGGAATATTTTTGTCCAAACGAAAACAGTTTCAGTTCTTTTTCGAGATCTCTTTTTTCCTGAAAAGAAACCACAGTTGCCTTCCCAGTTATTCTAGTTGGACTGGTTTCGAGACAGACTTCCCAGTTCAGAGGCTGGAGCTGGGCTTATGGTGCTATGGGGCAGGCGGTGCGGGGCTCCGCAGCAGCCCCAGGCCAGTGCCACCACGGCACTTTCCACCGCCGGTAGGAAGACGGGGCAGGAGCCGGGTGAGACCCGCCCGCAGCCGGCACAGCCGCGCACCGGGGTGTTGGCAGGGCTGGGGTGCACTGGGCTGGAGAGACCCAGCCCCATGGCCAGGGATGCTCCATGCAGGAGGCTGGGGCTGGCAGGGTTCTCCCCAGGGCTTTGGGGATGTGACCCGAACCCCACATTTGTGGGACAATTTGGGACCCAGGCATTGCACCACACTCCCCAAAGCCCTGCTCTCATCTCAGGGTCGGACACGGGTGCAGCGTGGGGGTGCCCGGCGACTCCCCCGTCAGCTTCCCTTCGTGCCGACAGGCTATCGGGGTGTGGAATCGCCACCCCAGCCCCACTTTTTGCAATCAGTTTGATTTCCGTGTGCGTTTGTGCCCTTGGCACAGGAAGCGGCAGCCGGGGGCCGAGGGGAGGTAACAGACAGACCCGGTGTATCCGGGGCTCTTCTGCAACCACAGCAGGGGACAAGCCCGCGCGGAGGGCTGGGATGCGGGACGCAGCTTCGTGTGGTGCCCAGCTGCAGCAAAGCACCTGCAGAGGCCTGCTCCTGGCCAAAGAAACCCTGAATTCAGGGTGCCTCCATCCCCCCAAAACACCCTTTATTTGGAGGCTCTTTCTGCTTCCAAGCCCCTCAGGCAGGTCTGGGCCTCAGAGCCGGGTCGGGATGGAGGGGACACGCAGATGCAGGATGGCCGCGCGGCGAGGAGGCTGTGGCTGCGGGAGCCGTTGGCTCTGCACACACCCAAGTCCTGCCAGGCCGGAGGAAGGGGAATACAAAAATCAACGTTAAAGATTATCACTGGGCTGAGATTTGGCTCGGCTTCCCAGCCTGTGACGCTGCCTTCTCCCTCCTTCCTGCTCCGGGCGTACAGCCAGGATGCCCGGGCAGGTGGGGAGCACCAGCGCGGGCATTTTGGTGTGCGGCTGCGGAGTCTCATCTCGGTTCCGTGCCGCAGTTTCCCTGCCTGTATGCCAGGGCCGGGCACCTTCCCCCCTGCCCCGCCGATGCTCGACCTCAGTGATGCTCCTGTAATGGTGCTTGCCCATGTAGCACCCCACGTCCCATGGGCAAAGGGCCGAGCTGGGAGCGGGGTGCAAGACCCCATGTCTCTGCCACGGCGACAGCCCTCACCCCAAAAGGCACAAAAACGTTGATTTAAAAAGATTCAGGATCCAGCAGGAAAATCCTCCCCCGCTGGTTTGATCTGCTCCCAGTGCCGTCGATGGCTAAAAGCCAGCACGGAGCTATGCCTCAGTTTCCCCACTTGTAACACGGGGGGAGGTGGCGATTCTCCTGCAGCTCCACAGGAACGGGACAGCAGGGACAGATTCTGCCTTTGGCCCCAGCAGGCAGCCCGGGGTGGGGACCACAGAGCCCCTTCTTAACCCCAAAACAGCTGGAGGTTTGGGCTCAACCCCAAGGCAGCGCTTGGGGAGCAGCAGCAGCCAGGAGGCTTCGGCCCCGCTCCCGCAGGAGGGAGCCGGGAGCTGCCGGGGAGGGAGAAGAAATGGCCCCAGTGCTGACAGCCGGCAGGAGGATGTTTGCTGGCACGGTCACGTGGCTCCTGCCACATATTTACACACCGGAGCAAGCCAGCCCCGGTGACAAACACGGTGCCACTTGGGTAAACACAGCCCCTCCAAGAAGATGCATCTGTGGCCACCGTAGGAAGAGGCCCAAGAAACAAAAAAAAGGGGAAAAAAGGAAAAAAAGGCAAAAAAGAGGGAAAAAGGGGAAAAAAGGGGGAAAAAGGAAAAAAAAGGCAAAAAAAAGCCAAGCAATAGCCTTAAAAATTATTTTTCCCCTAGCTTGCTGCAAAGCGGGCTGGGAGGAACGCCGGGAGCCGAACACCCTGTTTTCTGTGCTTCCTATAAAAAAAAAAACAACAACCAGCAGCCCAAAGCAGGGATACAAAGTCCACTTGTCACCCGCCGGTTGCACCCTCCCACCCTGCGGCGGCAGCTGGGTGCTCGCGCGGGGCTGCTGCCGCACAATAGCGGCTGTTGTTGCCGGAGCCGGGAGCTGGCTGCGTTTCAGGGCCGGGCAGAGCATGTGCCGGCGGCCGAGGGCTGGCGTCGCTGGTGTTAACTCTCCAGGCCCTGCTCCGAGCCCCCTGTGTGTGATGCAGGGAGGGAAACGGCCGCCGAATCCCCCCTCCCTGGCATGGTGCGGATTGGGGAAACTGAGGCACGGGTGCCTTCGCCTGGGCAAGGTGTGAAAGGGGACGGGCTCGTCCCTCCGCAGCCTGTGAACATGCCGCCCCCAGCCCCTCTGCCTGCAAAAATTTTGGGTTTACGAGCCAAGTCTAGACCAGGGCCGTGAAACGTCATCCCCCCCATGCCCCCTTCCCAGGGCTATCCAAGGCCCCCACCCACCTGCCCCCTCCACCCCGCAGAGAGCTGCCTGGCCCCCGGCACCGCTCACCGACGCCACGTAGCCAAAAGGCACCCACCGCCCGCTGGGGTGCTGCCGGAATGCAGCCGGCGGCGCTTCCCCCGGGGCGATGCCCGCGCCTCAGGGGACTGTCACAGCAGCCCGCCCAGGCAGGCAGCACCCACGTGTCCCCCGGGTGCCACCGCATCCCCCAGAGAGCCTCTGGCAGGTAGCACGGCATCCCTCGGCGCCTGCTCCATGTGCCGGGGCTGGCTGGCGCCTGGAATGCCGGCCGGCCTGCAGGCCTGGACACCGCGGTGCGGGTGCTACGCCGGCACTAGGTATCCCCAGCGCCCCGCTCACCGCCCTGGGATGCTGCAGAGGGGATGACCCTGGCAAAACACCACAGCGGCCAGGCCGGTGCTCTCCCATCCGCCGGTGCAGCTTGATGCCCTGTGCCGAGCACTTTGGGCAACGTGCCCCCCGCCGAGCCCCGGGGCCGGCGAGCACAGCTGCAGGCGGGTGCTGCCGCCTCCGCGCCCGGCGAGCACGGCCCCAGCGCCAGCGGCTCACACAACTGCCGCAACCACAAAAGCCATTTTTTCCTCCCCGCTCGGCCGAGCTGCCCGGTCCCGCTAATAAAAAAAATAATAAGGACATGGAAAATTCTATAATATCCCTTTCCAGCTTCTTGGATTTGGCTTTCACTAATTCGAAGCAGACCCCGGAGGGGGGCGGGGGGAGTCAAATCAAACCAGAATCACGGCACGGAAAGCCAGTTTTCACAAAAAAAACCAAGCCAGCAACCCCAACATTTGAATGCAGCAGGGAAGGAAAAAAAGTTTAATGTGTGCTTAAAAACAAACGAGCAGTGGTATCATTTTTAATTAGGAGCCTATTTTCAAAGCCCTTATTACTTACAGTACGCTCAGCATCCGAGTAATTTTCCTCTCTCGTAAAATCGTGGCAGGGGAAGGGGGAAAGCGAGCCCTTTGTGCGGCCGGAGAGCTTTGCGAGGCGAATATTCATGCCAATTTGTCTGCCGTAATTGGTTTAGCTATAGACGTAGGCTGGCAATTGGTTATGTGAGTTGCTAAACTTTTCCCGGAGAAGGGACCCTTCGCCCAATATTACTTTTGCATATGCCTCCGGTTCACGTTGCTTCGGGACGCGTCTCTGTGCACCGGCACAACTGGAAGCTCGTTCTGGAAAACTAATATAATTCTTTGCCGTTCCCTTCAAACTTTCTTCGTGCACATTCCAGCCCAGTTTTCTCCTCTGGCAAACAAAACCCTTGGAGAAACCATTTCCTACTGCGGCAAACGCCTCGTCCAAGGGCCGCCAGAGGGGCCGGGGCCGGCGCTGGGCTCCTGCTGCGGCACGGCAGGCACGAGGGCTGTGCCGGGAGAGTGAACCCCCACGCCTGGCCCCGGTGCCAAACTGGAGCAACTGGGCGATGGCGATTTTCCACCGGCGTTTGGCCCCCAGTATCGCTCTGGAGCCCCGGTTCCTGATATTGTGTGCACCGAGAGAATGGGGGCTCGGGGCCGGGCACGGCCTCCCCGCTGCGGCGGGCACGAGGCGGAGGCGCTGGAGCCGGCGGTGGGAGCAGGTAGCTCGTTACCTCCCCACGCTTCTGTTTGCTTTGGCAACTGATTAAAATTCCCCCATGATTCCTCCCCCTCCCGCTCGGGCTCCAAAATGCCACCGCCGGCCGCTTTTGTCCTCCCCAGGCGCCAGCAGCTCCCGGGGACTGAACTCCCAGGGGACAGGGGTGCCAGCTGGGTACCGGGGCGCAGAGCCCCGACGTGCTTACCGCACCCACCGCCAGCCACTTTCACTTTCTGCTCCCCAAAGCCGGTGCGAGACTTCCCTGCTCCTCCGCCCTCCCCCCCAGCAAAGCCATATTTGGGGTGATTTTTGTCCTTCCCCCACACTTGTACATGGGCGTTTCAGGAGCCCCCCGGCATCGGGGCGCTGCTGGGTGCAGCGCGGCAGCAGCACCTGCCCGCGGCATGCCAGTGCGAGCCAACTGCCCCGCCGAGGAAACCATCGGGGTCATGGCACCGAGATGCTCCCGCTCCCAAAGCCGAGCTTTCCCCTGCTGCCGGGGCCCAGGGGCGTCCGGGGCGGTTTGGCGGCTCTGCCGAGCAGCACGGGGACGATGGCAGGAGCCCCCGTCTGCCAGGTCCGTCTGCAGGGAGGGGAAAAAAAGCAAATCTGGATGCACTCGCACCAAACAAAGAGTCGGGGCCGTATTTCTCCCCATTCCTCCCACTCCAGAAATTTCCCCAAATTCCCCAACGCTGACATGACAAACCAGCCCTAGGAGAGTGGCCGCGCTTGATCTATTTCTTTTTGTGAAAAAAAAAAAAAAAAAAAAAAAAAAAGACGTGAGGAAACGTTTCCTGGTTGCATTTGGGGTTGGTTGTTGGCTGTTTTTTTTTAACGAGTGAAATTTCGGCGTTTGCAAGAGTTCCCAGCACCTCCGTCCACACGTGTCTGCAAAAATCCCGACGAGGCTTTGCCCTGCCCAAGCCCCCGGGTCAGATTTGAAGCCGTTTGGCAGCAGCAAGGCCAGCGCACACGGGGAAAAGGCAAAACCCTCCCTTTTGATGCAAAGAAACAAGTTTTCGGGTCAGTTCGGGGGAGACTGGCCCCGGTGAGG